>NC_057389.1:75245499-75582229 GCF_019320065.1 Cervus canadensis
TTCCTGATCCCAGAATCCAATGCTATATGTTGTCTTTTAGGTTTTCTTACACTGCTAACTACCAGTTTCTGTGTTATTTATCTATTACTGGATAACAGACTGTCCCTTAACATAGTATATCTTAAATATCTTGAGACAATAATCATTCTATTTTTTCTTGAGCTAATGGATCAGCACTTTGGCCTGGATTTCCTAACGAAGATTTAGTCATAAAGTCTTTCAAATTTGTCTGTATTTCCAAAGTGTTTCTACTACTGTTATCTACTACCTGTTCTGCTTGTTAGCCTGAATTTTCTTTCCACGTGGTCTTTTATTATCAAGGAGTCTTTGATTTATGACTTTGATCACCACATCCAAAGAGGGTAAAAGGCACAAAGTCTCTTCAAACCTAGGCTTGAACATTCTTCCTTCTTTTCTTATTGAAGTACAGGATATTTACAATGTTAGTTTTAGGTGTACAAGATAGTGATTCAGTATTTTTATAGGTCATATTCCATTTTGCAATATTACAAAGTAATGGCTTTATTTTCCTGTCCTGGGCAGTATATCCTAGCTGTTTATTTTGTATATAGTAATTTATATCTCTTAATTCCATATGCCTGTCTTGCTCGAACCCCATTTCTTCTTCCTACTGGTAACCACTGGTTTGTTCTCTGGATCTGTGAGTCTATTATTGTTTTGTTATACAAATTTGTATTTTATCTTTTAAATTCCATATATAAGTGATAACATAGAGTATTTGTCTTTCTCTGTCTGACTTATTTCACTTAGCATAATAGCCTGTCAATTGATCCATGTTGTTGAATATTGCAAAATTTCGTTGTTTTATGGTTGAATAATACTCCATTTTGTGTGTGTATGTGAAAGTGAAAGTGTCACTCACTCATTAGTGTCTGATCTTTGTGATCCCATGGATTGTAACCCACCAGTCTCCTCTATCCATAGAATTCTCCAGGCAAGAGTACTGGAGTGGGTTGCCATTTCCTTCTCCAGGGGATCTTCCCAACCCATATATTGAACCTGAGTCTCCTGCATTGCAGGCAGATTGCCAACTGAGCCACCAGGGAAACTATATATAGTGCTATATATATATGTATATATATATATAGCTAAAAATATCAATAGTATAGATTTATTTCAAATTTATCTAGGAAAAAGTTGCTAAACTAACATTGAAAAACTTTAATAACTACAATCTGGTGAATCCCATACATATGCTAAGTGATGTATATATAAAAATAAAATAGAGCAACAATCATAAATAATGTCTATATTTTCATAAATAGTACTTTTCATGGTACTTTCTCTGAACTAAATTGTATTCCTCCTAAATTCATCTGTTGAACTGCAACCCACACTATGACTATATTTGGAGATAGAGTTTTAAAAAAAGTAACTAAGGTAAACTGAAACCCTACAGAAGTGGTCTTAATCCTATAGAATTAGTGAACTTATAAGAAGAGGAAAAAAGAGTGATATCTCTCTCCACTCTCACAACAAGGAAAGGCCATGTGAACACACAGTGAGAAGGCACCCGTCTTTCAGCCAGGAAAACTGTCCCTACCGGCATCTGAATGCATTGGCACCCTGCTCTCAGACTTCCGGCCTCCAGAAGTGTAAGAGAATAACTTAACCTACTTCACCTTTCTAGGGCTTCCCTGATGGCTCAGACTGATCCCTGGGTTGGGAAGATCTCCTGGAGAAGGGAATGGCTACCGCTTCAGTATTCTTGCCTGGAGAATCCCATGGACAGAGGAGCCTGGCTGGCTACAGTCCATGGGGTCGCAAAGAATTGGACATAACTGAGCAACTTTCCCGTTCACTACTTTCACTTTCAACTTTCTCTGGTTTAAGTCACGCAATATATGGTATGGTTTTTGTATCGCAGCCCAAGCTGACACACAGTCTGGATTTTTATTAAATGAGTCCACCTTTTGAAGCTGTATCACCCAACCTAACTCTTAAAAAGTTATTTCACAATATTTTCCTTGATTTGTGATTAAGTAAGTTTAGACAGGCTGCACAATATAGTCCCCTCTTGGAAATTCATAATACACTCATTTATTACAGACTGGTATGATTCTACTGTTTAATGTCATGTAACTCAAACAAATATAGACTTCTTTGAAATTAAGTTTTTAATTTAAATTTCATCACTATGCAAGAAGAAAAAAATCCGTACTCAAAACATTGAAAAGTAGTATATGCTTTCAGTGTAAATTTATTGAAGACATGAAGGAAAGAATTAGAGACCCATTATGCTGTAACATGTTCTAAAAGGCCCTTTAGCCATATAAATCTCCAAATTCTATTCCACATGGAGCTATTATGTTTCTCTTCATTCCCCCCTCTAAAATTCCTTGAAAAGTCATTATTTGCAAACCCATTCTGATTTTATTCTTTTTCTATTACTTATGTCTCATGGTGGTGAGCTTGCTTATTTATTACAGAGCATGCTAGACCTCTTTTAACTTCTCCCACATATACCTCATTCCCTTATCTGCATAGACTGATAAATAAAACAAAGTAACTGCTTATAGGATTGTTTAGTTGTTTCACATTTGTTTACTCAATATTTCACCAACTTTGTTTTAATTTATCTGTCACTATCATAAAGAATGAATATTTTATAGGATACAAACTAGGAATATGAGTTATAAGCATACTTTTGTGTTTACAGGATTTGAAACCAGTTATTCCTCTCACAGATGTGCATGTGTGCTAAGTTGCTTCAGTTGTGTCCAACTGTTTGTGACCTCATGGAGCCCACCAGGCCCCTCTGTCCATGGGATTCTCTAGGCAAGAATACTGGAGTAGGTTGCCATGCCTTTTTCCAGGGGATCTTCCCAACCCAGGGATCAAACCAACATCTCTATGTCTCCCGCATTGGCAAGCGAGTTCTTTACCACTAGCACCACCTGGTAGAAGAGATGAAGCCAGAAAGGAGAACCACCAGAAAAAACTAGACTGAAAAGTGTCATAGTTCATGCAGAACTGGGAATAGCTTATTCTCACCAGCCACTTGGATTAGATTATTCTCACCAGCTGTAGATAAAAGTTTCCACATTACTTCTAGGTTGTTTGTCTTATTATAAGTGAAGTCATTCAGTCGCGTCTGACTCTCTGTGACCCCGTGGACTGTAGCCTACCACGCTCCTCCGTCCATGGGATTTTCCAGGCAAGAATACTGGAGTGGGTTGCCATTGCCTTCTCCAGAGCATCTTCCCAAGCCAGGGATCAAACCCAGGTCTCCCACATTGTAGGCAGATGCTTTACCGTCTGAGCCATGAGGGAAGTCTGTTTTACTGATGCATAATTATTTGTAGTAATTTCTTGTGACTCTCTGTATTTCTGTGGTGTCAGTTTGTAACTTCTGCTTTTTTCATTTCTTATTTTATTGAGTTGGGTTCTCTCTCTCTTTTCTTTTCTTCTGAGGACTCTGGCTGCAGGTTTATCAGTTGTATTTATCCTTTCAAAGAAACAAGCTTTCAGTTTTCTTGATCTTTTAAATCATGTTTTTGGTCTCTATTTCATTTGTTTCTTTCTATGGCACAGTTGGCCATGGTCTAAGAGTCCCAGGGTTAGTGTTGAACCACACTGGTAGGCAGGTAAGCCCCTGGGCCCTGGTGCTAATAGGCTAGATGGGTCACTGCAAAATGACACTTGCTAACACTGATGTCTTCATGATCGAATGAGCTCTCACAAATGAGTGCTGCCTCCATATGTGTTCCAAAGGGGAGTCTCAGTTGCTTTCTCTTTCTCTGGCAAGAATAGCCAGTGGGTCTGACCCAGGTTCTGTTCAAATTACTCTGTGTCCTGGGTCTGGGCGCATGGGCCCTTTAATAGTATAGTCGATTTCATCCAATCCTCTGGTTCTCCATAAGCAGGTCCCACTGGCCTTTAAAGTCAGATTTTCTGGGAACTCGTCCTGCCAGGGCAGGACCTCCAGGCTGGGGTGCCCGGTATGGAGAGAACCTCTGTAGTAATGATTATCCTTCCATTTGTAAGTTGCCTACCCAAGGACATGGCTTTTGACCATACATCTCTGCCCCTCCTACCCATTTCACTGTGACTGCTTCTTCAAATCTTTAATTAAGAAATCTTTCTGCTAGTTGTCAGGTCATTCTCACTGATGGTTGCTCTGTTAATAGTTGGCATGAGTATGGAAAAAGTTAACTCTGCCTTCTACTCTGCCATCTTGTTCACCCTAAAATCTTTTAAGTCATATTCATGATTTTCTTTTTCCCTAGAGTATAAGCTCCATGAAGAAAGGAGATATTTTTTGGTTCATTGATGTGTCTCAGTCATGTAGCCTGGCACATAACAGGAGCTTATGTATTTCTTAATAAAATAAATGGTATATATACATTGTTATTCTAAGTAAAGTATTAATTTAACTAATGTGACATCTTAAATGTAAATTTAATGATGTCAAAAACACAGGTTTAAATTCAAGATGCCTTCTGTGTGTGTAATTTTAATATGTTTTTAGATTGTGTGTCTATTTCTCTTTAAAATTTAGGACATTACACCTGTTTTAGTCAACATCTTTGATAGAAAATATATTTTAAAAAAGAAAAAATCATGAAAATAAATTTATAGTTCTCTAAGTAATGTTGACATGAAAAGCAAGCTCTGCCCTTGCTCAGAAAAGGAGAAAGTCTATTTAATAATATTTTGTTTTTAAAATTGGTGGCAAAATCATATTTATTACATGGTTAACAATTGTCAATTAGTTCAATTATGGAAAAATTGAGCCTAAGAAATCAAGTATCTGGAACATTTCTTTAAATTGGATTTCTAAAAAGAATATCCCAGAAGAAGAATGAATAAACTTTTCTCAAACCAGGGTACTTTTAATTTAGAAAGTATAATATTAATATATAAAAAAGATATATTAAATGTACTCAAATGTATTTTAATATTACCAAAGGCATACAAGCATCAGATCAGGTTTTTCAATATGTTTTGATACTTCTAAAGCTCTTACGCATATTTTATGACAAGGCAAACTTTATTACATTAGTATAATGGGACTTAAGTTTTAGTTTGCCTTATAATCTTCTGATAAATTGCTTTTAGCAAATATAAAATTAATAAACACTCTTTTCTGAGCTTTTTATTCATTCCTTTGTGTAGCAGATTATTTATAAATTTGAAGTAGCTTAAATTACTTTTAGATAACTTATTAATGAACTGTGAGAGTATAAAGCCTTACAAATCTTTTATATGATCAGGTATAAATTTATTAGGAAAATTAGGTCTAATAATAATTAGATTTAACAAGATCATATTCAATTATCCTTATCTATAGTTGCATTGCTTCCATAGTTTATCCTTTGGGAGTCTCTTGTTTGTTAGAAGAGGGTAATTAAAATTATAAATTAAAAATGAAAAGAGGAAACAATATTTCATAGTCCACATTAAGAGGGTACACAACTCATGTTTGTTTTTAGTGTTTTCTTTATAATTTAACATGATGAATAATCAAAGTAGTTCTTGGATAAATTGTTAAATGCTTTTAACTCTATATCTAGTAATATGGCATTTAGAGGAATGCCCAGTTAAAATTTTCAAATCCTTAATTTCACACCCATTCTAATGACAATCCTAACACTGAGCTCCTGCAATGATAAAAAAATAATTAAATCCTCAATAATACACAAAATTAGGTTATATACTTTGCATACAGCTTGAAGATTTACCCCATGTAGCAATATATCTGATTGCATTGCTTTAAAAATCACCCTAAATTTATTCTGAATATAACATAAATAATGCAATTTTTATTTTAATATGGATATATTTTCTCTTTTAAATAAAAATTTTGTTTTTGACATAAATGTAGATTCATCTGCAGTGATAGGAAATAATGCAGCCATACCTGTTACCCTTTCCTGGTTTCCCCAATAGTAACATCCTACAGAACAATAGCACAATGTCACAGTCAGGAGGCTAACATGGACCTGGTCATGTTATACAGAACATTTCCTTACCATAGAGTCCTTTTATATTGCCCTTTTACAGACACATCTACTTCCCTTTCCCAGCTTCTCGAAACTACTAATCTGTTCTCTGTTTCTAAGATTACATTTTACAAGTGTTCTATGTATGTAATCTTTAGAGAACGGTTATTTTCCACCAGTTTCACTATTTCCTAGTGATTCCTTCACATTGTTGTAAGTATCAGTATATTCCTTTATACTTCTGGATAGTATTATATGGTGTGGGTGTATCATAGCTCATTTAACAAATCATCTGCTTAGGAAAAATCTACATTTTTCCCTAGATTTTGGCTACTACAAATAATGCTTTTATAAATATTTATGTATAGGTTTTTGTATGAACATAATTTTTTATTTCTGATGACCTTGCTCAACTTGTTTATTAGTTCTAGGGTTTCCTTTCTTTCTTTTTTTGGATTTGTTTCTGATTGTTTAAACATGGATCTTGTGGGATTTTCTGAGTAGTCATGTTATCTGAAAAGAAACATAGTTTTATATCTTCATTTCTGATCTTTACACCTTTTTTTCTTATCGCACCAACTAGAACTTGTATGTTAAGCATGGTGATAGTGTACATCTTTGCATTGCTTCTCATCTTAGAGGAAAAGTAATGCAGTCCAACAATAGGTTTCTTGTTAACTATAGGCTGAGGAAGTTCCCTGGGCTTGCTTTCTTTTATTTTTTTTTAAGTAATTTAGTAATTTCTATAGTGAATGAGTGATGAACTTTGTCAAAGCTTTTTGCATTGACTTATATAGTCATGTGACTTTTGTTCCCTTAGTCTGTAAATACGGTGGATTCATTGCTTGGCTTTTATATATTGAACCAGTTTTGCATCCTTAGAATAAATTTCATTTGGTCATGATGTAGAACTCTTTTTATTAATATAATGATAAATCAATTTGTTAACATTTTGTTAAAGATTTTTGTATATATATTCACTGGACATACTGGTTTATGATTTTTCTCTTTTTTTTTTGTACTGCATTTGTTTGCTATCAAGGTAAAGATATTTATTTGATATTAGAGTAAAACTAAGTTCATAAAGTTAATTTAGAAGTATTCCCTCTTCTTGTGTTTCTAGAAGAGTTTGTGTGGTTTGAGTGTTGATTTTTCTTTAAACTTTTGGTAGAATTTTCCAGTGAAACTAGATGTGTTCCCAATCCAAACTTAGGTCTGCTTGCCAACATGCAAAAAACTCATCTACTGACACCAGGTTATGGTGAAGAAGTGCCCAGCATTTATTGCAGGGCACCAAGAAAAGAGTCTAGGTGTTTAAAAGACCTGAACTTCCCAAAGGCTTTCAGAGAAAGTTTTTTAAAGACAAGGTGAGAGAAGGGGTTATGAATTGGTGATCAGCTTTTGGAAATTCTGATTGGTTGATGGTGAGGTAATCAGGAATTAACATCTTCAACTTTATGGTTCTAACTGGTGTGGGATCTACATTCTTGTAGGCAATGTACAGTGAACTTCTGTTTGGTGGGGGTTTCAATATCTGCAAAATAGCTCAGAGGGCATGACTCAAAATATCATCTATAGCCCTTGAGGAGGAACTGAAACTCCTTGACCTTATTTAATGGCTAAACTATTATTTTTCGTCTTGATTAAACTGGTTTCCTTTTTTCTTGCATTTTCTCGCTTCGTTCATTAAATTCATTCTTTATAACTCAGGGAAGGCCTAGGAAGCTAAAGTGTTTCTTCAGACTAGAGCAAGGTGGAGCACATTGGATGGTGGTGTCTATTCTGGGACAGCCTAGAGTCCTGTTTGGTTACAGCTGGACCTATAGAAACACAATAGTCATATTACCTATTTCATGTTGTATGATTTGTGGTAGTTTGTATTTTTTGAGGAAATAGTGAACTATCTAAGTTGTCAAATTTATCTACATGGACTTCTTCATGAAAGTGAAAGTAGTGAAGTCGCTCAGTCGTGTCCAACTCTTTGCAACCCCGTGGACTATAACCCACCAGGCTCCTCCGTCCATGGGATTCTCCAGCCAAGAGTACTGGAGTGGGTTGCCATTTCCTTCTCCAGGGGATCTTCCCGACCCAGGGATCGAGCCCAGGTCTCCCGCATTGCAGGCAGACGCTTTAACCTCTGAGCCACCAGGAATAGTATTCCATAATTATCCTTTTCATATCTATAAAGTCTGTAGTAGCTCTTTTTCATTTCAGATATTGTTAATTTGTACTACCTCTTTTTTCTTTCTTGGTCCTGATAGAAGTTCATGAACTGTATTGATATTTTTCAGAAACTGCTCTCTGTTTCATTGATTTTTTTCTATTGTTTTACTGGTTTCAATTTCACTGAATTCTGCTCTTCTCTCTATTGTTTCGACTGCTTGCTTTGGTTTTAGTTTGTTCTTTTTCGAGTTTCTTGAGGTGGGAACTTGGATTATTGATTTGAGATTTTCTCTCCTTTCTAAAGCATGCAGTCAGTGTTACAATTCCTCCCTCAGCCATGCTTTGGCTGTGTGCATCCCACAGATTTTCATATGTTTTATTTTCATTTATAGTTCAGTGTATTTTTCTAATTTGCCTTAAAACATCCTTCTTGACTGTGGATACTTCCAAGTACATGGTTTTGTTTCTAAGTGGAGAATTTCCTAGTATTTTTCTGCTATTGAGTTCCATTTTGGTTGAAGAATGTACTGCATATGTTTTTACTTCTTTTAAATTTATTTTAGGTGTTCTTTATGACCTAGCATATGGTTTTCATCCATATATGTTCCATGAATTCTCACAAAGAAGTGTTCTGCTGTTGTAGGGTGTATTGGCTGGGAAAAAAAAAAATTATCTTACTTTTTCTTCATCTGAGAATATTCCCCATTCTTCCTTTATACCCAAAAGATATTTTCAGTGGGTATGGGAATCTAGGTTGACCATTCGTTTCTTTTAGCAGCTGAAAAGTATTGTGCCACCTCTTTCTAGCCCACATGGTTTCTTATGAAGAGAATATTTCATTCTAATAATTTTTCCATATAAGTAAAGTGCTGCTTCTCTGACTACATCAAGATTTTTGTCTTTAGTTTCCCAAAGTTTAATTATGTTGTATCTTACGAAGTATTTGGGGGGTATTTTTATGTTTGGGGTTTGTCTAACTTACCAGATCTGTAGTTTGTGTCTTTTGAAAAATTCAAATGATAAACTCATTGCTACAGTTCAGTGATAATATCTTCATGCACTTTTCTAGTTCTCCTCTCTTTCCTTTACCTTCCAGGACACTAATGACATGAATATTCATTCTTTTTCTTTCATATTTCATAAATCCCGTTAGGCCTTATTCATGGTTTTCTAGCCCGTTTTTTCTCTTTTCTTCAGATTTAGTAATTTCCATTGTTCTGTCTTCAAGTTCACTGATACTTTTGTCTATCCTCTTCAGTCTACTGGTTTTCCCATCTATTGAGCTGCTTGTCACTGTCTTTTTCAGTTATGAAATTTTCATTTATTGATAATTGTTAGTTATATCTTCCATTTATTTGCTGATACTTTGTTAACTTTTTGAGACTTTTTTTTTTTCACATCTACATCAATTGTTTTTATCATTGTATGTGAGGCATTTTTTGAGGTTGCTTTAAAATCTCTAATAGCTCTAACATCTCTGTCATTTGGGTGTTTTCATTTGTTGTCCATTGTTTTCATCCAATTTGAGATCTTTCTATTTCTTGGTATAACAAATAATTTTCTTTTGCAATGTGAATATTTAGAGTATTATATTAAGAGTCTGGATTTAAACCTTCTCTTTCAGTTGGCTTGCTGTGATGCCAATCTGGTATGGTAACAGCCTCATTATTATAAAGTAGGTATAGGAATTCAGTGTCCTCACTCAGCCTTTGTTGACATTTGGAGGAAGAGCTTACTTTTTGGTGGGTATGAAAGTGTCAGCTTCCATTGGCCTCCACTCAGAAATCTCTTGTTGAGAGAAATAGAAATGTGTCACTGTTGCTCCCTGAATAGCTTCATCTGATACCAGGGGGAAAGTATGGTAGCTGTGTTCACACTTGGTAGAGATAAAAGCCCTGACTCTCCACTAGATCCCCTCTTAATCCACTGAAGGGTGAGAGGTAAGATGCCTCACTATTGCTGAGCAATAGAAGTACAGGCTTTCTTTGTGGTCTCCACTGACTCCTCAGGCAGAAGAGGGCATCATTACTCCATGGAAAAGATGAAATTCCATCTCCCTATTTGGATCTTCTCTGATACCACTCCAGTGAAAGTTGGCTGGAGGCAGGGGGGATTGTTTACATGCCTGCAATGGTGAAAATCGAGATTCTTTGGTCAGCATTTGTCAGTCAAGGGGGTGCTTGTGGGGCCACTTGTTTTTCTGTGCTGTTCTATGGACTAGAGTAGTTAATGTTTAAAAGATTTCTGTATTGTCACATGTCCCTTTTTCTGGTCTCCTACTAAAGAGAACAGTCTTCCAACTTTTTATTTCTCTCCATTTTTTGGTATTTCCAAGTTAATGGTTTCTTTAGCTCTAAGCCAGGGACATATGAGGCAAAAAGAAAATCCAGTGAATTCACCTGAATGTTGTACCTTGGAATTTGGCATTTCTAGCTAATCTGCCATGTCCTCTATCTTTTGGAGTTTCCTTATATTTGTTTTATATATGATAAGTAAGATGTTAGTCATATTTAGGAGGAATAATAGAGAAAAGTACATCTATCCATCTTCCTAGAAACAAGAGATGAATGTCTTGAAATATTAAATGTATGTATATATTTTACCATAAGTTGCTTTCCCCCAAATATATACTTTTAAAACCTATGGCTACTCTAAGGCTTTCTGCCAAAGTAGAGAGATCATCACAGCTCTCTAATGGCTATAAGAATGGATCCATTATTGATTTACTATGTAGATTATAAGATAAAAGTATAGAATTTTTTTTGCACAGGTAAGTTATTTATTACCCATTTTAAATTATAATTGCTCCTTTTATAGTACACATGCTTTGGACTAGGATCTTGATGCTTAATTATGAACCTTTGGTATAAAGAACTTAAGGTGAGTTCCTTCCTTATAAGATATAAATAAAAGGTTTATTTATCCCTCAATAATCAGGGATCTTCAGGGGAATGAGACAGAAATGAGGTAAGAGGTTTTAGTTAATCTCCTACCACAACTCAAGTTGAAAGGAAAAAATTAGAACAGAGGGGAATAGTGCCCTCCTGTTCCCTTTCCAGAACTCTGATAGAGACCATCCCACAGAAAGTCTCATACAAATAGTAGTAGCCACTGCAAAGTAGACCTAGAGAGTCCTAGAATAGCTCCATTGTACTGTACTGAGGTTCTAAAGTTCCTTTCTCCTCCCAATTGGAAAGGCAGATGAGAGTTGACAGCTACCGAGGTTGCCGTGGGGCAGCAGTAGCAAGGGCTAATAGATGAGATAATACTGTGTGGCAGAGGTAAGGGATTGAGAGCTAATCCACAGAACAGATGGAGCATCTGAATGAGACTCAGAGGTTCTGCACAGTGAGCTAGAGTTGAAGTAGGGTGGAGCTAGTGGAGAGAAGAGGTGAACTTGACTCCTCTGTGGAGGGATTACAGCCTGGGTTCTACCAGCTTTGTACTTGACAAGTGAAATCTAGGAGCACAGCTAATCTATGAGAAAAATTTCATCTCCTTGAAGCCTGCAGAGAAAACAGAGGACAAGAAAGAAACTTCTCAGCCTGGGCACAATTTCCCATGGTGTTTTCTTATATTCCAACTCTAACTTGTAGAAAAATATTGCAGAGACTAATAGCTGTGACAAGAAAATTAATATGTAGAATTTTTACCTTGTGATTTAATAAATATTTATCCAAACAAGGTTGAACTAGAGATGAGACTTTTAATGGTGAGTTTTTTGTTTGTTTTATTTTGTTTTTTTGTGGGTTAGGGACTTGAGATGGATTAACTACAAGAATAAAGAACATAGTAGTTGAACAATAGTTGTATGTCACTGGTGCATATTTTTGCACACCAGTGTTCTTTTCCCCATCCTCACATCCAACAGAAGATGCGTTTAGTTAGCATAAATGCTTTACAGGGACTGGATGGAAGAAAATAAGTGCTGGGCTACCTACTGCATCTTAGTATACAACTGTTATTTAGACTGCCTGGTAACCCTGTACAGATACACAAAACCACCCAGTGAAGTGTCTATTATGGCACTCTTAGATCCACTGGATAGAAATCTCCCATCCCCTTAGGGCAAATCAAGTCATCTTTGAACAGTTAAAGCTTTTAGAAAGTATATTGTGACATACAGCCTAAAATTATCTCCTTATAACCTCTATAAATGACCTAGAGTTACCTTTCAGGCTCAATTCTATAAATCTACTCCTGTCAACCTTCCTTTAAATACTTAAAACCATCATTTTACACTCCAGGTAATTTACTATAAAGCTTGTTTTGGCTTTGCTTACTACTCTCATGGTACGCTGAATGAGTTCCATTTTGTATGTCGTGGTTGAAGTTCCGGCAGTCAGAACTATATGCAGTATCCCTAGTAGAATTTGGCCAACTCCAAATGCAGTGGAGGTGACCATTTCTAAACAATGCTGCATCACTTAAATTGTGTTCTGAGCATGATGGAATTTTAAAATTGTATTTTCTCTTTCATAGTAGTAGTAATATAAGGTTTTCTTGAAAATAAGTATCTAAAGGGGTTCATTGGCAACATAACAAGAAGGTTAATTGGGACAACCAGTCCCAATTAGTCAAACCTGCCATGGTGAAACTCCGATTTGGGCATAAGTCTGCAATAGGCAGAAGCAAATTAAAAAGGAAAAATAGACAGCTGGGTCTGAGTCCTGAGAGGGATTGAAAGATTGACATCAATCACTATACACTTCTGAATGGGATTTAGGTAGCAGGGGATATATGCTTATTATGATAGGAAATGGGAGAGTTAACGCCATACATCAGCTTGAGCTTGGGTCTCCAAAGGTTTTGGAAATAATCAGGCAATCTATGAGGGCCAACTTCTCATAAAAAAGAGTTCTAGGCACTAGAAGTAACTTGTAAACCTGTGTTACAAATATTATGATTCCCACTGAAATATGGAGTTTGGCTCATAAACATAATCATCTGCCTAAATACATAAAATGAGTAAATGGCAAATCCATAATTTCAGTCTGCGTCTCTTTCAAATAAAGCTTGATGATCTTTTACCATATTCTGGCTTACTCTGTGTTTCAGTTCACTAATCTTTCAAAAACTATTAGTTTTTGAACCACCCAAAATTTAGTGGCTTATAATAGAAGTATTTTATTAGCCAGGGGCATGCTACTGCCATAGCATGAGAGAGATAAAAGGGTCTTATCTAGGGCTCTTAAGGCCTAAGATTGGAACTGAATCTCTGATACTTACATTCCATCCATTGGCTGACAGAAGTCACTTTGATAAGCCAATATGGAGAAGTACTCCACATTACCCACTCATAATGAGGCTTCAACAAAGGTAAGGGTGGTGGAGGACTACCCTTCTTCTGTCTTACTGTGTTTAGACCAGAGTTTAATTATAAAAACAGAACAATAGTTTAAGTACCTGATTTCCTTCTGACTGCTGTTAAAATGCTAATTTTTCCACCTGATATATGAAATAAATTTACACTAGAAACTTGAGCAAAATGTGCAGATGAGAAAAATAGAAGTAGGGGAAAAATAAGAACTACACACACTTTTGTTTATTAAGTTTTGTGTTTTTGTTTTTTTTTTTTTCTGTTTGAAGACCTCTGAATTCATTCTTCTTGTTTCAAACTTTTATTTCTTCGAGGCACTGGTTACTGTGCCATTTTCTATGTTTAATAAAATCTATTTTTAATAAGCTTCTCAGAAAACACAGGATGAAATAATAATGTTTAAAGTGTTTAATCCATGTTTTTTCCTCTAAGATCTCATTACATTTTTGAGAAACTCTTTTATCCAAAGCATTGGAGGTCTTCTGAATGAAAAATAAAAATCTCATTTCCCCAAATTTTGATGATGAGCTTACACAGGTTTATAAAATCATAGTAGAGTATCTGTTCTTCTGACTTCTTTTCTACAAAGAAACTCATATTTGCTTATAATTTTTCTTTCCTTGAAGATAGGTTTGGATTTGTTTTTTATCCTTTTCATTGACAGAAAAATAATTTTGTGTGTATTTTCTGAGGCCCGTAAATCCTTTAATCAATAGGCATTTTGTTGACACGTGTATGTGCTTTTCATTATAATCACATTATAAGCCACTATCTACAGTTATTCTGCCATTCCTTTGCATCTGTATTAATCAGTTCAGTTCAGTCACTCAGTCATGTCCAACTCTTTGCGACCCCATGAACTGTAGCACGCCAGGCCTCCCTGTCCATCACCAACTCCCAGAGTTTACCCAAACCCATGTCCATTGAGTCGGTGATGCCATCCAACCATCTCATCCTCTGTCGTCCCTTTCTCCTATGCCACCCTGACACATCCCTTAATTTCTATTGATGGCCACAGCCTTACTGTCCATGGGATTCTCAAGGGAGGAATACTGGAGTAGGTTGTCATGTTTTGCCTCCAGGGTATTTTTTTGTTTGTTTGTTTGTTTGAAGACCTCTGAATTCATTCTTCTTGTTTCAAACTTTTATTTCTTCGAGGCAGTGGTTACTGTGCCATTTTCTATGTTTAATAAAATCTATTTTTAATAAGCTTCTCAGAAAACACAGGATGAAATAATAATGTTTAAAGTGTTTAATCCATGTTTTTTCCTCTAAGATCTCATTACATTTTATTTGAAATAAAAATAAGGATCATTTTAAGCGTGTAAGCATATTGATTGAGTGTATGGTGTTGGAGAAGACTCTTGAGAGTCCCTTGGACTGCAAGGAGATCCAACCAGTCCATCCTAAAGGAGATCAGTCCTGGGTGTTCATTGGAGGGACTGATGTTGAAGCTGAAACTCCAGTACTTTTGGCCACCTGATGAGAAGAGCTGACTCATCTGAAAAGACCCTGATGCTGGGAGGGATTGGGGGCAGGAGCAGAAGGGGACGACAGAGGATGAGATGGCTGGATGGCATCACCAACTTGATGGGCATGAGATTTTTATTTTTCATTCAGAAGACCTCCAATGCTTTGGATAAAAGAGTTTCTTAAAAAAAAACTTGGACTTGTAAATTCTTTCTCTCTCTTTGAAATGTAAATCTTTTCCCAGACTTTTGCTAGTTCTTATGTCTCAGGACTGTCTTTCTCAAGGACTGGGAGCGATTGCTTTGAAATATAATCATCAAGAAAAATAGTGTCTCTCTCTTAGTCTGAAGGGGCGGGTGGAAGCCTAGTTTCTATCAGCCAATGAGCACTATTTAGCAACCTGCAATGTAGGAGTCCCCGGAAATGCGGGTTCCATCCGTGTCAAGAAAATACCCTGGAGGCAGAACATGACAACCTACTCCAGTATTCCTCCCTTGAGAATCCCATGGACAGAGGAACCTGGCAGGCTACAGTCCATGGGGTTGCAAAGAGTCAGACACAACTGAAGTGGCTTAGCACGCACACACCATTTAGCAAGCAGGATCCTAGTTCACTCCAGTGCTTAAAATATGTCCTGTCTTTTGTTTCAGTGAAGTTGAGTGTAATCTCTCTCTCCTGTTGCAATAGTCTGGAATAAATTCTTGGCTGTTTAATGCCATCTAATGTAATTTTTCTTTGACACACAATTATCTATATACCTATAAGTTACGTATACACTTGTAGGATTATCCTCACCTTGTAGTCATGTCTTTTTCCTGTTAACTTACAGTGCTATCAAGAGGTAGAGTTTATTTCTCTGTCCCTTGAATCTATGCTGATCTGTTTTTGTTATTGTTTTTGTTTTTAATGCAGAATGTGGCAGAAGTAGACAATGTACCGGTGTGAAGCTAGACAAGAAGCCTGGGGCACACTTGGTCACAGTCAACCTGCTTCTTTCTGTGGCCAAGTGAGTGGGTTTAGCTGAGACTACCCCTAATTGCTGACTTGAACAATTGGATACAAATAATTGGTAGAGCTTTTGTGGCTAGGAAAAGTATAATTGTAAAGCAATGCCATAGTGAAATATGTAAACATACACGTGTGATTCTGAAAATTTTAATTTTCAAACTTGTCAACCCCCTCTTTCCCATTAGGTTACCCATGTATAAATTAAGATATATAGATTTCCGTTTGCTTACATCAGCAGAAATATGCCATGATATCTCAATATTGCACATCTTTTTGTCCTCTGCTAAACTATTTAAGAAGTAAAATATATTCCATCTTCCTCAAGGTTCAAATTGCCAAAAAATATCAAATCTAACTAAAAGTGACCATTTTACTCCCTTTAGAGTGATTGATTTAATTATGATACTTTGTTTTCTTAGTTCATGGAGTCACCAATTAAAATAACAGACTCAAGCAGATGTGCTTCGAGATGATAAGAGGTCAATTTACCATGTCATGGGGAAAAAGGAACAGAACTAAAGCAGTTTACTAAAAAGTAACTTCAAAGAACCAATACTTCAAATTAAAGTGTGCTCCAAAACATTGCTCACATCTATTTTAATATGTTGCATTGGTTATCAATTAAAATCAAATTTCTACCTCTCAGAATTCTATCTCTTTGGGGAACACTTATTTCTAAAAGAATCATCTCTCTTTCTAAAAACAGATGTTTTCTACAATTAATGAAATTAGTCTTCATTTTCAAGATTTCTGAGCCAACTTGTTAGACTGTTCATATCTGGTTTAACATCTGACCTAATTTTAATTTGCAGAACATAATTGGAGCTTGAGGATATCATTATTCATAGCACTTTTCTAATTATATCAAATGAGAGTTAACCTTTGAAGGATATACAAAGAAAACTGAGTTATTTCTTCTCTTCTTAAATGTAGGTAAAAACAGGACCAGTCCTTACTAACTTTTCTGTTGCTGATACTTCACTCATAAAATATGCATGTTGTTTCATTGTTTATAATTGCCTTGGGAAAGTACTTGCTTACACCTGTTGGTAAATAAAGAATTCATAAATTTACAAGTTTTTAAAAAATTTGATGCTCTCATCTTTCAATTCAATTGAAATCCAATTGAAAATAGGGTGTAAATTTTTGGCGTGTGCTTTCATTACTAACGTGAATTGCTTTCTTATATTTTGGCAAATTCTTAAACTCAAGTGTATTTCTTAATCATTGAAAATCAGCCAAAGATTATTTTCATGACTAGAATTTATTGCCTTATGAGCTTACCAGAATTGCAAATTTTGCTTTCTAGTCATAGAATTTTAAAATGTTATATTCAACAGTTTTTATAATGCTAACATTAAATAAATAATGTTGTAAATAAATAGAGCAGGATAATTATCTTTGATCTCATGGTTAAGTTATTGAAAATATTTGGATATTGAATTATAAATAACATTAGGATAATTCTGTTTTTCCTAACTCCAAGCCCTTATAATTTACAAAGACTCTTTTGAGATAATTGATGACAGTTATAATGCTATACTTTTTTATTACTTCCCTTGTTTGGGAAAGCATTTAGGATAACTAGCCGGTACACTTATTAATTGCTTAGAGGTTTATTAAAAATAAAGCTACCATTTTACAACATTTCTTCAAGTAATATATTACAAAATATGTATTATATTTTATAATCAAAAAATACGTTTGGAGTTCAGTAAATTTAATCCCATTTGTTCTTCATCATTCAGCTATTATTTGGAAGTGCAGAAACTGTACTTTGTAGTACAGTTTGAAATCAAGAAGTGTGGTGCTTCCAGATTACTTCTTCTTTCTCAGAACTGTATTGGCTATTTAGAGTTCTAGATACTTCATACAAATTTTAGTATTGTGTTTTCTGTCTGTGAAGTACACTGTTGGAATTTTTATAGGAAAAGCACTGACTCTTTTAGATGACTTGGAACTGTGTGGAAATTTAAATAAATTAATAATTCCAATCCATGAATGAATACAAGATATCTTCTTTGTTTTGTATCCTTCAATTTCTTTCATCAAATTTTTTAAATTTTTATTGTATAAAACTTTCACCTTTTTGGTTTAATTTATTCATAAGTATTTTATTGTTTTAATGCTATTATAGATAAGAATTCTCTTAAACTGCTTTTTCAGATATTTTATTGTTAAGGTACAGAAACATGATTGATTTTTGTATACTGATTTTGCAGCTTGCAACTTTACTGAATTTGTTGATTCTAAAAGTCTTTGTGATTTTTCCAAGCATAAGATCGTATCATCAAAAAAAAAAACAGTTTTACTTCTTCCTTTCTGATTTAACTTTATTTCTTTTTCCTGCCTTATTATAGGAGTAAGAATGGGCAGAATAGTGTGAATGGGCACCCTTATATTCTTCTTAACCTAGAGGAAAAGCTTTTAACCATTCATAGTCAAGTTTGATATTAGTTGTACACTTGACATATAGGCCTTTATTATGATATGTTTCTTTTATCCCCAGTTTCTTAAGAATTTTTATAATAAGTAATGTTTAATTTTGTCAAATGTGGCTCAAGATAACAGAAAGGATAGGGAAACATATGAAATGAATTGAAAGTAGTTCAAAATTAGCATTTTAAGTTAAAAATATGTCTGAAGTTCAGAGAGGTTTAGCTAGTAATAAAAAATATCCCAGATAAACTTGAACAAAAATGTTTCAGACACAGCTAAAAATATAAACGCCATAAACTTTATATTACGTTTTGCTTCTGTTTGATTTTCTTTAACTTCTTTCTCAGAAAGAATCAGATTTCAGAAAAGTTTTTCAAAAATTGGTATAGAAAACAATGTGTTTTAGAGCACATCCTATTGCACTGGAAGGATTTGAATCACAGTCCTTATCTCTAGTGTTCAGTAAGATGTGAAGTACTTCTTAGAAATGATTCTGCTGGTCCATATACAAAATATGAAATCACAGGCAAAAATTGTGACATGTTAGTGTTTACCTTAACATACTTAAATAACTTATCTCATAACTGAGACCTATCTCATTTTTTCATATATTCTGATATATCCTGTGCCCGTCAGACAGAGTAGATAATCAGGCTTCTACCTTCTTGGTTAGAAAAAATAGCAATCTGAGACTGTTAGTTCATCCTCAATTGTAATTGGTGAGGTATTAGGGAATATGGCCGAGCTGCTGAGATATTTGTGTGTATGTGTGTGTGTGTGTGTGTGTGCGTGTGCATGCGAGCATGTAAGTGGCATGCTGTCATGTAACAAAAGGTACCAAAAACCTTCCTTTTAAGTTCATATACCTGCCAGAAGTTGTGGCCAGCTTCCTCTCCATAAGACTTTATAAACAGTGTGAGAGCCAGCTCTGCAAACACTCATTTTCGACCTACTTGATATAAGTGATGTATCCATTTGTAGAATAATTCTGTCATGGAAAGCGATGAATTGTTTCCCACATAAGAGATAAGAGGAAGTTTTTCCCTTCTTTAAAGCCAAGGGAGTTGGATTCCAAAAGAACCATTTTTAAAGCCTAGACCCCCATACAAGGTGAGGGTATTGGTCTTTCATACACTAGTTCAGTGTCTATGCGACTGGGAAAAGAGTAAAAAACATAAGTTCTCCAAAGATAAAACATAATACAGATTCCAAATATGTACACATACATTACTGCCTCAAGGTTGAGGAACCAAGGATGGCCATAATAAGAAATGTAAACAATAATATGCATCAGCAAAATATAGGGTAATACCAGCAACTGGAGAACAGGTCTAAGGAAGGACTAAACTTGCTTAAAAAATCAGTGCTGAAGTGAACTGCTCTGGAATGATCTACATTTGAAGTTTGCCAAGGCATCTCCTTGAATTCCACAGCATGAGAATGAGGGTAATTAAAACACCCAAACCAAATGGGGACTGATGTTGGGAATGAAAGCACACTGTAACCAATGTCAGTTATATAAGGATATTTCTGTATTTTCCCTCGTGATCCTCACAAAACTCCTTCTTACCATTCCAAGGAGATAGAAGATATAAGGAGAGAAGCAGATATAAGGAGAGCTTTATATAAAAGTTGAGACTAAAAAAAAATAAAAAGCTAGCCTAAGTTTTAAGAAGTGTGGTGAAAGTATTTCAGAAACTCAAAACTCATTATAAAGTTAAGGAATTGTAATGAGAATTCAGTTAATGAGTTACTATTGGAAGGGAATCCTTGTATGGGATAGATGCCACATTTTAATTAGAAATAAATAAAACTTTATTCTCCAATGGTTTGAAACTCCTCAGCCCAATTAAATTCAATGTGTAGTTGAGTGGTGAGGTACAAAATTAAACCAAATGAGACACTTTGTCCATGATATCATACAAACTGAGGACAGAGTACTTTACTCTGGATATTAGTTGAAAGTTATAGGGACTTTTTCTTTTAAGGAGTAACAGCTAAATATTTTTATTATCTTTTTAAGATAATAAAAAATGAAACATTCGCAGCAGATTCCTAGTCAGAGGTGTTATTGATGAAATTTCTACAGCCTCTACCACATGGGCCCAGATAGGTCTTTCCACTTATGGAATGATCTTCCCCCAAGGGTTTTAGTATTCTTGCAGACGAGCAGAACTTGTCATTTCTGGCACACCTTTCTCTTCTGTGGTGAGATATTGATGTGTTTCTAGTGTCCATAATTCACCACTAGCTGGTCCTATTTTTTGCTATCTTATATGTTCTACCACAGATAGACTTTTAAACCATAACCAACTTTATCAATGCAAGTCAGAACAGATGTCAAACCAACAATCTCTCTCTCCAGTTAGCTTTCAAAACTAGTCAAACAATGAAACAGCATATCAAATGGTAGAGATTCTATCCCACCCTGTCTGTGACTCATTTTTAATTTTAACTAATATATGTGCTGAGAAAATTTGCTTGCAACTGTAAGTAAATGGTATTTGGAGTTTCATTATTAACTGGTGTTTATAATAATTCTTTGAATTTCTCCCTACTTGTATGTTAAATATCACCTAGAGGTCACTCAACAGAATTATTTTCAGTGATTCACCAGTTGAGAATTGAAACTGTACCTTGCTAAGTTTGGTTGAAAACAAATGATTAGAAACCATTTGACTACTAAAATATTTTTTTTCTGGAAATGCTGCCATATATTTTTAATTGAAGTATAGTTGATTTATAATATTAGTTTCAGGTGTATAATACAGTGTCAATATTTTTTGTAGATTATTCTCCACTTGCATACATTTACTTTTAAGATACTACACATAAGTGATACAAAGAGTATTTGTCTTTCTCTGCCTGACTTATTTCACTAAGCATACCATTCTCTAGGTCTATCTATGTTGCTAAAAATGACAGTTTTGATTCTGTTTTATGGCTGAGTAGTATTGTAGTATTGTGTATCATATCTTCTTTATTTATCTGTTGATGGACACTTAACTTGCTTCCACATCTTCCTGCTATTGTAACTAATGCTTTTATGAATGTTGGAGTGCATGTATCTTTCTGAATTAGTGTTTTTGATTTCTTAAGATATATACTCAGGAATGGAATTACTGTATCGTAGTTTTTTGAGGAGCCTCCATATTGTTTTCCATAGTGGCTGGACCAATTGACACGCCTTCCAGAAGTGTACAAGGGTTTCTTGCATCCTGGCAAACATTTGTTATTTGTGTTTTTTATGATAATAGCCATTCTGACAGATGTGAGGTGTATTTCATTGTGGTTTTGATTTGCATTTCTCTGATTAACAATGTTGAGCATCTTTTCATGTGCCTGTTTGCCATCTGTGTTTCTCCTTTCAAAAAATGTCTATTCGGGTCTTATGACTGCTTATCAATTGGATTTTTTTTATATTGAGTTGTATGAGCCATATATATACTTTGGATATTAATTGGTATTACCATTTGCAAGTATTTTTTCCCATTTAGTAGGTTAGTAGGTTGTCCTTCCATTTCATCAGTTTTTTCCTTTGTTGTTGAAAAGCTTTGAAGTTTAATTAGGTGCTATTTGTTTGCTTTTGCTTTTATTTCCTTTGCCTTAGGAGATGTATCCAAAAATATTTAATACATTTTATGTCAAAGAATATTCTATGTTCTCTTGTAGGAATTTTATAGTTTCTAGTCTTATACATAGATGTTTAATCCATTTTGAGTTGATTTTGTGTGTAGTATCAGGTAATGTTCCACTCTCCTGTAGCTGTATAATTTTCCCAGCACCACTTTTTAAAAGACTTTATTTCCTCCATTTATATTTTTGCCTCCTTTGTTGTAGATTAGTTGATCCCAAGTGTCTGGGTTTATTTCTGGGCTCCATTCTATTCAGACCTGATGAAGCATATGAATGGCAGGGGGGTGTGTGGGGGGGTGGGAGGGTGGCGGGCAGCCACTGTTAGCTCTTAGACAGGCAGCACATGGGTCTCTGCCTGTGGCCATATCAAACTGATCCCCTGACTCACGCTGAGCATGAGCACTAGGCCTTCTTGTTCCAGTACTTCTCTCCTCTAAAGTGAGGGTGTCAGTGCTTTGAAAGAAGAGCACATGGAGCCAGCTTGAACCCAACTCCCAGACCTTCTGTTCCAGCAACTTGGAACCCAGTCCCATCCTCAGCAGGATGGTGACCGCCATTAAGCAGAAGATAAGCCTTGGCTCACACCTGGCTCTCATCCTGGCCCCTCCATCTCTGCCCTCGCCCCGACCCAGGTGATAGCTTCCAGCATACTCTGAGAAAGGTGTGATGTGTATTCACATCAAATCCAGCTCTCACACCAAAGCCACTGGGGGCCTGCAGATTGTATAGCAAAGCTTCTATGTAAGGACACACCTTCAAGACACAATAGGCAACTGTTTCACCTAGCTTCATAGAGACAGAGGAAATAAAGCAAAATGAGATGATAGAGGAATGCATCTCAATTGAGAGAATAAGAGAAAAACCCCTAAACAGCTGATGAATGGAAATAAACAATTTACAGGTTAAACAATTCAAATCATTAGTAATAAGAATACTAACTGCATTAGAGAAAAGAATAGATGAACACAGTGAGAATATTAACAAGGAACTAGAAAATATAAAAAGGAACAAGTCACAACTGAATGGCATAATTATGGAAATGAAAAACATACTTGAAGGAATTAATAGTACAGTAGGTGATGCAGAAGAACATATAAGTGGTCTGGAAGACAGAATAATGGAAATCACCACCGGAGAATGGCAAAAAAGGAAAACAAATTTTAAAAATTGAGAATAGTTTAAGGGTCTATGAGACAGCATTCAGCATATCAACATTTACTTTATTTTAGGGGTCCTAGAGGAAAAAAAGAGTAGTGTATCAAAAATATATTTGATGAAACTATGGCTGAAAAATTCCCAAACTTGAAGAAGAAACAGATGTTCTTATAAAGGAAGTATCATGTATTTTACCAAATTTGACTAAGAAAATAATGTCAATTTTATTTTTCTCTGCCAGTACCTAAAGTTGAGTATTTAGTTAATCTTTTAGTATAGGGCCCCAAATCATAACATTTAGAAATTAATTTAAAAAGGAATACATAATCCCATAAAATGAAAATTGTAGCAATTTCTGGAAGTTATGAAAAAAGGCCTAAATCTAGAGTTACCTGCTCATGGATTAGAAGACAAGATACTAACTTCCCTCAGATTGGCTGATAGATTCAATGCATTTATAATAAATATACTCTGGTGTTTTCTTAAAAAAAAAAATCACAAGTTGGTTATAAAATTTATATGAAAATGAAAGCAAACTAATATAATTCATCTAAAAATTTTTTAAAAAGAACAAAATGGAAAGGCCTACACTAACTAATGTTAAGACTTAAAACCTACATTGATAAAGGAAATGTGATTTTGATAAAATGTAGGATGAATGAAGAAGGATAGAGTCCAAAGTAAACATACTCATCCTTAAATGGTAAACTAATTTTTAATGATTAACCAATGCAGTGAGGAAAATGTATTTTTAATAAATTTTGTTTTTACAACTATATTCACACCACACACAAAATTGCCTTGAAATAGATCATAGACATAAATGTAAAACAAAGATTATAAAACTCTTTAAAAAAAATGTATGAGAGAAAAAAATGTTTCACCTTGGTGTTAGCAATATTTTCTTGGTCATAAAAAAAAAAAATTTAAAAAAGAGAGAGAGAGAGCCCAAACCAGGTGGTGGAGGAGTAAGTGGACGTGGAGTACATATGTCTCCACAGATACATTAGGAATACACCTTCAGACACAGAAGTGCATGCAGAACACCAGCTGAGAACGGACAGGAGTACTGACCAGCCAGAAAAGAATATATAGAACCACGAAAAACTCAGTAAGATGAAGGAACTAGGGGGAAAAACAGGAGTGTTAGTAGGACTGGACCTGCCCTCAGTGAGTGGGGGAGCTGAAGCAGCGGTTTGATCCCCACGTCAGGGCAATTATTTGCATCAGAAGAGAAACATTTAAGGCTGTGGGTGAAACAGCTGATCTGCGACAGCCTAAATGGAATGAGAATCAAACAGTCCTTGCTGTAGCCATACATACCCCAGACAGGGATGCAGGTCCCAGAGAAGGCCCAGCAGCTGGGAGCCAGAGTTTAGGGATAGTGGAGCAATCCCAGGGCAAGGGCTGCTATTGACTAGGGAGAGATGGATCGAGGGGATGTGAGGGAGGAGGTTGTGGTGGGAAATGCCTGTGCAAGAAAGCCAGGCAGCCGTGGAAGCAAGATGATACTGCTGAGTCATGCCCAGGGGGTGGCGCCATCACCATACTCTCTGTCTCCCCTCACAGGAGCATCAGCAGCAACAATAGAGAGGCTGGTCCATCAAATGCCTGACACATTGAACTACAGAGTAGGACCCCGCCCAGGGTGCTCCTTTAAGTGACTAATGCATCAATCTACAGAGTAGGACCCCAACCAAGGGGGCCCCTCTATGTGCCTGACGTGCTAAACAACAGAGAAGGACCCCAGGCAAGGGAGCCCTCTAAGTAACTGAACGGGTGCATCTGGAGGGAAGAGTGGCCAAAGAGGCCTTCGGATTACCAGCTACTAGAAGCTTGGAAAAAGACTCTGATAGGGCCATACCTCCTGTGGTGGAGGCGGTCTGTGTCCCTGCACACTTAGCACCACCAGGGTCCCCGCAAGCCAAGCAGCTGTGACACCTTCATGCTTAACCCTCACTGGGGCAGAGCTGCCACAGGCAAAAAAACATCTTATGCCTATGTGTGCAGGGTCATTTAGGTCATTTCCAGGTTTTGTGACCCTGTGGACTGTGGCCTACCAGGCTTTTCTGTCATGGGGGTTCTCCAGGCAAGAATACTGGAGCGTATTGGCCAATACTGGTTGCCATACCCTTCTGGAGCACTATATTTCCTGCTTTCCTAGCCACCAACTCCCCTGAGTACCTGGTGCTGTCAGAACCCCTGCGACCCAAGCAGCTATACCACTTCCATACTTGGCCTTCACTGGGGCAGACCCAAATCCTCTAGGGCAGCCTTAGCAGCAAACCCCAGTGGACAACCCACATGCAGAGGTGGAAATAAAACCACAGTTGAAACCCAGGGGCAGTGTGGCTATGGAAGAACCATAACCTTCCCCTCAGCTGTACAAGCTGCAGGTTAAACCCACACAATCAACTAGGCAGACTCTATGTCTATGGAATATATAAAAGGATGTTGAGCGCTCCCACAAAAGAAAACACACTAGTTCTGTGGACATTGAGGCAAGAACACACAGGAGTAGGACCAGATTAGAATCTGAGCTGCCCCCACAGCAGGTCCAGAGACCAGTACAGTGTTGGAGGGCATCCTAGGCCGGTGAGGTGGACTGTGACTCCCAGCAGTGACTCAAGAAAAGCATTTATTATTCTTATGTCTTGATTTGTTCTGTAGATTCTTTCTTTTGGAGTTTTTTTTCTTTTTTTCCCCCCTCTCTCTCGTAGTTGTTGATTTCATTGGCACTATGAAATCTAATGAAATCTAATTAAGCTTTTGAACTTTTTTTTTTTGGTCAGTCACATTTTTTACCTTGTTGTAAACCTTTACCTCTATGTTGAGTTCTGCAGTTCTGTGGAATTTTCTTTCTTTCTTTTTCTATCTTCTTCCTTTTTTATTCTTTTCTCTATTTTTAATTTTAATTTTTTAAACCTATTATTATTTTTTTTACATTTATTCATTTGTTCGCTTTTCCTACTGTTGTTTTCCCCTTGCAGCTAATCTTTAATGTATATAAATCTTCTTCATCTACCTCTGTGTAACTTGGCATATCTATTCTTTCTTTCTTTTCTTTCTTCCTTTCCTCTCAACACGTTTGTTAGTTTTGTTTTCGTTGCTTTATTCCCCACTTGGCACATTGCTTTAGTTTGGTTTTCCAGTTTGTGCTTTATTTAGTTTTGTTCTTAACTGGTAGATATACTTTTTGATTTCCTTTTTTGCTGGGTCAATCTACTGTACTTTATTTTTGTTGGACTATTTTAATTTTGCTTATGGGTGTATATATATATGTGTATATTCCATTATTTTAATTATTATTTGCCTGATTTTGTAACTTCCATTTGTCTGGAGTTCATCTTTGGTTTTCCATTTTGGGGTATTTGTTTTAATCTCACTTAATGCCATAACAAACCACTTGTGGAATCCAGAGGCCTTGAGCCTTTGGAGTGGAAACACTGGCTCCAAGACCCTAGACCACCAGAGAACTCACTCTAGGGAGTATCAAATAGTGAGAACACACACAAAGGAAACCACTGGAATATAAGACTCAGCATCACCCAACCACCAGTAGTAGCACCTTGTGCAGGACACCTCATCTAAACAACAAACAAACCCAGTCATCAGCAGACAGGATTACCACCTCAGTCAGCCTTGCCCATCAGAGGAAAAACAAAACAACAACAACAACAAAAACTCAGCAAAAAATCTCACCCTATAAGAGGCTTACACAAACCCTGAACTAACCCTCAGAGGGTAAAAACCAAAAGGAAGAAAGAATTCAACTTGGAAGCCAGAAGGAACAAACTAGAAACACAGAAGTCCAAATAAATGAAGTGGAAATAGGCAAACAACCTGAAAAAGAATTCAGAATAATGATAGTTAAGATCATCAAAACCTTGAAAACAGAATAGAGGAAATACAAGAATCAATTAACAAAGACCTAGAAGAATTAAAGAACAAACATACCAAGACAACAGAATTACTGAAATTAAAAACACTCTAGAAGGAATCAATAGCAGAATATCTGAAGCAGAAGAACAAATCAGTGAGTGAAAAATAGAATGGTGGAAATTAATACTGAAGAGCCAAATGAAGTAAAAAGAATGAAAAGAATGGAGGATAGTCTCAGAGACCTCTGGGACAATATCAAACACACCAACATTCAAATTATAGGGATCCCAGAAGAAGAGAAAATTTTTGAAGAGATTATAGCTGAAAACTTCCCCAATATGGAAAAGAAAATAGTAAATCAAGTCCAAGAGGCACAAAGAGTCCCATACAGGATAAACCCAAGGAGAAAGACACCAAGACACATACTAATCAAACTACCAAAGACTAAACACAAAGAAAGAACATTAAAAGCAGCAAGGGAGAAACAGCAAGTAACATACAAGGGAAACCCCATACGCTTAACAGCTGATCTTTCAGCGGAAACTCTGTAGGCCAGAAGGGAATGGCAGGATATATTTAAAGTACTGAAAGAGAAAATATATACAACCAAGATTACTGTACCTGGCAAGGATCTCATTCAGAATTGATGGAGAAATAAAAAGCTTTTCAGACAAGCAGAAGTGAAGAGAACTCAGCACTACCAAACCAGCTTTACAACAAATGTTAAAAGGACTTTATAGTCAAGAAATACAAAAGAAGAAAAATATCTACAAAATCAACACCAAACAATTAAAAAAATAGCAATAGGAACATATATATATCAATAATTATTTTAAATGTAAATGGATTAAGTGCTCCAGCCAAAAGACACAGACCGGCTGAATGGATACAAAATCAAGACCCATATCTATGCCCTCTACAAGAAATCCACTTAAGACCTACAGACACATAGACTGAAAGTGAGAGGATGGAAATATATATTCCATTTGAAGAAATCAAAAGGAAAATCAAAAAATTTCTAGAAACAAATGACAATGAAAACATGACAACTCAAAACCTATGGGATGCAGCAAAAGCAATTCAAAGAGGGAAGTTTATAGCAATAATATCCTACCTCAAGAAACAAGAAAAACATCAACTAGACAACCTAACTTTATACCTAAAACAACTGGTAAAAGAAGGACAAAAAACTAGCAAATTAGTAGAAGGAAAGAAATCACAAAGATCAGGGTAGAAATAAATGGAAAAGATATGATAGAAACAGCAGTAAAGATTAATAAAACTAAAAGCTGGTTTTTTGAGAAGATAAACAAAATTGACAAACCTTTAGCCAGATTCATCAAGAAAAAAAGAGCTAAGAATCAAATCAACAAAATTAGAAATGAAAAAGGAGGGGTTACAACAGGCAATGCAGAAATACAAAGGATTATAAGAGGCTATTATGAACAACTAAATGACAATAAAATGGATAACCTGGAAGAATTGCACAGGTTCTTAGAAAAGTTCAATCTTCCAAGACTGAATCAGGAGGAAATACAAATTATTAACAACCCAATTACAAGCACTGAAACTGAAGCTGTGATGAAAAATTTCCCAAAAAACAAAAGCCCAGGACCAGATGGCTTCACAGGAGAATTCTATCAAACATTTAGAGAAGAGCTAATGCCTATCCTTCTAAAACTCTTTTAAAAAAACTGCAGAGAAAGGAACACTTCCAAATTCATCCTATGAGGCCACCATTACCCTGATACCAAAACCAGAGAGACAACACAAAAAAAGAAAACTACAGGCCAATATCACTGATGAACATAGATGCAAAAATCCTCAACAAAATTGTAGCAAACAGAATTCAGCAACACGTCAAAAAGCTCATACACCATGATCAAGTTGTGGTTATTCCAGGGATACAGGTATTATTCAATATAGAGAAATCAATCAATGTGATACACCATATTATCAAATTGAAAGATAAAAACCATATGATCATCTCAATAGTTGCAGAAAAAGCCTTTGACAAAATTCAATACCCATTTATGATTAAAACCCTTCCAAAAATGGGCAGGTAGGTTCCAAGAAGGAACCTACCTCAACATAGTAAAGGCCATATATGATAAGCCTACAGCAAACATTTTTCTCAATGGTGAAAAAGCATTCCCCCTAAGATCAGGAACAAGACAAATGTATCCACTTTTGCCACTATTATTCAACATATTTCTGGAAGTCCTAGCTATAGCAATCAGAGAAGAAAAAGAAAATAAAAGGAATCCAGATCAGAAAAGTAGAAGCAAAGCTCTCACTGTTTGCAGATGATATAGAAAACCCTAAAGATAGTTTCAGAGAATTGTTAGAGCTAATCAGGTAATTTAGCAAGTTGCAGGATACAAAATCATTACACAGAAATCACTTGCATTTCTATATACTAACAATGAAAAATCAGAAAGAGAAATCAAGGCATCAATCCCATTCACCATTGCCACAAAAAGAATGAAATATCTAGGAATAAACTTACCTAAGGAGACAAAAGAACTGTACACAGAAAATCATAAGACATTAATGAAAGAACTCAAAGATGAGGTAAACAGATGGAGAGATATTCCATGTTCCTGGGTAGGAAGACTAAATATTGTGAAAATGACTATACTCTCAAACACAATCTACAGATTCAATGCGATCCCTATCAAATTACCAATGGCATTTTCATAGAATTAGAACAAAAAAATTCACTATTCATGTGGAAACACAAAAGACCCCAAATAGCCAAAGCAGTCTTGAGAAAGAAGAATGGAGTTGGAGGAATCAACCTTCCTACTTCAGATTATACTACAAAGCTACAGTCATCAAGACAGTATGGTACTGGCACAAAAACAGAAATATAGACCAATGGAACAAGATAGAAAGCACAGAAATAAACCCATGTACCTTATTTTTGACAAAGGAGGCAAGAATATACAATGGGGCAAGGACAGCCTCTTCAATAAATGATGCTGGGAAAACTGGACAGCTGCATGTAAAATAATGAAATTTGAACACTTACATCATACACAAAGATAAACTCAAAATGGATTAAATACCTAAATGTAAGACCAGAAACTATAAAACTCTTAGAGAAAAACATAGGCAGAACACTTGATGGCAGAAATCAAAGCAAGATCCTCTATGATCCACCTCCTAGTGTAATGGAAATAAAAACAGAAGTAAACAAATGGGACCTGATTAAACTTAAAAGCTTTTGCACAGCAAAGGAAACTACAAGCAAGCTTAAAAGACAATCCTCAGAATGGGAGAAAATAATAGCAATGAAACAAATGACAAAGGATTGATTTCCAAAATATACAAGCAGCTCATACAACTCAATATCAGAAAAACAAACAATCAAATCGAAAAGTGGGAAAAAACCTAAACAGACATTTCTCCAAAGAAGACATACAGATGGCTAATAAACACATGAAAAGATGCTCAACATTGCCCATTATTAGAGAAATGCAAATTAAAACTGCAATATCACCTCATACCGGTCAGAATGGCTGCCATCAAAATATCTACAAACAATAAATGCTGGAGAGGGTGTGGAAAAAAGGGAATGCTCTTGCACTGTTGGTGGGAATGTAAATTGACACAACCAGTATGGAAGACGGTATGGAGATTCCTTAAAACCTAGGAATAAAGCCACCATATGACCCAGCATCCCCACTCCTAGGCACATACCCTGAGGAAACTAAAACTGAAAAAGACACATATACTCCAATGTTCATTGCAGCACTATTTTCAATAGCTAGAGCATGCAAGCAACCTAGATATCCATCAACAGATAAATGGATAAAGAAGTGTGGTACATATATCCAATGGAATACTACTCAACCATGAAAAGGAATGCATTTGAATCAGTTCTAATGACATGGATGAACTAGAACCTACTACACAGAGTGAAGTAAGTCAGAAAGAGAAATATAAATATTGTATTCTAAAGCATATATATGGAATCTAGAAAAATGGTACTGAAGAATTTATTTACAGAGCAGCAGTGGAGAAACAGAGTGAATAGACTTATGGACATGGGGAGAGGGGAGGAGAGGGTGAGATGTATGGAAAAAGTAACATGGAAACTTGCATTCCTGTATGTAAAATAGATAGCCAATGGGAATTTGCTCTATGGCTCAGGAAACTCAAACACGGCTATGTATCAGCCTAGATATGGGATGGGGATGGAAATGGGAGTGTAGTTCAAATGGGAGGGAATACATGTATACCTATGGCTGATTCATGTTGAGGTTTGACAGAAAACAACAAAATTGTGTAAAGCAATTATCCTTCAATTAAAAAATTAATTAATTAAAAAATAGGTGTAGCAGCTACCGAGATAAGAATGCAGGATATTTGGATTATGTTAATATTCTTTTTCTGTTTTTTAATGTTCTATTCTGTTAATTCCTTTTCATTTTTTCTACATGTAAAATTAGAAATTACTTTCAAAATTAGAAAAATAAAATTTATTTAATGGAAAAAATTATATCAAAATGAATAAAAGGGTGAAATGATTAGAAACTTCATATTAGAAGGCATATAAATGGATGATATGCAGATAAAATGAAGTGCATATTCAATCTGCTAATCTGAGGAACACAAAACTACAGTGTAATACTAGTACACACTTTTAGAATGACTAAAATTAAAATCATTGATAAAACAAAATATTTGACTGAATGTGAATCAGTAGAAACTGTCATTGACGTGGGTCTGTAAATGTATAACTATTTTGGAAAACCATTTGACTGTTTTGTGACAAGTTGCATATACAACACATAAGCATTTTGTGGGCAAATATTTACCCAAGAGAACTTTAATCATATGTCTACTCAAAGACTTGTACATAAATGTTCATTGAAGTTTTACCTATAGTAGCTCAAAACTGGAAAAAAAAATGAAACTATGTCTATCTGTATATAAATAGACAATGTTTAATATATCTGTCCCGTGGAAAGCTGCTACTTAGCAGTGACAGTAATGACCTACTAATATACAGCAACGTAGATAAATCTTAAAATCATTATGTTCAGAAAAAGAAACCAGAGCCATTATGTATAATTCCATTTATACAAAAAGCAACATAATCTACAATGACCAAAAAAGCATATCAATACTGGTAATCAGAGGTGAAGAGAGGAATGGGATTCAAAGGGGCTTGGGAATCTTTGGCAGTGATGGAAATATTCTATATTTATTTATGGTGGTGGTTTCATGAATGATATATATAACTGTTAAAACTTATTAAAATGTTCAATATAAAGATACTATACATAAATTATTTCTCTAAGTTGATAATGAACAAAGTAAGAGCTGGTTCAGTCATATATATTCATATATTTAATTGAATGATGAAAGGCAGGGCAGAATTAGGCTATATCCTTGTCAGTCTGTTTCCTCTCCCCAAACTCAAGGAAAGCTCGAGTTCTTAGATCACTTTGAATTAGTCTGGATCCTTATGACTAGTTTCTTGTGTAACAAATGTGAGTAGCACTGATTGAATTCTTACTGATTTAGACTTTTGCTAGGATCCAAAGGATTCTCCTCCTATTAATGCCCAGGTCCTATCCCAAATTCCCTACCTTTAGTTTTGATCTTGCCTTTCCAAGTACTTTAACATTGAAAAATCTGTGGGGTAGGTAGAATTTTTACTGATCCTTTACAAGTAATTGGAGATGCAGAAAGATTCAGAAATTTTTTAGGACTAAAAATTAAGCCTACCATTTCCTTGTCAATATAGAAACATATGTGAAGGCAGAGGATATCTGTCTTTTTATAATCTTTTAGCAATATGGAAAGGAGTAGAGTGTGTTCTTAGCAAGAAAATATTAGCCACAGACCAAGTCAGGGAACCACCCTGGAGAAAATAATGCTTATGAATCATCAGCCACATGGTGAAACTTGTGATTTGCGATCCTTTCCACTGAGGGAATGGTACTGAACACGTCTACCCAACCCCAAACCAAGAGAAATGGGCTCCCATACAATTTCCGACCACCCTGATTATCTGGATTCTTATATCTTAATCAGAGGTGGCCAAGATTCAGACCTATGTTTCCCTCCAGTGTCGTGACTGCAGAATGGCATTTGGTGAAGAAGTTCTCAGGGACACCTAAAATGAGTTTCCTGAATTCAGGGGATATGTGAACAGAGGGTCTAGATTCTACTTCCTTCCCAATGAACTTGAAACATTTCCCATAGTCACAAAAATAAAAGGGCTACATTTTCTGCTATCCTGAAAATAATTTAGAGAAGAAACAGGGAAAGTTGCATGGAATGAGCTAGTTATGCCCCACTGTGTTCAATCTGTTTGAACTTCCCCATGGGAATTTCCTTCAGTAAGTCCCCATTGCTTAAATTGTCCTTTTATGGAAAAGTTTGAAAGCTATTGTACTACATATGTTTTCCCAGGGGCAGTCAGATGACTGTCCAGATGCACTGTAGATAAAGTTGGACATGTGTCTCACATCACTCAGTTTCTCTTCAAGCCTTGGGAAGCAATTCAACTCTACAAGTATTGAAGTCATTGTGACATGTTGCTCCCAGAACTTTAATTTGTGTGCAAGTAAATCATGTGATATTTAAAGATGTCATTAAAAGTGAATGATTTCATATTATGATTGCTGTTCCTGTCAGGGAAGCCTTCTAAAAGATACCAGATGTGAATTAAACTCTCCACAGGAAACCGGTGTTGTTTCTTGGTCTGTCAGATAATAAAATGTCAGAAGAAAGATGATAAGGAAACAAATTGCTTAAAGTGGTGTATTTGGCATGATGGAACTTTGAGTCTTATTTTCACAACCAGATTAGATAAAATTGGAGTTTAAAATTCTGATTTAATTTGGCGTGTCTTTCCTGTCTAGAGGCGGACTGATGTGGTTCTAATATTCAGTGGGCTAAAATAAAAGATGACACCAAACTTCTCTTTTCTACTTTGTCTCCAGATTCTAATCAATAGTTTTCCTTTAGGTGTGCTCTGCCTTTCAAATAAAATCACTCAGCCTGACTTTGTGCTATGCTTATGGCTATTTCTTTTTAAAGGATAAAACTTTAGATAAAATGCTACCACCACTTATTTCCCCTGATACTCAGTATAGCAGGAATAACAGTAAATATGTTTCCCCTAAATACCCATCTGGGAACAACAAAAGTATCTTCATTATTTAAAGTTACACCAGTATGAATATAATATATAAATTTTACAGATTATCTTTTATGTTATCTAACTAAATGTATATTGAGATTTTTAAGGGAAAATAATGATCAAAAATATAAGGGGTTTGATTGATTTTTTATTAATAAGAATCTGTTTTCCTGTTAAGTACACATGACAAATACGTTGCCTACATGCTTACATGTGCCTTAAAACAGAGAAATGTGATTTCAAATACCAGTAATTGCTTCTGGGATTCCATTAGAGTATAAAGATTATACCGAGTATATACAAATCTATTGACACATATGAAGACTTTTAAGAGAAAAAGTAATCTTTATCATTCTATGAGAGATCTTTAGTATACTCAGTTTTCCCCAAATTATAATGTTTCATTATAACAGAGACATTAAATAGAGTCAGTATAAATAACTTGTTTATGAGTAGCAATGTGTTGAATAAAAATTATTCCTATTAATGTTCTTAAATATGTTTTGAGAGAGACATTTATTACTCTAGATGTCATTTGAAATTTGTAGTTTCTTCTTCCCGAATTCAATATCAGACTTTGGATATTATAAAACCAACAGGGAAAAAACTTTTCCTTATTTATATATAGAATTTGACATTTTCCTCCACAAAGATAACTGTTTACAGCTCATTTATGTCTTCATCAGAGAAAAAATGGCACAAACTTTTTTCTTGGAGAATTTCTAATAATGTTCCAAATTAATTATAACATCAAAAGAAAAATATTCATGTTTATAAACCTGTGAAGTAAATTTTATTGAATAATATATCTTTCTTGAAACACCAAGCAAAATATATTGTGTCTTTTATTTTACTCTAATGTGATTTGGAGGTTTTCTGTTAATCATATGACACTTTAGTCTTAGCTATATAAAGATATCTTGTCTTTAAAATATACTCAGTATTTGCTCTCTATTCATATAATTCATATATGTACATATATTTCTTTTTGTTTTTCATTAGAATCAAGAGAAATTGACACTGCATTTGATGGCTATTTTCATGAACTAAGAAAAGATTAGATGGTATGAGGAAAAGCTATATGAAAAATTCCTTGGGTCCAGACTGAGTCACTACATTTATTCTGAGGAATGATGACTGGAGCAAGTAATTTTTAATGTGCTAAATGAAGTGTAAAATTATTGTATTAAATATATTAAGCATTTTATGAGTTTAAAATACAGAAAATACATAACATGCAAATGCGCAAACAGTGGAAAAAGATGAATGGATCAGGCAATGCTTCAGTTCAGTTCAGTCGCTCAGTCATGTCTGACCCTTTACGACCTCGTGGACTGCAGCACGCCAGGCCTCCCTGTCCATCACCAACTCCTGGAGCTTACTCAAACTCATGCCCATCGTGTCAGTGATGCCATCCAACCATCTCATCCTCTGTCATCCCCTTTTCCTCTGGTCTTCACTCTATCCCAGCATCATGGTCTTTTCGAATGAGTCAGTTCTTCGCCTCAGGTGGCCAAAGTATTGGAGTTTCAGCCTCAACATCAGTCCTTCCAATTAATATTCAGGACTGGGTTCCTTTAGGATGGATTGGTTGGATCTCCGTGCAGTCCAAGGGACTCTCAAGAGTCTTCTCTAACACCACAGTTCAAAAGATTCAATTCTTTGGCAGTCAGCTTTCTTTACAGTCCAACTATCATACCCATACATGACTACTGGAAAAACCATAGCTTTGACTAGATAGACCTTTGCTGGCAAAGTAATGTCTCTGCTTTTTAATATGCTGTCTAAGTTGGTCATAGCTTTTCTTCCAAGGAGCAACCATCTTTTAAGTTCAAGGCTGCGATCACCATCTGCAGTGATCTTGGAGCCCAAGAAAATAAAGTCACAGTTTTCATTGTTTCCCCATCTATTTGCCATTAAGTAATGGGACCAGATGCCATGATCTTATTTTTCTGTATGTTGAGTTTTAAGCCAAAGTTTTCACTGTCCTCTTTCACTTTCACCAAGAAGCTATTTAGTTCTTCTTTTTCTGCCATAAGGGTGGTGTCATCTGCATATCTGAGGTTATTGATATTTCTCCCAGCAATCTTGATTCCAGCTTGTGCTTCATCCAGCCCAGCATTTCTCATGATGTACTCTGCATATAAGTTAAATAAGCAGGATGACAATATACAGCCTTGACGTACTCTTTTCCCAGTTTAGAATCAGTCTGTTGTTCCATGTTCAGTTCTAATGGTTGCTTCTTGACTTGCATACAGATTTCTCAGGATGCAGGTCAGGTGGTCTGGTATTCCAATTTCTTGAAGAATTTTCCACAGTTTGTTGTGATCCACATAGTCAAAGGCTTTGGCATAGTCAATAAAGCAGAAATAGATGTTTCTCTGGAACTCTCTTGCTTTTTTGATGATCCAATGTTTGTTGGTAATTTGATCTCTGGTTCCTCTACCTTTTCTAGATCCAACTTGAACATCGGGAAATCCTTGGTTCGTGTACTGTTGAAGTCTGGCTTGAAGAATTTTGAGCATTACTTTGCTAGCATGTGAGATGAATGCAATTGTGTGGTAGTTTGAATATTCTTTGGCATTGCCTTTCTTTGGGATTAGAATGAAAACTGAACTTTGCAGTCCTGTGGCCACTGCTGTTTTCCAAATTTGCTGGCATATTGAGTGCAGCACTTTCCCACCAACATCTTTTAGGATTTGAAATAGCTCAACTGGAATTCCATCACCTCCACTAGCTTTGTTTGTAGTGATGCTTCCTAAGGTCCACTTGACTTTGCATTCCAGGATATCTGGCTCTAGGTAAGTGATCACACCATTGTGGTTATCTGGGTCATTAAGATCTTTTTTCATATAGTTCTTCTGTGTATTCTTGCCACCTCTTCTTAATATCTTTTGCTTCTGTGAGGTCCACACCATTTCTGTCCTTTATCGTGCCCATTTTGCATGAAGTGTTCCCTTGGTATGTCTAATTTTCTTGAAGAGATCTCTAGTCTGTCCCATTCTATTATGCAATGTTTAGGTATTCCAATAATTATGTGATTTCTTAGGGTAAGTAATAAGATTTTAAAAGTTTTATAATTGATTATACTTTCATATAGATATATATTATAGTTGAGTAATCTTAATGATGGAATCTACTGGGATAATCACTGTTTATTACTATCAAGGAAGGTGGGTCCATTGCAATAGAAGCAGATTCCCTTCTTTGAATGATGATATTAGTTTCCTCCAGCTGCCATAAAGAAGTCCCACAGACTGGATGCCTTAAACAACACAAATATACTTCCTCACAGTTCTGGAGACTAGAAATCCAAAATCAGATTGTTGGGAGATCGATTCTTTTGAGGCCACTCTCCAAGCTGTCTTCTCCTGGGATTTTCACATGACTTTCCTTCTCTCCTCTATGTTCTAATTTCCTTTACCAGGACACCAGTCACAGATTAAGCCCCACTCTAATGATCACATTTTAACTTAATTGCAGTCATATTCTGAGGACTTCAACATATGATTTTGGAAGGGGGAGAGTTGTGAAGCACAGCTCAGGCCATAACAGTGACCATGCCTATTTAATGGGGGGTAAATTCTACAAACCAGCTGTGTGTTTTTGACCAAGGTCACAAACTTTCCTGAGTTGCAATGACCTTGACACGTATTCCATCAACTGTAATGCCTTATCCCCCAGGCTTGGAGGGGGCGGGGATAAGTCACCCTGTGTTGTTCCTCCATTGTTTCCACCTGGCACTAGGCAAAGTATGTGGATTTTCTCTCCCGCAATGATGGTAAGCTTCTAAACATGCAAATGCAGTGGTCCCAGGGAAGCTATGGTCTGCCAGAGTGAGGAAAAAACCATCGTCCATAAGCAGAAATAAAAACAACATGCAGGGAAAAAAATCCTCATGTGGATGCAAGCAGGGATGAGAGACAGAGAGCTATCCTGATAGCCTTCCAATTCCTGGAGGAGCTCCAGCCTTGCTTCTTTGTGTGTTTTGCTTCTGAATTGTGTTTGTTTGTTTACTTTGGCTAAGTTAATATATAATATGTAATACCTATTTATAAGCATTCAAATTGTATATACCTTTAGGTCTTAACCCTTATTTTTTTTTAGTATATTGGAAGGATATATTATACTTAGTAGTAATCTCTCATATTCTTAATGAAAAATATGGGTGAACCAATGATGGTACCTGACATTTGTATAACTTGGGAGACATGGTTTCCAGATGCTCCTGAATCTGTTCATTTTTACTTCCACAAGGGGTCTGGGTTCAGCATATGACTTTTTTTTTCCAAAGTGGATATACATGGGACAAAAATGATTATGTATCTGCCAGTCACAACACATATAATATTGAGTTAATTTAGAAACAAATAGGTAGAAGTCATACAGTAACTTACTTTATCAGAAAATGAAACCATTCTGTAAAACATGAAATTTCCCTCTCAAATATTATGTTCAGTTATATACATCTAATGTCAACTTGGAGATTGTTCTTATTATACTATGATTTATTTATGAAGTGGAGTAAGGAACCAGGAAATTGGATTCATTAAATCTGCTCAGAGCCTGGACCTACCACAAATATCACATTATCTCTTTAATCAAATATACTGTACTAAGAAATAGCACATATACATAGTTGTTAATTACTTATTTTCAAAGTTGTGGGCCAAGGCTCTTACATGCAGAACACTAACTTTCTAATATGAGGGTCACAGGTAAACTGTTTGCCTTATACCAGAGCTCAGATAATATTTTTCTAAATTTTCTTCATTGATTTCTTAAAGAGTTTCTTTTCAAACCTAGATCTGTGTAGGAATCTTCCAGAGATCTTTTTCTTTCTCTTATTAATTTTTTAAATTAGTATAATTTTCTCTTAATTTTTATTGGTAATAGTTGTTTTACATTGTTGTGTTGGTTTCTACCGTCCAGCAAAGTGAATCACCTGTATGTAACATATGTTCCCTCCCTTTTGGACTTCCTCCCCACTTAGGTCACCACAGAGCCCTGAACAGAGAATATCTTTTAAGTATATGCATTTCATTTTAGTATGTCTATAGCAGGATATGAAAGTCAGTATTTCAATAAGCAGCCCCAAGTGATACAATGCTGTTTGTTCATGAGCCACATTTGTGCTGTGAGGACAACCATCCTCCCAAAAGAAATCCTGTTCTAACTTAATTTGTATTGCAGAAAGTTTCTCAAAAAACCATCATATGATGGTTACATTTTTGAAAAGTAAATGATCTCCTATGAAAATATGTATATTTCTTTTCAATAGATAAACTATGTGCTGCACATATTGACAGAAACTCTCTTTGACTAAACTCTATATTAGCTCTTCTAAGAATTCTAGGACTCAGCTTCAGCATTCATCCATTTTGGGGCCTGCATGAGTAGTTAGAGCAAGAATCTACCTAGGTCATTTTAGAAAAATCCTTACCCTTGATGTCTGATCATCCTGGATGTCTGATCAAATTTCTCCTCCTCCACCAACCCCCAGGTGATACCTAATCACCCTGGCCTACCTTCAAGAATTCCATTAGTTCTATTTAGCCAGAATGCCCTCTTACTCATGATTTTTTTTTTTTTCTTACTAATTTCCTTTTTTCTGACTCCTTGGCTATAAATTCCAACTTCTCCTTTTTGTCTTTGGAGTTGAGCCCATTCTCTCTCCCCTACTGCACATCTCCATTAGAGTTGAACCTTGAATAAAGTTTTCCTTACTGTCTTTAGTTGGGCTTCCCTTGTAGCTCAGTTGGTAAAGAATCTGCCTGCAATGCAGGAGACCAGGGTTCAGTTTGTGGTTAGGGAAGATCCCCTGGAGAAGGAAATGGCAACCCACTCCAGTATTCTTGCCTGGAGAATCCCATGGGCAGAGGAGCCTGGCAGGCTACAGTCCATGGGGTTTTAAGAGTCAGACACGACTTAGCGACTAAGCCGCTACTGTCTTTACTAACCATGGAACAAGTTTTTCTTTAACAATAATGCTCATCTACTCATTTAAATATTGGCTTTAGCAGAATAAAACCACTTATCCATTTATGATGATCCATCTGATATGTTTTATTATTTTTCAGCTATCATGGTTTGATCACTGCAAGAATAAAAAATATTTAAATTTTAGGATTAAACATTTTGACAGCTCATCTTCTCTCAAAATATTCCTTGGGTGTGGTTGAAACCTTTGACAACAAAAGGTGATTCCTAGCTTAAAAACAAAATGAAAAGACTGAATTATGCTTAATTTATACAAAGATTCAGCTGTCCTGCATAAGGTACTGCTAAAGAAAAAGTTACCTATTACACTTGCTTAAGATGATGAAGTCAGCTTTATTTCAGATCATCACAGTAGGCATAGGGCCTAATGCAATGGGATTGTGCAATAGGTAGGAGAGAGAGATTGGGCTCAAATGCAAACACAGCATGTACAAGTGGAACTTTATAGCCAAGGTAACTATGATTTTTTAAATAATGTTTTACATGTTAAAAACCTTGGCCAAAATGGCTGATATGGCTAATATGAAAACATAAGTGAAGAAGACTTAAAGATATGTGCTTACCTAAGTAATTTTTGGAGGGTAAACAGAAAACTATAAGATAATAATCTATTAAATAAATTCATAGAATTATTGCAATTCAAAAATGTATTGATTATAGGCAAGGCTGACTTTGACCCAAGAAGCAAATATAGAATTGAATCATTTCTAAGGAAAAACAAAAACTGTAAATACATTGTGCATAAATATTGAAAAGTTAAGGTACAAGCCATAGTAAAGTTGAATAGGAATACATCCTAAAAGCTTGAAATTAATGAACTAATTTAATATGTTTATAATAATATGTGATCAGCACTTGAAAACAGTTGCTAGTTGGAGATATTTTTGGCTGCAAGTAACAAAGATGACCTAGCAGTGACATAAACAGCCTATAATTTATTTTTGGTTAAATTTTTCAACTATGCCATCAAGGGACACAATGTCTTGCCAGCTCATGTAAAAATGGTGTTCAAGCAGGAACAAAGAGGAAAGAGGCCTTTTTCTTAGTCTTATCTCCTTCTGCATCATCATCCCCCTCCTGCTTCTACTCCCATTGATTCTCTTCCTTCTTCTTTGGGTAATCAGAAGGTTTTGACACAAGCACCTCTTACTCAAGACAGCTCCCCTTTTGTCTCCTTATCTCTGTGTCTAGTTGCATAGGAAACAGAAAATGGCCAATGAAAGTTTCATCTTCAGATCAATATCGTGTATTTTCTTTTATAAATGAGATGGTCAGAGGGAAGTAGCCTAGTGTTAGGAAGATGCTCTGTGGTGCCACAGTACCAGGATCCTTTCATCTGTGCTAGACTGGATATTAGTAAGTCATGTAACTATGTAAAGTGATACATGTTAACTAAGCTTATTGTAATCATTTCACAAGTTACACATTTATCAAATCATGTATGCTTTGGACCAATGCAGTGCTGTATGTCAGTTATATCTTAATAAACTGAAAAAAATTAAAAAATAAGAAATAGACAAAAGGGGAGCTCTATTAAAATTCAAGTGTAGAAACACATCAAATTAAAACATATAGCTGGGTCCTATAGTCCTTTTTTTTTCCCTCCAACTGATCACAAGACTGTGATTTGTTGTCCTCCGTGATGTGCTGTGTGTTTAGTCACTCAGTTGTGTCCTACTCTTTGTGACCCTGTGGACTGTAGTCTGCCAGGCTCCCCTGCCCATGGAGGATTCTCCAGGCAAGAATACTGGAGTGGGTTGCCATGCCCTCCTCCAAGGGATCTTTCTAACCCAGGGATCAAACCCAGATCTCCAGCACTGCAGGTGATTCTTTACTGTCTGAGTCACCTATGTGTTTAATAATATTCCTGCTTTCAGTCATCATTTCAACAAATTAATATGGATTCCACACTTGGTGTACCTAAGCTATCATTCAGACGGGTTTGAGTTCTTGATGATCCTTCTTGTATTGCATATCTATAGTCTTCCATTAACCTTTACCACTGATTGTGTCTAGGGGCCTCTGGATGTCAAATATATAGGTACAGGTATAGATAGACACAGAGACATACTGAGATGGATATCAGAGATTCTTGATAGAGGCATATTAACATTTTGAGCTGCATAATTATGTGTTGCCCTGTATATTGTGGGATATTCAGCAGCATTCTTGATGTTTGCCAAGAACATATAACAATCTAAGTTGTGACATCTGCAAATATCTCCAGATATTTTCAAATGTCCTCTGGGGACATGTACCCCAAAATGAGAAAAGTAAATATAGATATATTAATATAGATATAGATATTCTTTTTTATATAAATTTATTTATTTTAATTGGAGGCCTTAATTGAAGCTATGATTTTCTAAATATCTATTACAGTGCTCCCTTTTATTTGGTCTATTTTTTGCTTTACAGTTTTTGTATTTTGTTAGGCATATGTTTTTATGATTGTTCTGTCTTCATGAATTTTTTCATTTACTTCAATGAATGATACACTTTATCTTTTATAATTTTCCCCTTTTCTTACTTATTTGTGTGTGTATGTGAGCATGTGTATAACAAAATGTACACTTCAAAATTTTTATGATTTCTGTGCTAACTCTTTTAACTGTCTATGTGGTATATTTGAGCATTTATAACAAAGGTTACAAATCTATAGAAAGGGGAAAAGATGATAAATTGATAAAAATCTGCATTTCTGTATGTAAATTCATTTATTCATTTTTGACTTCTGAGGATGATAACTGTTCACCTTACATCACTCAGTAAAGATGAAGACACCTTTTGGCCCAACAGTAAGAACAAAGGAAATTCTTTACTTGAAAATGAAAGTGAGCCAGTAATGGTAAGTACTGCATACTTTCCTTTTTCAGCACAATATTTTCTACTTATTAATTTGAAAATAAAGAGCTTATATTTCAGTAGTATTAACTCAGAATAGAGTTGGAAACATAATATGCAACAATATAGAAAATTTTTAAAGCGTGTGAAAAAAATCCCTCCCCTCAACAAACAACAATAGAGCTAGATGAGTGTATATGATGACATCTTTGCAAGATGAGCTATGGATCGGTGCCAAGGGGACCGTAAATACTTAAGGTAAGTTTCTGGTTTACTTGTCAAGAATGAAGCTTTACAGAGGTAAGTCAGTGTTCAGCTCTTTATTGTTATGTAACAAAACTATCCTCTAAGCCTGGATTTATGGTGGCTTTAAGCCACCATATTATGTATCGGTGATGTTGTGAGTCAGCAATTTGGAGAGGCCTTGTCTGGAAGCTTCTTCTCTGGTTCACATGGTACCTGCTGGTGCAGCTAGGGATGGAGGATCTGCTTCCACATTGCTTTCTTTGCCTCTTCTAGGATCAGACACAATTCGTTAGAAAAATTAAAAGTTTACATAAATTTGACTTTGTGAGCAGTGATGACCAGTTGTAAATAAATACCTGCATATAGAAATATACATTTTTGCAATAATAATAAAAAATTATGAATTAATATATTTTATCTCAGGAATACAATAAGGGTTAGCACAAAAATCTTCATTATTATTTACTTTTTGAAGTGTAGTTGATTTACAGTGTTGTGTAAATTTGAGGTGTACAGCACAGTGATTCAGTTATACATACATATATGTCTATTTTTTCAGATTATTTTCCCTTATAGATTATTACAAAATATTGAGTATAGTTCTCTGTGTTATAAAATAAGAGTGTTGACTATCTGTTTTATACAGAGTAGTGTGTGTATATGTTAATCTCAAACTACTAATTAACCCCCCTCTCCCATTTTTGTTCTTGGTGACTCTAAGTTTCTTTTCTATGTCTATGAGTTTCTTTCAGTTTTGTAAATAGTTCCGTTTATGTCATTTTTTTAGATTCCACATATAAGTGATATCAAATGATGTCTTTCTCTTTATGACTTAATGCCAGAAAGATGATAGTATGATAGTGTCTAGGTCTATCCACATTGCTGCAAATGGCTCAGTTTCATCCTTTTCAATGGCTGAGTAATAGTGCATTATATATACGTACCACATCTTCTTTATCCATTCCTCTGTTGAGGGATATTTAGCTTGTTTTCATAACAATCTCTATATATCCATTTAAATAATTCATGATACAGTAAGGAGGAGAAAATTCATATTGTCTTCTTGATAGATGCTTAAGAAAAATTTGATAACTTCTGAATTTTAAAAATATTAGGAATTTAAGTGAAAGAGGAGAGTGAAAAAGTTGGCTTAAAGCTCAACATTCAGAAAACTAAGATCATGGCATCTGGTCCCATCACTTCATGGCAAACAGATGGGGAAGCGATGGAAACAGTGAGAGACTTTATTTTGGGGGGCTCCAAAATTGCTTCAGATGGTGATTGCAGCCATGAAATTAAAAGACACTTGCTCCTTGGAAGAAAAGCTATGACCAACTTAGACAGCATATTAAAAAGCAGAGACATTACTCTGCCAACAAAGGTCCATCTAGTCAAAGCTATGGTTTTTCCAGTAGTCATGTATGCATGTGAGAGTTGGACTATAAAGAAAGCTGAGCACTGAAGAACTGATGCTTTTGAACTGTGGTGTTGGGGAAGAATCTTGAGAGTCCCTTGGACTGCAAGGAGATCCAACCAGTCCATCCTAAAGGAAATCAGTCCTGAATATTCATTGGAAGTTCTGATGCTGAAGCTGAATACTTTGGCCACCTGATGGGAAGAACTGACTTATTTGAAAAGACCCTAATGCTGGGAAAGATTGAAGATGGGAGGAGAAGGGGATGACAGAGGATGAGAAGGTTGGATGGCATCACCGACTCAATGGACGTAAGTTTGAGTAAGCTCCATAAGTTTGAGTCAGTGATGGACAGGGTGGCCTGGCGTGCTGCAGTCTATGGGGCCGCAAAGAGTCAGACATGACTGAGCAACTGAACTGAACTGAACTGAAGAATAAAGAGATATTTCCTTACTTAATATAGGGCATCTAACTGAAAACCACATCACATGATATGAAGCAAAATTTATAAATAAACTTTAGAATTATTAACAGATATGCTCAACATCACTACTGTGGATTGCAACTAGTAGAAGTTTTAACAAGTTCCTCCAAATTCCTCCATCCATTCTCTTCTTCAGTCCTTATGAACTATAGACTTATTTTTTTTTCTTTTTTTTAATTTATTTTAATTGGAGGCTAATTACTTTACAATATTGTGGTGGTTTTTGCCACACATTGACATGAATCAGCCATGGGTGTACATGTGTTCCCCATCCTGAACCCCCCTCCCACCTCCCTCCCCATCCCATCCCTCAGGGTCATCCCAGTGCACCAGCCATGAGCACCCTGTCTTATGTGTCAAATCTGGACTGGCGATCTGTTTCACGTATGATAATATATATGTTTCAATGCTATTCTCTCAAATCATCCCACCCTTGCCTTCTCCCACAGAATCCAAAAGTCTGTTCTTTAAATCTGTGTCTCTTTCACTGTCTCGCGTATAGGGTCATCGTTACCATCTTTCTAAATTCCATATATATGCGTTAATATAATGTCCGTATGAACTATAGACTTTTGATTATTCAAGTCTTGTTCTTTCAAAACTCCATGTGTTTATATGGAATTACCTTTTCTGCTTTTTCTGACTATTGACTTCCAAGTCTTCTTTGATCCTCTTAGCCCAAGTTCATCTATTCTGTGAAATTTCCTTGAGTCCCTCAGAGTTGGTAAACTCATTTTCATTGACCTCTTTTTGTATTGCTTTTGAAATTGAATTGTAATTATCTTTTAGTGTCAGTTTGTTTTTCCCACCAGAATAAGTGCTCTTTGAAGTAAAAAACAAAACATTAATCATTGCATATCTGAAAAGTAATCCAGTGAATGGTAAATTGTAAGCATTATAGGTAAAATGCTTAACTGTAGGCTCTTAAAACTATAAATAAATCCACAAGTTTTGCATTTTATTTTTAAGGGAGCCTGATGGTTTCTACTCAAAATTTTGATATGTTTCTCTCTAAAATTACATGGAATATTTGTTCTTTATATATATACATATTAATTATGATTCTGATATTTTAGATGTAACATAAGGTTATACATTATCTCTTTGAGGCAGTAGAACAATTGTCATTCTTCTGGAAGTCAGTAATTATTTCTATTAAATCATCTGCTAACGCATATATATCAGCCCCCCTTATCCACAGGGGATATGTTCCAAGACTCACAGCGGATGTTCAAAACCACAGACAGTACCAAACACTATATATGCTATTTTTTCCTACGCTAATGGTCAGGGAGTATACACAGCATGAATAAGTTGAACAAAGGGATATTTCAGCTACCATGTGGTACAGCGCTGGACAGACTTCACCTTGCTGCTCAGAATCATATGCAATTTAAAATTTATGAATTGTTTAATCCTTGAATTTCTATTTAATATTTTTGAACCACAGTTGACAGGTAACTGAAAGAAAACTATGGGTAGAGGAGAACTACTGTATCAGTTAACATGTGTTAGCATGGCAAGATGGTTTGGAACAAACCCATTTGAAAAGAAAATAAAATGCTTCAAGACCTGCACAGAGAAAATAGCATGTGTTCAAAAAGATATTTGGGACAGGATTGTTTGAAAAATTGATTTGACAGGACATCTTAGATAAATAGGTAGATAGAACTGCATAATGTAGAAGTAGAATAATGGTGTAAAGATAAACATGCACACATTTACAATTCCACTTAAACAGAATTAATTTCCAATCCTCATATGATTTTACATTAGTCTCTTCTTAGCTTCTTCAAATTATGATACACAATGGTCAATGACGTCGTTTAAATAAGTGGGAATGTCTCAAGGTCAATAACTCCAGATATTGAAAGTGAAGATACAGATAAAATTGAAAATCTGGCTAGGTAGGCTTTGAGATGAACCTGTAAATTAAGGATAAGAACATTAAAAAAAAAAAAAATGAAGATGGCTTGAACCATTGCTCAACTTTTGCCAGTATGAGATTAACTCATCACACTGCTGTCCCCTGGAGTGTGCCACTATTTCACATTTTGACATCTTTTCCAACACCCCTGTAACTGCAGCCTACTCCAACCAAACTTAAAATGGTACACTAGTTTTTTGATCATGATGCAAGACTTTAAATACTCAAATAGCATCAGTGCCTTGGACATTAATATTTTAAACTTGAAGCATCACACCCAAGACAACCCTCACAGACTTAAAACTTGCCTCAAGTTTCAACAAAGTTTACATTCAGTAAATGGTTTTCTCATTGTATATAAACAACTCATATCAAAACCTGTCATTTTTACTTCTTAATTTTTGCACAAAAGTATCTTCTTAGCATCATTCATGTGAAATGTGTGGATGAGATCAATTGCTTTTTTAGAAACAAAGTAGAAAAAGTTATGACTATATTAGTCCCCTGTAACTCAGAACTTTGACCAGATCATCATTGAAAATCTGATAGATTCTAACTCTTGCTTTACTATGAACATTGTAGAAGAAATGGTAATTAGAAACTATGGAATAAAAAAGCCATTTTAGCAGTTTATGTCTGTTTAGGAAGCAGAAGCATAAAGTTTGATATAAAAAAGTTCAGTAGAGCTTTCTCTTGCAACATGATCCAGCTTGAATCTTGAATGAAACAAACACTGAAAGAAGTTGAACAAAATTTCAAGAGTGCAGGACTATAATTTTCAGTGAAATAAACCATGTTTTATTTTTTATTTTTTACTTTGTTTTATTTTTTTATGTTTATTATTATTTTTATTTTTTATTTTTTACTGTGTTTTATTTTTTACTTTGAAAATTGAAAAGAAAATAGTCTATATGTGCACTCGTATTTTATTAAGATATGCTATATCAATCTTTTTTGAGAGGAGGGATTGCAGATCTTTTGGATTATATTTATATGTGACTCTTTTCCCAGACAAATATAGTTTATAAGTTATAATCTTCTGCAACATTTGCCTAAATGTTTTCCATAATTTCTAGTAATTGTGGGTTCATGTACCTTGGTTTAGGAATACTGCTATATAAGATTATCTGAGTCTTTCAGATTAAATGGCCTAGGACAACACAGATAAAGCTAGAATGAATATAGACATCTTTCCTCCTAGAATATGGGGCTGAAAGTCTCCCAATTCTTTCGTGTTATGCATACATTTGCCTCCAGATATATATGTGAATTTAGAATACATCCAAGGCAGGTCATAAAATAAGTCTTATTGATTTGAATTGAATCCTACTATGTAAAATATATGGAAATTGCTTCTCGAACCTCAGCATAGTAAATGCAAGTAAATGACCCTCTATTGCTATCACTAATTCACAAAGGTGATAGTTATATTGTGCTAAAAATAATACTATGAAGATGATGCTTACTTTGATGAATCTGTAAGTACTACTTTACCTGCACAAAATCATCTATGCATAAGAAGAGTCAATATACTGGAAGAAAAACAACTTTTCCAAACAGGCTATTATTAGGCTATAACTTAATTGAATAACTGTTTTCTTTTAAGGAGTTCTCTTTCTTTCTTTTTCCTTTTCTATATTTTTAAGTCTAAGACTTAGAAGAGGGGAGAACTATTCCATATCACGTAAGATTCAGAGTAGTTGGGATGGTTTACTGGGAAGAATTACACGATTGGCAAAGATCAAGACAATTTTGAGGCTATGGAGTCGAGTCTTCTGTTTGTAATACACAGGACAAAAGATAGGAAACTCTGCTTATTTGTTCTCAAGAACAATTTTAAGATGCCTCAAGCGCAGCCTCTGCTTTAGCTGGAGGAACATTTAAGACTCGTTAGGGAATAAGGCTAAGAAATGCAAATACTTCTTTGCTGGGAAATAGGAAAACAGAATAGAAAATGGTAGAATAGAATAGAAAAGAAAATTAAGAAATGAATGACCCAAAATAGGTTAACTCACAATTTACTCCAGTGAGTAACCAGGGAACTAGGAAAAATACTAGGGAAAAAAAAAGTCTATGCAGAAGTCCACTCTCTTATAGTCAACAAGAAAATGACATTGAAAAAAATGGCTCATCAAACTGAATACATGTTATCTTTTTCATAAATTTGCATACAAATGAAGAAAGTCAGATCCACCTAAAACTAAAGGAATGTGATATTTTGCCTTCCAGAGAGCCTTCTGAAAATATGCAATAGAGCATAACAATTCCTATCTAACATAAGAAGCTGTGTGAGATTTTGATCACACCAGCTTAAAGACAGCTGGAGAGAGCGTTGCTTTCCCTGATAAGAAAAAAGCAGATTGTCTGCAAAGTCATAACTTTTCCTTGAACCCTACAGAAAGGTTAGGTTGCAGAGCAAACAGTTAATCTGAAATTAAAAGGTCAGCAACTTCAGGGAGAAACAGAACACAAGCACTGACTTACCTATGGTAGAGCAAAAGAGGAAGAAATGCCTACAGTGTATATGATGGAAAACAAACCAGGTAACCTTTTTACCAAGTTGCTAACAACTGCATGTGGACTAACAGAAAAGTAGTGAACACATTGATGGAGCATATAAAAAGAGGGTTTGCACCCAGTAATAGGGTATAGACCTTACTAGTCATTCAGGAGAGAAACTGGTGGCAGGACTAAACAATGGAGAAAGCTTCCCAGGGTGGGCTGGTCTGCAAGAGGGGGTCAGCTCCATAGAGAAGATGCTGAAACTCTATTTGAATCCTTCTACTCTGTGGGCAAAAGCCTTAAGCCACCATGGGGAAGCCCAAGGCATTGGTAAAGACCTACAACGACAGGAGAGAGGAAAAGATCTCTCTCGTGGAGATGGTTCCTTTGGAGTTTTCTTGTAAATTATTTGCCATAGAAGTTTACTCAGTGTTCCTGCTCCATCTGGCTTTCAGTTCAGTTCAGTCGCTCAGTCATGTCCGACTCTTTGCCACTCCATGGACTACAGCACACCACGCTTTCTGGTCCCAAACTCATGGAGCTTGCTCAAACTCATGTCCATCAAGTTGGTGATGCCATCCAACCATCTCATCCTCTGTCATCCCCCTCTCCACCTGCCTTCCATCTTTCCCAGCATCACAGAATTTTCCAATGAGTCATTTCTTCCCATCAGGTGGCCAAAGTATTGGAGTTTCAGCTTCAGCCTCAGTCCTTCCAATGAATATTCAGGACTGATTTCCTTTAGGATGGACTGGTTGGATCGCCTTGCAGTCCAAGGGACTCTCAAGAGTCTTTTCCAACACCACAGTTCAAAAGCATCAATTCTTCACCACTCGGCTTTCTTTATAGTCCAACTCTCACATCCATACATGACTAGACATGGACATGTATGGAAAAATCATAGCTTTGACTAGACAGAAATTTGTCAGCAAAGTAATGTCTCTGCTTTTTAATATGCTGTCTAGGTTGGTCATAGCTTTTCTTCCAAGGAGGAAGCATCTTTTAATTTCATTGCCGTAGCCACTTGAAGCCCCCCAAAATAAAGTCTCTCACTATTTCCATTGTTTCCCCATCTATTTGCCATGAAGTGATGGTACCGGATGCCATGATATTAATTTTTTGAATGTTGAGTTTTAAGACAACTTCTTCACTCTCTGCTTTCACTTTCATCAAAGGCTCTTTAGCTCTTCTTTGCTTTCTGCCATAAGGGTGGTATCATCTGGGCATCTGTGGTTATTGATATTTCTCCTAAAAGTCTTGATTCCAGTTTGTGCTTCATTCAGCCCAGGATTTTGAATGACGTATAATTTAAATAAGCAGGGTGACAATATACAGCATTGACGTACCCCTTTCCCAATTTGGAGCCAGTCTGTTGTTCCATGTCCGGTTCTAACTGTTGCTTCTTGACCTACATGCAGATTTCTCAGGAGGCAGGTCAGGTGGTCTGTTATTCCCATCTCTTTGAAAAATTATCCACAGTTTGTGGTGATCCAGTCAAAGGCTTTAGCATAGTCAAAATGCAGAAATACATATTTTTCTGGCACTCTCTTGCTATTTTGATGATCCAACGGATGTTAACAATTTGATCTCTGGTTCCTCTGTATTTTCTAAATCCAATTTGAACATCAGGAAGTTCATGGTTCACATACTGTTGAAGCCTGGTTTGGAGAATTTTGAGCATTAGTTTGCTAGCATGTGAGATGAATGCAATTGTGTGGTAGTTTGGTTTGAACATTCTTTGGCATTGCCTTTCTTTGGGATTGGAGTGAACACTGATCTTTTCCAGTCCTGTGGCCACTGCTGAGTCTTCCAGATTTGCTGGCGTGTTGAGTGCAGCACTTTCACAGCATCATTTTTAGGATTGGAAATAGCTGAACTGGAATTCTATTACCCCCCACTAGCTTTGTTCATAGTGATGCTTCCTAAGTCCCACTTGACTTTGCATTCCAAGATGTCTGGTTCTAAGTAAGTGATCACACCATCATGATTATCTTGGACATCAAGTTGTTTTCTGTGTAGTTCTTCTGTGTATTCTTGCCACCTCTTCTTAATATCATCTGCTTCTGTTAGGGCCATACAATTTCTGTCCTTTCTTGTGCCCATCTTTGCATGAAATATTCCCTTGGTATCTCTAATTTTCTTGAAGAGATCTCTAGTCTTCCCCATTCTATTGTTTTCCTCAATTTCTTTGGATTGATCACTGAGGAAGCCTGTCTTATGTCTTCTTGCTATTTGGAACTCTGCATTCAGATGGGTATATCATTTGTTTTCTCCTTTGACTGTCACTTCTCTTCTTTTCTCAGCTATTTGTAAGGCCTCCTCAGACAACCATTTTGCCTTTTTGCATTTCTTTTTCTTGGAAATGGTCTTGATCACTACCTCCTCTACAATGTCATGAACCTCTATCCATAGTTCCTCACACACTTTGTCTATCAGACCTAATCCCTTGAATCTATTTGTCACTTCCACTGTATAGGCTTCCCTTGTAGCTCAGTTGGTAAAGAATCTGCCTGCACTGCAGGAGACCCAGGTTCAATTCCTGGTTTGGGAAGATCCCCTGGAGAAGGAAATGGCAACCCACTCCAGTATCCTTGCCTGGAAAATCTCATGGACAGAGGAGCCTGGCGGGCTGCAGTCCACAGGGTCACAAACAGTTGGGCACGACTGAGTGACTAAAACTTACTTACTTACTTACTTACTGTATAGTCATAAGGGATTTGATTTAGGCCATACCTGAATGGTGTAGTGGTTTACCCTACTTTCTTCAATATGAGTCTGAATTTGTCAATAAGGAGTTCATGATCTGAGCCATAGTCAACTCCCGGTCTTGTGTTTTCTGACTCTATAGAGCTTTTCCATCTTTGGCTGCAAAGAATATAATCAATCTGATTTCAGTATTGACCATCTGGTGATGTCCATGTGTAGAGTCTTTTCTTGTGTTTTTGAAAGAGGGTATTTGCTATGACCAGCACGTTCTCTTGGCAAAACTGTTAGTTTTTGCACTGCTTCATTTTGTATTCCAAGGCCAAATTTGCCTGTTACTCCAGGTATCTCTTGACTTCCTAGTTTTCCATTCCAGTCCCCTATGATGAAAAGGACATCTTTTTTGGGTCCTAGTTCTATAATGTTTTGTAGGTCTTCATAGAACCATTCAACTGCAGCTTCTTCAGAATTATTGGTTGGGCATAGACTTGTATTACTGTGATATTGAATTGTTTGCCTTGGAAATGAACAGAGATCATTCTGTTGTTTTTGAGATTGTACCCAAGTACTGCATTTTGGACTCTTCCATTGACTGTGATGGCTACTCCTTTTCCTCTAAGGGATTCTTGCCCACAGTAGTATGTATAATGGGCATCTGAATTAAATTCACCCATTGCAGTCTATTTTGGTTCACTGATTCCTGAAATGTCAATGTTCAATCTTGCCATCTCCTGTTTGCCCACTTCCAACTTACCTTGATTCATGAACCTAACATACCAGGTTCCTATGCTATATTGCTCTTTACATCATCAGACTTTACTTCCATCACCAGTCACATCCACAACTGGGTGTTGTTTTTGCTTTGGCTCTATCTTTTCATTCTTTCTGGAGTTATTTCTCCACTCTTCTCCAGTAACATATTGGACACCTACCAACCTGAGGGATTCCTCTTCAGTGTCATATCTTTTTGCCTTTTCATACTTTCTGTCTGGTTTTAGGCCATCCTGATTGACCTGTACACTGGAGGGTGCTTTTCTTCACACTTGTTCCCCTCTCTTTTCTTCACACTTGTAGCAGGCTTCCCTGGTAGCTCAGATGGTAAATTGTCTGCCTGCAAAGCGGGAGAGTTGGGTCCAATCCCTGGGTTGAGAAGATCCCCTGGAGAAGGAAATGGCCACCTTTCCGGTACTCCAGTACTCTTGCCTGGAAAATTCCCTGGATAGAGGAGCCTGGTAGGCTGAAGTCCTTGGGGTCACAAAGACTCAGACACAACTGGGCAACTTCACTTTGTACTTTGTACCGGCTCCCCTCTCAGCGGTCTTTTTGTGCTTACCCGGCAAACAGGCTTCCCTGATGGCTCAGGTGGGAAAGAATCTACTGCTAATGTGAGAGTGCCAGGTTCAGATCCCTGCGTCAGGAAGATTCCCTGGAGAAGGAAATGGCTGCCCACTTCAGTACTCTGGCCTGGAGAATTCCATGGACTGTATAGTCCATGAGATCGCAGAGCCAGACACGCCTAAGCCACTTTCACATAAACACACACATATATACAGCCAAGTGGAGAGATGTCAGGAAGAAAGGCAGTATAGCCAGTCTTTATTGTCTGGGTCTCAGGGGTAAGGCTTCTCAGGCATCTGCCCTTCGTGTCAGGCTCCCTCTAGGGTCTGGGCCGAGGATGCAGGCAGTGAGGGGGTGAAGCTTCCTCTGAGAAGAGAATTTTAGAGCAGCAGGAGCAGTCAGTGCAAAGATATAGAGACGTGTCTGTTATGTTCAAGGTACATCAAGGAGACCAGTTTGGCTAGAATGGAGTTAGAGATGTGGCTCGTAAGAAGGTAAATCAGAGGTGTAACTGTTCAGTCACACAGTGCATAGGCCTTGGACGTCACTACTGACTGATTGATAAGAAAAGTATTGCAGAATTCCAAATAGGGAAGTGATTTGATTTGACTTTGGCTTTAAAAGGATTCTTCATGCTGCTGAGAAAAGGTAAAATCAGCAGGAATGCTTAGGAAGCTAGTATTAAAAAACAGAAAAAGTTGGGGGCTGCTCAGAATAGAATATGGGCAGTAATGGCAATGGATAAAGTTTGAAATCAAGTCAGCATGATATTCTAATGGATCTCAGATGTGCAGTGTGAATGCAACATAATGTATTCATAGAATTTTCAAATAATGTTTATCTTCGATGTAAAGAACAAATCAATAAGACAGTATAGAATTATTCTTAAATGAAAGAAAGGATAAAATAATACTGAAAAAGAACCAGAAGTCAGTTTAAAAAATGCTTGGAACCTGGTGGGAATTTAAAGCAAAGTATTAATATATCTGTCTTAGCTAAACATTTTATTCTCTTTTTTAACATTTTCTCCAACTTGATTCAGAAAATGTCTAATTTTATGATAATTTGTAATGCACACACTGAAAAAAGGAATATATATGAAAAGATGTGTCAGGAAATTCCAAAGTTTACTAGATCTGGTCCTAGGATTAGTAACGAAGAATAAAACATGGCAAAATTATAAAGTGTGACAGTAAAACACAAACAAGTTTAATTATATGAGTAATTAAAGTAGCAGTAATTAAAATCAAGGAGGATGCTAAATCATGAAACTTTCACTAAAATAATATTATCCAGATGTAATTTCCTATATAAAATCAGAGAAAAGAGAATTGCTAAACATAGTATTATTGATGTTAATATTTGGCAAATTATTACAGAAAACGCAGAGAATTATGGGTAGTATATTTTAAAATAATAGTTACATGTTAAATTTTGTTCTCTACAGGGCATACCTTTCTTTCAAGTATATATATAATGCTAACACAAATGGATACAAGTGTTATATATACATAATGAACAAATTATTAAGTCAACACTGCAATGATTGAATATTTGTAAAATATTAAAATGATTATGACACAGTGGTGTATGCTTTTAAATCTATGTTTATAAAACAAAGAATATAAACTTGACAAATTAAAGAATTTTAAAATTGCAATTATAGAATTATGGAAATATTCATTACACTGAAAGGTAAATATAATGGAGAAAAAAAGGTAAAGTTTTAAACTATGTGACTGAATTTTCCAAAATACACCTTAGTAAAATAGTAAAATATATAGAAAATTTCATAAGAGAAAAAATAGAATAAGAATATTTGGTTTCTTAATTTATTTTAGGCAAGGTTTAATTCTTCAGATTTTTCTCACTTAATTTTTAAGTAGCAATTTTTTAAAATTTTATTTTATTATAGGAAGAACATGTAGCTTGAAATCTACCATCCTAATAAATTTGTATATATGCAATATAGTATTATTAACTATATGTACATTGTTGTACACCAGGTTACTGAAACTTACTCATCTTGCTTAACCACAACTTTATATCCACCTCCTTAGGAACTCCTCGATTCCTTCACTTCCCAGTCCCTGACAACCACCATGCCACACTTTAATTTCATGAATTTGACTGTTTTAGATGTCTTATATAAGTATAATCATGCAGTATTTATCTTTCTGTGACTGGTTCGTTTCGCTTAGTGTAATGTTCTCAAAATTTACCTATGTTGCAGTAATTTCCTTTTTTTTTTTTTTTAGTAATTTCCTTTTTTCTGAGGTGGAATAGTGTTTCATTTCACTTATTTATCATGTTCTTTTTATTCACATATAATTGACATATAATATTATGTTAGTTTCAAGTATCCAGCATAATAATTAAAAAATTTTGTCTTCCCTGGTAGTTCAGCTGGTAAAAATAATCCACTTGCAATGCAGGAGACCCCAGTTTGGTCCCTGCGTTGGGAAGATCCACTAGAGAAGGGATAGGCTACTCACTCTAGTACTCTTGAGCTTCCTTTGTGGCTCAGCTGGTAAAGTATCTGCCTGCAATGTGGGAGACCTGGGTTCAATCCCTGGGTTGGGAAAATCCACTGGAGAAGGTAACAGCTAACCACTCCAGTATTCTGGCTGGAAGAATTCCATGGCCTGTGTAGTCCATGGGGTTGCAGAGAGTCGGACACAACTTAGAAACTTGAAATAATAAATAAATATTATGTTAGTTTTGAGTACCCAGCATAATAATTAAACATTTGTACAATAAATTTAATTAACATTTGTCACCATGTTTTGTTATAAAAAGTTTTTCTGTAAATAGAAGATTTCCTATCTTCAGTTCAGTTCAGTTCAGCCCCTCAGTCGTGTCCAACTCTTTGTGACCCCATGAATCACAGCACACCAGGCCTCCCTGTCCATCACTAACTCCCGGAGTTTACTCAAACTCATGCCCATCGAGTCAGTGATGCCATCCAGCCATCTCATCCTCTGTCGTCCCCTTCTCCTCCTGTCCCCAATCCCTCCCAGGATCAGGGTCTTTTCCAATGAGTCAACTCTTCACATGAAGTGGCCAAAGTACTGGAGCTTCAGCTTCAGCATCAGTCCTTCCAGTGAACACCCAGGACTGATCTCCTTTAGGATGGACTGGTTGGAGCTCCTTGCAGTCCAAGGGACTCTCAAGAGTCTTCTCCAACACCACTGTTCAAAAGCATCAATTCTTCAGTGCTCAGCTTTCTTCACAGTCCAACTCTCACATCCATATATGACCACTGGAAAAACCATAGCCTTGACCAGATGGACCTTTGTTGGCAAAGTAATGTGTCTGCTTTTTAATATGCTATCTAGGTTGGTCATAACTTTCCTTCCAAGGAGTAAGCGTCTTTTAATTTCATGGCTAAAATCACCATCTGCAGTGATTTTCTATCTTAACAACCTTCAAATATGGGATACAGTATTAAAAATAGTCACCTTGCTGTATGTGACATCCCCTTAACTTACTTATTTTATAAGATGATTTCTGCCTTCTGATCTTGTTAACCCATTTTGTCCACAGCCAAACCCCAGTCTCTGGCAAGCTCCAATATATTCTCTGTAATTATGAACTCTTTGCTCTTATTTTTGTTTCAGATTTCACATATAAGTGAAATCATACAGTATTAGTCTTTCTCTGTCTGACTTATTTCACTTAGCATCCTCAAGGACAGTGTTGCCATGAATGGTAGATTTCCTTCTTTTTCATGGCTGAATATTATTCCACTGTGTGTGTGTGTTTGTGTGTGTGTGTGTCTCATACGTACTTTATCCACACATCCACTGATGGACACTAAGGTTGTGTGCACATCTTGGCTATTGTAAATAATGCTCCAGTGAACATGGGAGTGCCTATACCTTTTCAAGTTAGTGTTTTCTTTTTCTATAAATAAAACCCCAGAAAAAAAATTGCTGAATCATATGGTAGTTTTTTTTTAATTATCTGAAAAATACCCATACTCTTTTCCATACTGGCTGCACCAGTTACATTCCACGAACAATGAATGAGGATTCCCTTTTCTCTATATTCTTACTAACTCTTGCTATTTCTTTTTCATAATAGCCATTCTGATAGGTATGAGGCAATATCACTATTTTAATCTGTATTTCCCTCATTATTAGTGATGGTCAGCACCTTATATGTACCTGTTAGCCATTTGTATGTCTGCTTTGGGAAAATGTCTATTCAGGTCCATATCCCATTTTTCAGTCACACTTTTTGATCCCTTATGGTTCAGATGGTAAAAAAAAAAAAAAAAAAAAAAAATCTACCTGCAGTGCAGGAGACCCAGATTCGATCCCTGGGTTGGGAAGATCCTCTGGAGAAGAGAATGGCTACCTACTCCAGTATTCTTGCCTGCAGAATTCCATGGACAGAGGAGCCTGGCAGCTACAGTCTATAGGGTTGCAAGGAGTCGAACATGACTGAGTGACTTTCACTTTGATTTTTGCTATGGAGTTGTATGAGTCTTTTATACATTTTGGATATTAACTGCCTATCAAATATAATGTTTTCAGATATTTTCTCCTGTTTATTATGTTTCCTTTTCATTTTCTTGATGGATTCCTTGGCTGCGCAGAAGCATTTTAGTTTCATCTTGTCCTCAGTCAGTTCAGTCACTCTGTTGTGTCTGACTCTTTGAGACCCCATGGACTGCAGCACACCAGGCTTCCCTGTCCTTCATTATCTCCTGGAACTTGATCAAATTCATGTCCATCAAGTCAGTGATGCCATCCAACCACCTCATCCTCTGTTGTCACCTTCTCCACCTGCCTTCAATCTTGCCCAGCATTGCTTCTTGGCCTTTTGGCTAAGATCAAGTGTAGATCTTGTCCTATATGCTTATTTTGCTTTTGTTGCCTTGAGTTTTGGTGTCAAATCTGAGAAACCCACTAGTCACAAGAGCCAGATGATCAAGAGGTTTCCTCTAGGTGAAAGCCTCTTAAGTCAGGGAACCAGATATACAAATTGAGGCCCCTGACACATATTAAAGCCTCCCTTTAGGACATAGTGGGGCTCTGGAGTGCTACATAGGAGAGCCAAAGGTAGCTCTTGCCTATCCATGATCTCTGGAAAAGGTTCCCATTAGCCCTCAGATGTGTGTTTAATCAGAGGCCTGCTCCAAAAGAGCATCTATGAAGATAGGCTAATAGGCCTCTTTCTCAGAAAGATTGGGCTCTTGGGTCCATTGCTTCTTGCTGTGTCTGGAGGGTGGTGCCCTACTGATGTTGAAAGCATGAGGATAAGAGGACAACAGAGAATGAGATGGTTGGATGACATCACCGACTCGGACATGAGTTTGAGCAAGCTCTGGGAGATGGTGGTGGACAAGGAAGCCTGGCATGCTGCAGTCCATATGGTCACAAGGAGTCAGACACGACTGAGCAACTGAACTGAACTGAGGGTGGTGGCTCTTTAATGACTCTTTCCTTGTTAGTTACAATCCTGTGACACCTGTGTGGGTGTGTGGAAGCCACCAGAACTAGCTGATCTAGTGTTGTCCCCTGGCAGCAGCCACAAAGCTCAAGGTGTCTGACAAGGATACAAGCCTCTTTCTGGGATACACTGGTGAACTTCAGAGGAGAAAGGAGAAGACAACATTGTGTCCACCAGCCTCTGTCCCCTGAGAGGAGCTCCAAAGGCACCTAGGGATTATTGCCTCTTACTAGGCAGAAAGTGAAGAGGAACTAAAAAGCCTCTTGATGAAAGTGAAAGCGGAGAGTGAAAAAGTTGCCCTAAAGCTCAACATTCAGAAAACTAAGATCATGGCATCTGGTCCCATCACTTCATGGCAAATAGATGGGGAAACAGTGGAAACAGTGTCAGATTTTATTTTGGGGGGCTCCAAAATCACTGCAGAAGGTGATTTTAGCCATGAAATTAAAAGACGCTTACTCCTTGGAAGGAAAGGTATGACCAACCTAGATAGCATATTAAAAAGCAGAGACATTACTTTGCCAACAAAGGTCCGTCTGGTCAAGGCTATGGTTTTTCCAGTGGTCATATATGGATGTGAGAGTTGGACTGTGAGGAAAGCTGAGCACTGAAGAATTGATGCTTTTGAACAGTGGTGTTGGAGAAGACTCTTGAGAGTCCCTTGGACTGCAAGGAGATCCAACCAGTTCATCCTAAAGGAGATCAGTCCTGAGTGTTCATTGGAAGGACTGATGCTGAAGCTGAAACTCCAGTACTTTGGCCACCTCATGTGAAGAGTTGACTCATTGGAAAAGACCCTGATGCTGGGAGGGATTGGGGGCAGGAGGAGAAGGGAATGACAGAGGATGAGATGGCTGGATGGCATCACCGACTCGATGGACATGAGTTTGGGTAAACTCCAGGAGGTGGTAATGGACAGGGAGGCCTGGCGTGCTGCTATTCATGGGTTCACAAAGAGTCAGACATGACTGAGCAACTGGACTGAACTGAACTGAGGCCCTGGGGGGAATAGCTGTTTAGAAACTCTTCCTGCATTGGTTACAGTCCTATGGGATCCTGTAGCATGAGCTCTGCTGGCAACGAGAGCTAAAAAATCTAGAGATAATACCCACACAGCAGTCACAAATATCAGGGCACCAGAGGAGGTTATATACACCTTTTCAGGAAATATCTGAAGCTTGACCACAGCAGCAGAAGAGTGTGAAGTTGACCCCTACTGAGTTGATCCCCATCCTCAGTGGACCCCTAGTTATGTGTCAAACTAGATGCCTGCCTGTGTGTTCATTGCTTTTAGATAAGCACATAAGACACTTTACATAAAGTTTGTGCGACTCTGCTTCTTTGCTTCGTCTTGGTAGGAGTGAGGATGAGCATGCTGTCTCTAAGAACTATTACCTTGGTTCTTTCTAACCTGGTGGGTCTTGGGGATAGAAGCCCCATTTGTTTTCAAAGCTAGAAATTTGGGGGGCTTACCTCTATCAGGAGCAGACTCTTAAAAGTTGTGGTGCCCAATGTGGGATCCAAACTCTACGTTCCTCACGGAGAAACTCCAGGGTGAGTTTCCTCTAGGTGTGTGTCAACTGTACTGGGGTCAGTGTTTATCAGGTCATTATGTCTCATCCTTTCCTACCTCCTTAAATGTGTTTTTTTTTTTTTCTTCTCATTTGCCTGAAGTATACGAGTGGCTCAAATAATTTTTAAGATTTTTCAGAGGTAACATCCCTACGTAGCAGCATATTTGGAGTGTTTGTAGATGGAAGTGAGTTCAAGATCTTTTTGTGTTGCCATCTTCAACTGGATTCTGTATCACACTTCATTTTTCCCTTGATCTGTCAATAGACGTTTAGATGTTTTCATGTCTTGGCTATTGTGAATAGTGCTGCAATGAACGTAAGAGTCTTAAAAACTCTTCAAAATCCTGATTCAATCCTTTTAGATAAATATTGAGAAGTGGGATTGCTGGATTATGTGTGGTCGTTCTATTTTTAATTTTTTGCAGAATGTCCTCACTGCTTTGTATAAAGGCTGCACCTTTTTGTGTTTCCACCAACAGTGCACAGGTGGTCCAGTTTCTCCACATCCTTCCAACACTTGACTTTGGTTTTTTAACAGTAGCCATCCTGATAGATGAGAGGTGGTATCTCCTTGTGGTTTTGATTTGCATTTCCATGATGATCAGTGATGTCAAACATTTTCCCATGTATTTATTGTCTTTTTGTATGTCTTCCTTAAAGTAATGACTCTCAAGTTCTTAGTCCATTTTTTAATTGATTTACAAATGTTGTTGCTACTGAGTTATAGGAGTTTCTTATATGTTTTAAAGATTAACATCTTATTAGATAAATGTTTTTCAAATATTTTCTCTCATTCTATAGGCTGTCTTATTATTTGGTTGATTATTTACTGTGCAGAAGAGAATAAAAATTATTATAATTAGAATTGAAAGGGATATTCTAATAAGCAGATGTAGGAATTAAATATTTTATATTAATAATTTAAAATCACCAAGTAGGTAATTTGAAAGATGATACATGCAATTATAATAGTAACATTAAAAGTCTAAGTACAGACTCATTACATTGTAACAATACCTTGAGTTTTTCAGAAGCAGATCATTTTCCTTAAACCACAGCCCAAATATTATCAGACTTCCAATTTTGAGGGAATAGGAACTTCACGTATTATATATACTATTTGAATTTTGGCTTCCCTGGTGGCTCAGAGGTTAAAGCGTCTGCCTCCAATGCGGGAGACCCGGGTTCGATCCCTGGGTTGGGAAGATCCCCTGGAGAAGGAAATGGTAACCCACTCCAGTATTCTTGCCTGGAGAATCCCATGGATGGAGGAGCCTGGTAGGCTACAGTCCACGGGGTCGCAAAGAGTCGGACATGACTGAGCGACTTCACATCACATCACACACATTTGAATTTTGACAATAACGTTGGAAGCTACAAAATTTATTTTAAGAAGTTGGTAACACTCAAATACCCAAACTCACCACAGTTTATAACACTGCTTGCAACAAAAACAATTAAAAAAAATTTTTTTTAAGTAGCCAAACAATATTTATATAGATATATACATATATAAAACTAATTTATCAAATATAGTTCTGAACACTTTAATTTTAAGTTGAACAGCAACTTTCTTAAGACAAAGGCATGAAACTATGAAGAAATGATTGAAATATTTGCTATACATTCAAGTCAAAGTTGTTTATTAAAAGAAAATACAGAACTGAAAGGAAAATGAAACAAAAACCAGTATCACCAGTCATTAATATCCAAAATTTTTGTGGAATTCCTAGTTACCCAAATCTTATATAAAGAAAAAATATAAATGTAGCCCATCATATCATCAGGCTACTAAACAAAAATCAGATACTAATATCAATATATACAGAAAGATATTTTGAAAAAAACCAACACTTTCTCAGTACTAACTGTGAATAGAGAGAAACCTTTCAACTTGATAAAGAATATATACAAAAATGACACATATATCACATTTTAAGGTGAGAAACTTGAAATTTTCCCACTTGAATCAGGGACAAGGCAAGATATTCCTTCTCATCACTCCTTTTCAACATTATACTGTAAGTATTAGCTAATGCAGTGAGACTCAAAAAGAAATACACAATATACAGATATGGAAGGAAAAAATAAAATTATCTTTATTCACAGATGACATGATCTTCTCTGCAAAAAATCCAAAAGAATTGACCCAAGAAACTCCTCATACCAATATGTGATTCATTATAGGAAGCAAAAAGGGATAAATACAAAAACAGAGGATTTTTAGCTTAGCAAAAATACTCTATGATATAATAGTGATGGATATATGTCTTTCTACCTTTGTCCAAACACGGAATGTACAGCACCAAGGGTGAAACTTAAGGTAGACTATCAACTTTGCCTGATTATAATGTGTCGATGTAGGTTCATCTGTTTTAACCAATGTACTTACCACTCTGACTGAGGATGTTGGTAATGGAGAAAGCTCTGCATGTGTGGAAGCAAGAAGTATATGGAAATCTCTGTGCTTTTCCCTTTAATTTTGCTGTAAGTCTGAAAGTGCTCTAAAATAATAGTCTTTTTTTTTTCTAGTATACTTTAGGAAATAAAATAAATATCCAGACAATGTATCACTTATGTTATAGGCCCAGTAATCAGATGGCTGAGTCATTAAGGAGTTCTATTTTTAGTTTTTTAAGGAACCTTCATACTGTTCTACCTAGTGGCTGTATCAATTTACATTCCCACCAATACAAATGAGGATTCCCTTTTCCTCACACCCCCTCCAGCACTTATTTTTTGTAGATTTTTTGATGATGGCCATTCTGACCAATATGAGATGATATCTCATTGTAGTTTTGATATATATTTCTCTAATAATTTGTGATATTGTGCATCTTTTCACTTGCCTCTTCCTTAGAAAAATGTCTGTTTAGGTCTTCTACCATTTTTTTGATTGGAGACTCTTGTAAATATGATTGTTTGTCTCTCTAACGGTATATAATTTAAATATAGATTTTAAAATACTGGGCATTAGTATGGCTTGAGTTTATCAAATATTTTGTATTTTATTATCATTCATTACTCGAGTTATGATCATTACTCCCATGACCAATAATAATGTACCTATTAAATTTATTATCTTGGTAAATACATTAATATCCTGTACTTTTCTTCTTACTAAAGACCATATTTTTTTATAATGTCATTTATCTTTCCTTGCTGTGTATAGAACTAAATTTACATCCTATATTCATAGGCAAAATACAAAAAAAAATTGTATATACATCAACAATACTGTATGAGGAAGTAAGTAACACAAGAAATTTTATTTTTCCAGCTAGAAGAATCTGGGCCAAATGGTCAAATAGAAAGTATCCTCTTATTAAAAATAATAATAATAATAATAATAATGGCCTCTGAAGCTAATATAAGTTTGAATACCTTCAAAATAACTTTATACATTTGTATTTGCATATGTATAAATCTATGTATTTATATATGTAAATATATACACACATACACAGAAATGGCTTCATCTCATTTGTAAATAGAAGAAACATTTATTTCAAGGAATACAAATATAAATTAGATCTCTTGATGTAGTTTAAGTGTGATTTTATAGTAAATAAATTCTTAAATATGTTTGGCTTGAGTATAACAAAATGCAATGAAAATGAATTTATACATCAAATTGCAGTTTATTGCTTTTAAATTTTGGTGTTCATCATTATCACCAAAGGAAATTGTTAAAATTTCTAGTTTTGGCTTCATATCTTTTTAATTATATCTTGAAGACTGCACTGAAAGTGATTTTCTTAATTGTCATTTCACTTTGTTTTTTTCAACAATAATTCTTTTTAAAATCTTAAATTGGAGGTACTTATTTAATCCTGGGTTGGAAAGATCCCCTGGAGAAGGGTATGGCAACCCACTCCAGTATTCCTGCCTGGAGAATTCCATGGACAGCAGAGCCTGGTGGGCTACAGTCCATGGGGTTGCAAAGAGTTGTACATGACTGAAATGACTTAGCACATAGGCACTTACTTAATATTCATGTGTAGATCCCAGGTAAGCCATTGAATATATGAGTTTTGAGTTAGCATTCAGGAGGTGCATAAATCCATTCCACTAGATAAGGGCATCAAAGTAGCGCAGTTTTAGTAGAATGATGAAGACTTACACCAAACTGGATTGTAAAAATTGGCAGAATTTGCTAGAAAGAGATGTGAAGGACAGAGATGACCATATAGAAAGAGAAATTAGTAATAGAAAAGAGAGACAAATTACTAAAAGAAAGGAATTGAAAAGGTAGGAAAAATGGGATTGATGTTTAAAATGGAAGGGAAAATATTGATAGAAAAATAAATATATTTGGTTTCAGGAAAAAACATGGGAATTCCTGTCTTATAGTTTTATTACCTCACTAAATTATAAAGTAAATCATTATTCAGTTTCTATTTACTTTTAAAAATATTAAAATTGCTAAGAATCCCTATTAATATTTTCAGTATTTCACAAGTATTGGAATCTAGCAATGTATTCCTATACTAACCACCCCACACAGAAGGCATCTTTTACAGACAATGAATTTTGAGAAAGATATTTTTCATGACTTGTATACTTTGGCCTGAGCAATTTAAAATATTGTAAATACTTTACTATTTTACTTTTTGTATACTTCAGTGTATTTGCCCTGGAGAAGAAGTAAAACTAAAAGACATTTGTTCCTAATCCCTAGACCTAAAAATTTTATTTGATTCTTGATTCTGGAAAAATGTTACTTAGGCAGTATATTTTACTTAAAATGTTCTTTGTTAAAATGTCACTGGTCACACACATTTAGGGATAGAAGATGGCCATGGATGTCATTCTGTTAAGATAAAACTTTTCTCAGGTAGGATATCGCCTTCATTTGTCCCTTGACAATTTGTGGCAATTCTCACATCCCTCAGCTCTTTGTGTTAGCACTTTTAAAAGCATCATAAATGGAAATCTTCAGGGATTATGACATTTTGGGTTATTTTCAACTGTTTACATTTTAGCACATATTACTTCATCAAATTAACTTTTTCCCCAAAATTCAAAGGAGATTATATAGCACTGGTCTAATTTGAAATAGATTGAATTAAGACACCAGAAAAGGCCTGGGAAAACAGGTTACTGACTGGGGAATACAGGCTCATAGGAAAGAAACCTTCGAAACTTGAGCTTCCAAGAATAGTTTGAGACAGGCAGCAAGTGTTTAACAAGAACAGAGAGAGGACAAAAATTCATGGGTTTATAGATATTTAACTTATACTAGCAGTTAAGTGGTATTATGTATTATTTTCAGTATACAGTATTTAAGGCACTTTCTGACCCCAGTCCACCTCTCCTACAGAGTCTTCTGCTCCTCTCTTCTTCACTTAGTCTAGACAAGTTTGTTTTATTCTCTTCCTGTATCCATCCTTTCATACACACCGGTATCTCTACCATTCTTCCATCACTTTCAGTGATTCTTAGTCTCAAAATCTCTTCTAAAGAGAAACCATCACTGACCCACATCCAAATCTGTTCCTCCAGGCTTCTCTATAACTGCTGGGTATTTTTGGCTTTCTTCCAAAGATTTTTTAAAAACAAATTTAAATTATATATTTATTTGTTGCATTGACTAAGACCTGTCTCTCCCATTAAACTGTAAGACATATTTTCTGAGTTCACCATTGTATACTCGGCGCATACCTGGTTAAATTACTGCTTGATCAATGTTTATTGAATTAGTGAATGAATGAATAGCAGAACATCTTTAGGTTAAAAAAGTTAGTATGAAATAGACACATAACTCCCATATTTCCACTGCATCCCTATAGTGAGGTTGAAGAAATTTTGAGGGACAGGAGATATGTGAAAAAGGTGACCTGACTCTAGCAAGGTAAGATTTTTGTCCCTTATTTTGATTTTAAAGTGATTAATCAAATCTAACTTGACATTTATGATATATTATTTGCATTTGTATTTTTCCAGGATAATTATTTGACTGAAATTTTAAGTTCGTCATAAGAAATAGTAATGTGTAGTGTTCAGTTCAGTCACTCAGTTGTGTCTGACTCTTTGCAACCCCATGAACTATATGTAGCACACCAGACTTCCCTGTTTTTTACTATCTCCCAGAGCTTGCTCAAACTCATGTCCATTGAGTCAATGATACCAGTCAACCATCTCATCCTCTATTGCCCCCTTCTGCTCCTGCCTTCAATTTTTCCCAGCACCAGGGCCTTTTCCGATGAGTTGACTCTTTGCATCAGGTGGCCTAAGTATTGGAGCTTCAGCCGTATCATCAGTCCTTCCAATGAATAGTCAGGACTTATTTCCTTTAGAGTTGACAGCTTTGATCTCCTTGCTGTCCAAAAGAGTCTGAAGAGTCTTTTCAGCACTATATTTGTACATGACTACTGGAAAAACCATAGATTTGACTATATGAAACTTTGTTAGCAAAGTTTTATGGCTACAGTCACTGTCAGCATTGATTTTGGAACCCAAGAAAATAAAATCTGTCACTATTTCCTTTTTTCCCTATCTATTTGCCATGAAGTGATGGGACCAGATGCCATGATCTTAGTTTTTTGAATATTGAGTTTTAAGCCAGCTTTTTCACTCTCCTCTTTCTTTCACTTTCATCAAGAGGCTCTTTAGTTCCTCTTCACCTTCTGCCATAAGGGTGGGTCATCTGCATATCTGAGGTTATTGACATTTCTCCCAGCAATCTTGATTCTAGCTTGTTTTTCATCCAGTCTGGCATTTCGCATGATGTACTCTGCATGTAAGTTAAATAAGCAGGGTGACAATATACAGCCTTGACGTACTGCTTTCCCAATATGGAACCAGTCCATTGTTCCATGTCTGGTTCTAACTGTTATTTTTTGACTGGCATACAGGTTTATCAGGAAGCAGGTAAGGTGGTCTGTATTCCCATTTCTTTAAGGATTTTCCACAGCTTGTTGTGATGTATACAGTCAAAGGCTTTAGGATAGTCAATAAAGCAGAAAATAGATGGTTTGCTGGAATTCCTTGATTTTTCTATGACCCAGCGGATGTTTGCAACTTGATCTTTGGTTCCGCTGTATTTTCTAAATCCAGCTTGTACATCTGGAAGTTCTTGGTTCATGTATTGTTGAAGCCTAGCTTGAAGGATTTTGAGCATTACCTTGCTATCTTGTGAAATGAGTGCAATTGTGTGGTATTTTGATCATTCTTTGGCATTGCTTCTCTGGGATTGGAATGGAAACTGACCTTTTCCAGTCCTGTGGCCACTGCTGAGTTTTCCAAATTTGCTGGCATATTGAGTGTAGCAGAGCATCATCTTTTAGGATTTGAAATAGTTCAACTGGAATTCCTTCACCTCCACTAGCTTTGTTCATAGTGATACTTGCTAATGCCCACTTGACTTCACACTCCAGGATATCTGGCTCTAGGTAAGTGATCATATCTCATATTTATCTGGGTCATGAAGATGTTTTTTTGTATAGTTCTTCTGTGTATTCTTGCCTCCTCTTCTTAATATCTTCTGCTTCTGTTAGGTCCAAACCATTTCTGTCCTTTATTGTGCCCATCTTTGCATGAAATGTTTCCTTGGTATCTGTAATCTTCTAGATATACAGAAATATATACCTCCAAATATCCATTTGTAACTTTGGAACTAATAGTTGGGGATTCTGGCTCCCTAGCTCAAGTCATAAATGTCAGATATGAAGAAAAGTACTTCTTTACAAATGATTTGGTCTTGACTTTCTCCAAAGGACCAATTATTTTGAATTTACTTTTTTTTTTTTTTGAAATCACCAACCAGCCCAGAATAAGATATTGACAATGCAGAATATCTTTGAAGTAAATAAGGTTGATTTCAAAAGTTTTGACATGATTCCTCCTCTGACTTTAAGTAATCTTTTCTCTCTGAAGTTGTATGGTACCTCTTACCTGTTGATGTGTAGAATGATAGCTATGTGCTGTCAGGCTCTATAATTACTTGTAGCATAGGACATTAAGCATAGTGAGGACATTGTTTTTAAAAATGTGTACTTGTGTTGTTTTTTAAATTAAGGTGTTTGATCTTTGTCATGTAAAGGGCGTAGACAGAAAATGTGGACATAAGGAAAAATTTACTGTGAAAGGCCTACAATTAGTATACACATTCCCCAACCCACACCCCCAGTCTCTCTCCATTACACGCAGTGATGTGTGCTGATCTAGGCACCACTAGAGACTACGGAATGTGCCCCCGTAAAAGGATGTGGTCTCATTGTACATAATTATAGGAGAATTAGGGGCCAATGTAACAAGGGAGGAGGGCATGGCAACCCATTCCAGTATCCTGCCTGGAGAATCCCCATGGACAGAGGAGCATGGCAGGCTACGATCCATGGGGTCGCAAAGAGTGAAACATGACTGAGCAAATAAGCAAAGCACAATGTAACAAGGAGTATTTTATTTGCTGGAGAAATGGCCTCATTTAAAAGGAGTAACAGCCAGTTCAGGGATGAGGAATTTGCATAAAATACATCAGCTGTCTGATCGACACTTGTTCTTCTGTTGAGTTGGCTCAGCTCTATCAGAGAGAAAAAGCAGGGTTTTTTTTGTTTGTTTGTTTGCCTGTTTTGGTTTTTTCTTTTAAGGAATTAGTGTAATCCAGGAGAAGAAATTATTTTCTCTCCTTAATCTTCATGTAGAAAGTATAGAGAACACAATAAATTACAGAGAGACACCAAAATGATGACAGGAAAAAGAGGTAGTATCACTAATATCTATCTCTCATCACACAACCAAATGATTAAAAATATTAAAGGTAAGCAAAGAATTCACCAGTAGCAAGACAAAACAGTTTTAAAAGTATACAACCTTAAAAAGCAAACATCTAAAAGAGGTTGTAGCAGATGATTTTCATCATTCTTTGGCAAAGACATATAACGGTGGAGTGAGTGAACAAGGTTAGAGCCTTGCCAAGGTTATAATTTGATAAACAGACTGCATAACAAGCCAACACATGACTTAACCCTGTATGACTAGCCATAGTGCTCTGCTTCTGGAAGGTTCCCCAGGTATCGTCAGGATGAAGATGACATAAAGGTCTTAGTTTAGAAAGCATCAAGGAGAATTTCCCTAAATTATATCAGAGCAAATAGAAGTATTGAAAAGAGTTGTTCATATTAAGGATTTAAATAATTAAAAGGAATGCAAGGCAAATTTGTAAACATACTAAATACAAAATGTGTGTGTGTATGCACTGTTGGGAAATTTAATTGAAAACACTACTCCAAACCAGAAAGCCATCCACAGAGGAGATAGAAACCACTTGTATTATGGAATAAGCATTAAACCACAATGTAATGCCTGTCACTGGCACCCACTTTACTGATGCAAAAAGAAAGGAATCTCACTTCCTTATATAACCCAGCAGAGAAGACACATTAAATATTTATGTTCAAGATATACAACTAGTCCTTGAGTAAGAGGACTTGACAGCGCCATTTGTCACATGTAGCTCATCTTGACTTTACCTAATATTTGGAATGACCATCTATATTAGCTTATTGGCTTAATACAGAAGAAAAATAACATATCATATCTTTATGACAGAAAGTAGCTTTGGAACTTGAAGCAAAGATGAGGTTCCTACTCTCTCACAGAAACTGGGGTATAGAGGTGGTATCTTTTGATATTTACATTTCAAAGAGTCGGCTCCCAGGTTCTTGAGAAAGACATATCTGGGTCTCAGAGCTGACAAAAGGCCTATCTAGTTCTCCATAAAGAAAGGAGAAAATACTTGCAGTGTTTTCTAAAACTGGCACTCTAAGTAGGAAGTATGTTTGGCACTGTCAAAAGGGATAGGGTCGGTTTATTCTTGAAAAGCATAAGGAAAACCATAGATATTTGCCATATATTTTATAATGTGTTTATGTTTCTATTTTGTCGTTGTTCTGTCACTAAGTTATGTCTGACTCTTTGCAACCCCATAGACTGTAGAATGCCAGGCTTCCCTGTCCTTCACTATCTCCCAGAGTTTGCCCAAACTCATGTCCATTGAGTTGGGGATGCCACCCAACCATCTCATTCTCTGTCACCCCCTTCTCTTCCTGCCCTCAGGATTTCCCAGCACCAGGCTCTTTTCCTGTGAGTCAGCTCTTCACGTTAGGTGGCCCAAGTATTATAGTTTCAACATTGGTCCCTCCAATGTGTGTTCAGAATTGATTTCCTTTAGGATTGAATGGTTTGATCTCCTTGTTGTCCAAGAGAATCTCGAGAGTCTTCTCCAGCACCAGAATTCAAGATCATCCATTCAGCACTCAGCTTTCTTTATGGTTCAACTCATCTGTACATGACTACTGGAAAAACCATAGCTTTGACTATATGGACCTTTGTGGACAAAGTGATGTCTCTGCTTTTAAATATGCTGTTTAAGTTTGTCATAGCTTTTCTTCTTTTAAAAGGAGCAAGCATCTTTTAATTTCATGATTTCAGCCACTCTCTGCAATAATTTTGTAATTCAAGAAAACAAAACCTGGCACCGTTTCTGCTTTTACCCCTTCTATTTGTCATGAAGTGATGGGACTAGATGCCACAAACTTAGATTTTTAATGTTGAGTTTAAGCCAGCTTTTTCCACTCTCCTCTTTCTTTCACTTTCATCAAGAGGCTCTTTAGTTCCTCTTTGCTTTCTGCCATTAAGGTGGTATCATATGCAAATCTGAAGTTGATATTTCTCCCAGCAATATTTCTACTTAGAATTATATAACTTAATTCACTGTTATAAACATAAACTGTATCACATATAGACATTTTTTAAAAAGGAAATTTTTTTAATGAAAAAATAAACCTAGATTACTCATCAATAGTTGACTTTCTAAAATTGTCCCATTTATTATACTTTATTCAGGCTACTTCAAAAAGATTTCAGTTGTTTGTGGTAATATAAAACTGGTTAATAGTTGTTTTTAGAGATGTTAAATTTTTCACTAATTTATCCTTACCACTTGCAAAAGATAAATTGTAAGTTTGGAAAAGATTAAATTTTTAAATTTATATATACTTATTTTTGTCATATTTACCATTGCCACACTGTCTTAAATATTCTTCAGTTTGTCCTGGATTGAATTATTCTCTGTCTTCTGTGAAGTTTGCTAACTATAGCTCATAGCTTTAAGGTTTATTCTTTCTTTTTTGCCTTGTCTTCTCACCTGGATTTATGCTGGTTTACTTCTTGCAGACTCTGTATAATGAAACAGCTCTTATGGAAAGTCACATTTGCTTTTCAGGACAACAGCTTTCCAAGTTGAAAGCTATGGCAGCAGCCTATAAAGCAATTTTCTATGGCTCCCAGAGTGGTGTGTTTTTTGTTTTTTGTTTTTTGACATCTGCAATGATGGCCTCTGGGACCTGAAAATAACATCCATTTAGGAGGAATCAGCTAGGAAGTAATTTAGACAAATAACCAATTTGTCTTTTTCTTGCATGCAATTTTTTTGAATGAGTTCATTGGTCAGTAAGTTGATGAATTTGCTTTCAAAGGATCAACCTAGCAATAGTCTATATTCAGAGGAGAGCAGAGGAATTCAGACATATGTTCACCAACTTTCTGTAATGTTGTCACTTCCTGAGAAATCTGTGGTGTGTACTCAGTCACAGGAGCCTTTCGTCCAACCTTGACATCTTGAGGCTATTAGTCAGTGATTCCACTACTGCACATTATGATTTCTTGAGCTACTTCACTGAAATGATTGAATTAATGAAAATTTATTTTGACTCACTGTGCCTGAAAACTAACCAGAGCTAGTTACAAAAGTCAAAATCAGAGATACAGTGACACGTAACTGGGAAGTACAGCAGTTAATAACCTAAGTTAAAATGTGGCACAGTTAACATGCCAAACAATGTAATATTCACCCTATTTCCAAAAACTCCTGTTTGCATTTTTCTGTGTAGAGAGAGTCTTACATACAGTTAGAGAAGATGGCTGTCAACCAGATAACACTTATATAGTACTAATAGCTCAGGGGCTAAGGCTCTGGACTGCTTTGATTATTTTTCTGGATCTCATGACCTTTGACAACCACACCTTTAGTAGAATTAGGGGGCTGACCCAGACATTATGATAGACACGCTCTCTGGAAGAGATGGAGCTACAAAAGAGGTAATTTCTGGAGTAAAACAGTATTAATTTTATTAGATTATGGGCAAGAGGTGTTAGAAAAGCCAAACGATGGATGCCTATTTCAGCCACTCGTAAATTTGTTGCTATGTATAGGAAACCTGAATTTCTGTGACATGTTTATTTAATAGCACATTTTCTTGAAACCAGAAAAAAAGTTGCAGAAAAAAATTTTATTTTTTACCTAAAATTGAAATGACTAAAGAGTTGCCATTGTGCTAATGAAGCTGAAAGGAAAGCAATTAAAAATCTAAATGCCTGAAAAATGACATCCATTAAACCTGCATTATACTGCTATTAGCTAAGAGACTCTATTATGTCAAACAATAGATGTTTAAGATAATCATTTTGGAAAAGAGAAAATTGCCTTATTTACATGCATTTATTTTTTCATATTTACCAAAGCTATGTTTCTTTGCTTTTTATAAAACAGTCACCACTTAGGCGTAATTTTGTTGTTGAGTACCAAACACATTTTGTATAAAGAAACTGTAGATATAAACACTCAAAAATTAATAGCTAATTACTGATAGGAATCTGTATGGTTATATCTAAAAGTCGTACATTCTTTTCCTGCTTAAATTTAGTGTGATCGCTGCTCTGACTTTCCTTAGTTTAGCTGAACTAGAAGTGAAGGAGAATGTGGGCAGTTTAAAAGACAATGTTAAATTTCAACACATACCTTCCAAATAAAATAAGATTAATTTTTATTACCAAATAGTGGCAACTTATGAAAGCATCATGTGAACTTTATTGAGGATACTACCTATGAAACCATGTGGTGCCAAATTCCAAACTCCAGAAATGCTTAGAAGCAGAAAAGGGACAGTTAACTGTTTAGTTTGTTGAAAGGTATAAACTATTTGGTTGTAAAAATGGAAGTTTTAAAAACAAATTGATATACAACACTAAAATATATTTCTATTGTATTTATCTCTATTTTAAAGGAAAAGTACATTCATAAACCTACTATCTAATTTATGTTTCTGCTTTCTTGATTCATCTTATCTCCCCAAACTCTGCCTTTTCCTGTGTCAATGTATTTCACTTCAGACTTTTAAAAAATTTTTCTATGATTGCCATCATGGTGTACCACCATTAAAAGGAAAAAAAACCTTTCTGAGAAGAGGACGCATGGTCACTCTTAAGAATTTATGTCACCTTGATAATTCCATAGTACTGGCTTGTAGAACTAAAAAACAATTGCTATTGTGTGCCTGGAGAGAGTCAAATGTAGAAATTAAGGGCATTATCTTTAGAGTCTGGAGAAGGCAATGGCACCCCACTCCAGTACTCTTGCCTGGAAAATCCCATGGGCAGAGGAGCCTGGTAGGCTGCAGCCCATGGGGTCGTGAAGAGTCGGACATGACTGAGCAACTTCATTTTCACTTTTTACTTTCTTGCATTGGAGGAAGAAATGGCAACCCACTCCAGTGTTCTTGCCTGGAGAATCCCAGGGACCGGGAGCCTGGTGGGCTGCCGTCTATGGGGTCGCACAGAGTCGGACACGACTGAAGCGACTTAGCAGCAGCAGCAGCTTTAGAGTCGCACACAAGGGAGTATTTACCAGTGGTTTGGTACTGGGTACATTATGTTTCTCATACCTTCTTTATGTGTACTATTAGTACAATTACAACCTTATAGACATACAAATATTCAAAAATTAGTAGTTTCACATTAATAGCAATAGAAGTATTTCCTGTCTGCAGATCAGTCATGCACAAGGTTCAGGAATAGACATACAGGCTGAAGACCTTCAACCTCATTGCTTAATGTCTAGGAATTGAGATGCTTTATTAAACAAAACTAGTATACAGGGTGCCAGGGAATACTTTAAAAGTATACCCTATTCCAGTCTCTTTTGCTAGAGTACCAAACATGTATAACACATTAAGTACCTATTTTTTCCTTCTATTTCTTAAATTTTCTATCTTGACTTATTTTACAGAACTAAACTTCTTCCTTGATCACTGCATCCTATTCTTCCAAGGAACCTAGTATAGTCTCTTTATATGACTCCAGCCTTATACCATAATGCCATATCCTTGTTGGATACCAACTATAGATATATGATTGGAGCTTATAAATGAAGCTACATCATATCTGATGTTATTGCACTCCCATGGGAGAATCTGTTGGTCTTCTCTAACCAGCTTTCTCCTCTACCCCCCCATCCAGGCAAACTCAAGCTTAAGCCATATCAATATACTATGTTGAGTCTCTTAGAACCCACCTATCCTTACTGAGGCCTAGTTTTTTCTGTGACCACATTAGATTCTATGGAGTGGGTCTTCTGGTTTGTTCTAGAATAAAGATGTTTGCCTAGATCAAATTATCCTCACACCCTTCCAAAAGTCATACTATGCAAAAAAAAAAAAAAAGAAAAATACATAAACCTACCTGTATGTAGTAACTAGACAAATGTACCCACATCTCTTACTTAGTTACATCTCCTGCATTGACAGGCAGGTTCTTTACTAGTAGCGCCACCTGGGAAGCTCATCTGTATGCAGTAACTAGATAAATGATAAAAGTGTAAACCTCAACTTACATTTAAGGGAAAAAAATAAATACCTGTGATCAGCAGAATCAGGGCCAGTACCCACAGAGGTGCCATATTTCTGAAGGTAGATGCAAAGGAGAATAGAGAGCTGCCAGATCTTAAGAGTAGGAGAGTCCAGATAACTCCAGCAAAGGTTTCTCCCCAGAGGAAGAAGACCCCATTCACAATGGGAACTCATTTGCCTGTCTCTGAGAAAACATAGTTCAGAGCAATCACAGTGGACAAATGAAAAGAAAAATATGTGACACAGTGGATTTCCCTCGGGAAGTCTTTGCTTTTTTTATTTATTTTTATTAGTTGGAAGCTAATTACTTTACAATATTGTAGTGGTTTTTGTCATACATTGACATGAATCAGCCATGGATTTACAAGCATTCCACATCCCGATTCCCCCACCCACCTCCCCCTCTACCCGATCCCTCTGGGTCTTCCCAGTGCACCAGGCCCGAGCACTTGTCTCATGCATCCAACCTGGGCTGGTGATCTGTTTCACCCTTGATAGTATACTTGTTTCAATGCTATTCTCTCAGAACATCCCACCCTCGCCTTCTCCCACAGAGTCCAAAAAATCTGTTCTGTGCATCTGTGTCTCTTTTTCTGTTTTGCATATAGGGTTATTGTTACCATCTTTCTAAATTCCATATATATGTGTTAGTATACTCTAATGGTCTTTATCTTTCTGGCTTACTTCACTCTGTATAATGGGCTCCAGTTTCATCCATCTCATTAGAACTGATTCAAATGAATTCTTTTTAATGGCTGAGTAATATTCCATTCCAGAAAAATAAATGACCAAATCAAAAAATGGGCCAAAGAACTAAACAGACATTTCTCCAAAGAAGACATACAAATGGCTAACAAACACACGAAAAGATGCTCAACATCACTCATCATCAGAGAAATGCAAATCAAAACCACAATGAGGTACCATTACACATGCCAGTCAGGATGGCTGCTATCCAAAAGTCTACAAGCAATAAATGCTGGAGAGGGTGTGGAGAAAAGGGAACCCTCTTACACTGTTGGTGGGAATGCAAACTCGTATAGCCGCTATGGAGAACAGTGTGGAGATTTCTTAAAAACCTGGAAATAGAACTGCCATATGACCCAGCAATACCACTTCTGGGCATACACACCGAGGAAACAAGATCTGAAAGAGACACGTGCACCCCAATGTTCATCACAGCACTGTTTATAATAGCCAGGACATGGAAACAACCTAGATGCCCATCAGCAGATGAATGGATAAGGAAGTCTTTGCTTTTTAAAACAGTGAAAGAAAATAACTAGAACTAAGGGTCCTTGTGGGCTTCCCTGATAGCTCAGCTGGTAAGAATCCACCTGCAATGCAGGAGACCCTGGTTCAATTCCTGCATTGGGAAGATACCCTGAAGAAGAGAGAGGCTACCCACTTCAGTATTCTTGGGCTTCCCTGGTGCCTCAGATGGTAAAAGAATCCATTTGCAATGCAGGAGACCTGGGTTCGACCCCTGGGTTGGGAAGATCCCCTAGAGAAGGGCATGGCACCCCATTCCAGTATTCTTGCCTGGAGAATCCCCGTGGACAGAGGAGCCTGGTGGGCTACAGTCCATGGGGTCACAAAGAGTTGGATACAACTGAGCACCTAAGTCCAGCACAACATTGAGGGCCCGTCTAAAATAAAATAGAGAAAGTAACAACAACAACAAAAAGTGAAGTGTATTAGTGAAATATTCTATTTTATAGAAACAGAAAACGTTCTTTAAGGAAACATGGAAAACCATAGAAACTCTTCCTCCCTCCAACCAGAATAAATCTCTAAAGGATAGTACAGGAAAAACACACTCAAGCATCAACAATAAAAATGAAATTACAACATACGCAAAAATGTAGCAAGATTCAGGGAAAACACATTCTCACAGAAGTCAGCTAGTTTTTCTGCTAGGCTTTTATCTCAGTTTATTGCTGAATTTGAAACAGTACAGAGCAATAAAGAATCAGGAAATATGTTGCTATAAAACAACAAAAAATGTTCATTAGAGATCTGCTTCTAAGAATTTTGAAATAACAAGTCTAGAATGACCATTCTACCATAAATAATTTAAAAACTGCAAAACATACATAATATAATTGTTCTCAGGTATTGGACATTGGGCAGCAGAGGGCTATTATTTTTGAGGAAAGAGGGGACAGAGAAATGAGGTCAGCTCTACAATTGCTCTGAATTTTTTCCTTCAGGCAATTTCTGGACAGTAAACAGGAGAGGGACCTCAAAGAGAATCCAACAGATTTGAGTTTGGTGAGCCTAAAGTGACTGGAATTTGCACATCAGAATGAGAGAGGAGAGAATCATGCAAAGATAGAGTGTTAAAAATCTGCATAGGAGACCACTTCAGGCTTTGTATGAACATCAGCATGTATGCTTATATGGTAAAGCTCCAGAGGTGCAAGCAAAGAAATACTCCCAGAGAAAGAAAACTTTCTGAGGAAGCCAATAATTATGAAGAGTTATTGGCTTGAGTTTCACCAGTCAAAGTAGACTTTGTTGAATGCACAGGGTATTCAGTGGAGACTCCAGAATTTCACCATAGTAAAGAGGTTGAACTCACTAATGAATAAGTCTACTCTGGATCATCCCTTTTTTAAAGCCTGAAAACAAGTCCCAAAATTATCAAGCTCATTTGTCAGTAACTACCTACCAGAGCAAAGACTTCTGTCTTTAAAGTGAGACAATAGAGCCCAGGCATTGAATAATGCAACATCACCAAGTCCAGCATCAAATGAAAAATTACTAGACATATCAAGACATAGGAAATCATGTCCTTTTGGAGTCTCAAAGATGTTGAAATTTGCAGACATGATCTTTTAAATGTTTATATGTATGCTTTATATATTCAAATATCAAAAGGAAAGCATGACCATAATGAGGAACAAAGTAGATGTTATAAGAAACAGTCAAATAGAAACTCAAGACATGAAATACACAGTATTCTATATGAAACTTTTAATACAAAAATTGGTCAGTAGAAAGCCCATGTGGGTACATTAATATCAACCAGAGGATGTGTGAAACATTCTTACTACATGAGTGGTGATTAAATAGGTGGGTTATATTAATGTATCAATCTGTAAGCTTGTTTAATATGGACTCATGTATTTTGTAATATTTGAAATATACAAAATTAAAGGTACTGGAGATAGTCAATGAGATTAGACCGGAGACAGAAATTAGATGTATAACAAGTATAAAGAGGTAAAACTAACTCTGTTAAGAGATTTCTATTTTATAAAGAAGGAAAACCAAAAAGAGTCAATGCAAAAGCTATTACCACATACTAAAACATAAGATAAAGCTTCAGAAATAAAATTACTATATTTGGTTCAGACATATGGGAAGATTAGTGGAGATATATATAAAATCCATATAGAAAATCCAGTACATAAGGGAATCAGTATGCAGTAGACATGGTATTTCACATCAATGAGAGAAAAAAGTACATTTTTTAATAAATGCTGTTAGATCAACTGGGTAGCTACTTGTAAACTGTTATGTCACATTTTACTTTGTCATCATTTCCACATGGGTCAGAGATTTAGATATATCAATATAAATCATGCCATTATTAGAACAACATTGGTTCACTTTTATAACCTTAAAAGTGGAAAAACATTTTTCGCATTCAAATTTAAGAAGCAGTACAAGAAGATGGTAATCGCTTTGATTGTAAAATTAAAAGATCTTTATAGAAAAAATGTCATAAGCAGATCAAAAGATGAAATTGTGGGAAAATAATTATTACTTATATGACAGGCAAGAGGTTAATCTCACAAACTCATTAAAATCTCTTTGAAATCAATTACCAAAAAATAGTTCAAGTGCATGATACAAAGACATACATAAAAAATTTTATTTATCATTAAAGAAATGCCAATAAGTCTTTACTATAAAAAATTTTTAATTGGAGGATACAACTGCTTTACAATGTTGTATTGGTTTCTGCCATATAGCAACAGAAATCAGTCATCACTACACACACAGATGGACACACACACACACATTTTATATACACACACACATACACACACAGACACACACACACACATGAAGCTCATTATACACATGTGTAAGGAAGCTCCCCCTTGAGCTTCCTTCCCACCCCCCCACATCCCACCCCTCTAGGTTGTCACAGAGCACCCGGCTGGGCTCCCTGTGTTATATGACAGCTTCCTACTAGCTAGCTATTTTACACATGGTAGATTATTTATGTCAATGCTACTTTCTAAACTCACCCCACCCTCTCCTTCCCCCACTGTGTCCACAAGCCTGTTCTCCATGTCTCAGTCTCCATTCTTTCCCTGTAAATAGGCGCATTTTTCCGAATTCCATATGTATGTGTTAATATATAATGTTTGTTTTCCTTCACTATAATAGGTTCTGAGTTCATCCACCTCAGTTCAGCTGGTTCATATTTGTTCCTTTTGATGGCTGAGTAATATTCCATTGTGTATACATTCCACTGTACCACATCTTCTTTATCCATTCATCTGTCGATGGACATCTAGATTGCTTTCATGTCTTGGCTATTGTAAATAGTGCTGCAATAAACAATGGGGTACATGTGTCTTTTTGAATTGTGGTTTTCTCAGATGTATGCCCAGTAGTGGGATTTCTGGGTTGTACGGTAGTTTTTAAAGGAATCTCCATAATGTTCTCCATAGAGGCTGTATCAATTTGCGTTTCTACCAAAAGTGCAGTAGGGCTCCCTTTTCTCCACATCCTCTCTAATATTTATTGTTTGTAGTTTTTTGTTTTTTGGGTTTTTTTATGATGGCCATTCTGACTGGTATGAGGTAATACTTCATTGTAGTTTTGATTTGCATTTGTCTATTAATGAGCAATGTTGAGCATCATTTCATGTGTTTATTGGCCATCTGTTTGTCTTCTTTGGAGAAAAATCTGTTTAGGTCTTCTGCCCAGTTTCTGGGTTTTTTGTAGAAATAACAGTAGTCTTTAAACACATGAAAACCATGCTCAGATTTACTATTGATAAGATAAAATCAAATTGAAACAGCACTAAACATGTTTACTCATCTCTCAAGGTCATAGAAATCAGTTTGACAACAAACATGAAAAAAGAGATCCTTTTATTCATTCTTATATGGATGACATTTGGTGATTTCTTATCTCATATTTCAAAGTAAGCATTTTTTTTCTTACCTCTCTGAAATCAGATTGTATTCTTCACATAATGATATCTTTCTGTTGGATCAGGAGTTGGTCATACCCTTATTATCTTTACCTACTCACCTGTTAATGGTTTTTGCTTTTATTATCTGAATAGAGTGATATGTGGAGGTGGTATTGAACATGTGGGGGTGCACACCAAATAGTACAACTGAAGACAAGTAATTGTTGAGTTTAGTGCATAGTCGAAGACTTCTAGAGCTCTAATAGTGTAATGGGACCAATTCATATATTCATCAGGGCTCTCTTTTTAAACTGTGGGCATCAGCTTGTCAAAAACTTTCTGCTCAATTTGAGTAAAAAGATTTAGTTTATTTAAACAATATGGTACCAAAATAGGTACCAGCCACTTAAGAAAAATCCATATTAGCATGTGCAGTGTATAAAGAAATGCTGCTTTACTGATAATTTGTTGACTAACAGGACAGTATAGAACAGAATACAGACTTTGGTGGCTGAGTTGAAAAGTGATTCAGAAAAATATATCTGTGACTATGAAAAGTTTTAGAAATAGTTTAACTAGATGATTTATGTTTATATTTTAAGCAAGCACACTTTTGAAAATGAATGCTTTAATAATGTGTCTAGATCCAAAAATTTAAATAAACAGATGATAATGTAAGTAAATACAGTGCTTGAAGATAAAAAAAATGCTGAAATATGTTTCTGTCAGTAGTCCTACTCTTAATGTAGTATTTGTATAGTCATTTGAAACTCTTCTCTGTATGTTGTATAAACAACAAATCATCATACTAAAGTTTTTAAAATCAAATTTCTAATGTGTAAGAAAATAGATATACATATACAACAAAATAATAAAAATTAAAACCCTGAAATGGTAAATTCAAACTGGAAGTTATTCTTCAAATTTCCTACTGTATCAAAAGAGCTTAGAAGCAGTAATACTCGTTGACAATAAACCCTCATCCCTAAATGTCAATAAACCACATTTTTTACAAAAAAGAATCAGGACTTCTTGGAGAACTAGCAGCCTGGAGTTCTCAATAAGGAATATGTGAGAAGGGCCAGAAACATATTGTTATGAGAAAGGCAAAAAGCAAATGAACAAACATATGATGCTAAAGAGACATAGCAGCCAGCATATGGCCAATTTAAAAACTACTAGAGGAATAATTCACTACCTTGAAACACACTAAATACATGAAAAGTCATGTCTATAATAATGTTCAAAAAGAGGAAGTGAAAGGTGAGCAAACAGCAACAATAAATATTTAATTGCCATTGTTAGGCATGACCCGCTCTCTCTGAAAATTAATAAGAGGAAAATTATGCACTAATCTTGACTTTATTATAGGAAGTATTTTTGAAGTTAAAATCATGCAATAAATGAGAAAAATATCTTCTTTACTGAAGAACAGCAGTGAATATAGAGTGATAATATATTTCTAATTTTCCAAATTTTTTTTTGCCCTTAAAATATTGAGATGGGTAGGATCTTCAATGCATCCATAAAACATTAGGCAAACTATTGATGGCAAAATCCTGTCTAAGTATAATCCCTCAGGCTATGGGCTATAGAAAGAATGAATGAACATTTGTATTGAGAGCAATAACTGTCACTATTTCAAGTCAGAGATGAATCTCAGCATCACTAACATTCGGGCAAGACAGTGTGATGGGATTCCTAATGTGATGCAATCTATGGCATACAGCAGCATCTCTTAAGTCATCTTGCCAACATTACCTTAACCTAAATCTACTTAAGCCTTTAAGTACAACATCTATTTTTCCAGTAATAAAAGGTGGTTGAAATGTCAAATGCTACAGTGAAAAGACAATCAGATCAACACAGAAGGTAAGAAATATCTACAGAACAAATATCCTGTCTCTTCAGCAGGGCACTGATTCCTCAAAGGGAAGACTCTTTTAAGATTTAGAAAGCTTTAAGACCCATGACAACCAAAATCATGCCATTGAATAGATAATTATCTATTCACCCAGCTGTAAATGATATTGGAGAATGTTGAGAAGATATGAATACACATTGGATATTAGATATAATTATTTTATCACCCAGCTGTAAATGATATTGGAGAACATTGAGAAGATATGAATACAGATTGGATATTAGATATAATTGGAGAATTATTGCTTCTTTTGTTAAACCTGATAATCATTTCACAATTATGTAAAGGAGATCTCATTTTTGAGAGAAGTATTTATTGTTGAAATTGTAGAAGTATTTATTGTTGAAATATAATGATGCCTGCAACTTAGTGTGAAACACTTTCAAGGTGATATAGACATAACTTTGAATTTTATTATTCTCCCATATTCAGTTCATTTTAATCATTCTATAATTTAAAGGAAAAGCAAATGAAAAAAATTTCTGGGAATTCTTACTGTTTCTTATACCTGTCTTGACACTTCCATATAACCTCAAAATGGAAGGAATAACTCCTTCTGTAAATACAGTTATTAGAACTCAGAAATGTGGATGATTTCTTTAAAATGAAAAGAAGTATTTAAATTGTAACTGACTTTCACAGTTGTTTGAGCACAGGGGTATGTCCTCAATAATTAAAAATAAAAATATGTGTTATTATAGATGTCATGATATGTAATTGTTTTTTCAAGTTTTTCAAAAATATTAGGGTCAACATCTAATTTGAAAAATGAATATTCAAGTAGCTGAGAATTATTATATTTTATAATTTTCATCCAATCTATAAAGCCATTCTTCATATCCTTTTAAATTAAAAATAATTATTGTTCAATATCTCACCCATATTTCTATTATTTATTAGACTTATTTAACATCTAATTAGACAACCCTACCTATTTTTCACCAAATATTAACTTCTTTCCCTAATCTCTTTCTCTTATCTCTCTCACTCCTTCATTTCTTTATTCTCACAGGGGATAGAGAGGAACTTAAGGAATAATATCAGTGTAAGCAATCTGATTATATGCACTGTAAGTAATGTGATTTGATCATTTAAAAAGGAAAAAGCCATACTGAAGTGCTTTTTACTACAATGAATTAAATACAAGGTCATTAAGTAAATCGAGAGTTGCTTTGAATTCCCATTTTGTCCACCCCTTTTATGTCTGGTGGCTCAGATGGTAAAGAATTCGCCTGCAATGTGGGAGACCTGGGTTTGACCCCTGGGTTGGGAAGATCCCCAGGAGAAAGAAACAGCTACTCACTCCAGTATTCTGGCCTGGAGAATTCCGTGGACTGTACAGTTCATGGGCTCACAAAGAGTTGGGCACAACTGAGCAACCTTCACTCTATGTCTAGAATGAGAGTTAAAGTATGAGTTAAGTTTGAAATTTATAGGATGAGATGCAGTTCTCTGACTACCATTCCCACTCCAGCTATTTAATCTCAAAATATCTTATATTTGTATACAATAGATAATAGATAATTGAGGCAGAGGCAGAGCCTTAGGAAAATATCAGTTGTATAAAAGAAGAAAGAATGTAAAAATATAAGCAAAAGCTAAACTGAAATATAATTTGGATTTGAAATGGCAACCCACTCCAGTACTCTTGCCTGGAAAATACCATGGATGGAGGAACCTTGTAGGCTCCAGTCCATGGGGTCGCAAAAAGTCGGACACGACTGAGCGACTTCACTTCTAAAAAGGAAAAATAAAGTGACACAACAAGCACATACTGGAAAAGAAGATTAAATGGCTTATACTATTAAAATTGACCTACTATGAGGAGAAATATTAAAAATCCTAGCAAGCAACATTGGGACTTGTCCTTTAAGATAAATATTAAGAAGATATCTTATTTAAATAATTTTTAGAAATGAAAAAAAGCCATATTATATCATTAAGATAAAAATTCTTTATTAATCACTAAAGCAAATTAAAAATTTCAGAATTTCAGAAAATTCAGGTTTTTCTAGAAGTAAAACATAATGCTTTAATCCTGAATGTGTACTAGGTGTTATATATTTTTATAGGGGACAGATGATAATGAATTTTTATCTGCAAATTAGTATGCAGCTAATAATATTAGAATGGAAACCCACTCCAGTATTCTTGCCTAGAGAATTCCCTGGAGAGAAGAGCCTGGCAGACTACAGTCCATGGGGTAGCAAAGAGTCAGACACAAGTGAGTGACTAACACACACAGTAATATTAAATACTTGAGTGGTATGCAAGTCTAATACATTTATATTCATACCTTTTATATGAAAAACAATTTGCAGATGGCACAAATGTTTAAATGAAAAAAAAGAGATAATTTTATTTTCTTGGAGCAGAGAAACATTTCTAATTATGTTACCACCTATAAGAAATGTTAGAATATGGGAAGGAAATGGTTAGCAGCTGGCTTGGAATGTAGTTTCTCCCTTTACTAAGAAGTTGCTCCCGGGAACAGGAAAAGGAAAGTGATCCAGATAAATCTTTAAAATATGCTAATAATAGTCCTCCTGGCAAACACCTACACTAATGGCATTTCTGTTCTAGTTCTATACTGTGTAATTGGTCTGTCTAGGTTATTTATGGCAAACACATAAGGAATCTGTATATTTAAGGGTCATGAAAAATGCCAAGTAATGTGTACTATCACAGTAGAGTAAGCCCCCTACATACCAACCTTCAAGTTGCAATCTCTCAAAGGTGTGAACGTGAGTTCACATGTCCAGTCACAAAAGTTAGTTCATGCGTCTGGCGTACACGGTCACCTATGTGTGTTCTCCTCAAGGGTTGTGCTTTGGTGTGCTTTGCAGTACTGGATAGCATAAAGTAGGACAGGATCTTAACTTCAAGCCTAGAATGTCATCTGTGACAAGAAAAAAAAGAGTTACTACCCAGATAGCATCAGATCATTTTTTTAAGAGGGTAGATAGAACTGAATCCAGCAAGTCACCAGAGCCTGTGCCATCAACATTCAGTTCAGTTCAGTTCAGTTGCTCAGTCGTGTCCGACTCTTTGCGACCCCATGAATCGCAGCACGTCAGGCCTCCCTGTCCATCACCAACTCCCGGAGATTACTCAAACTCATGCCCATCGAGTCAGTGATGCCATCCAGCCATCTCATCCTCTGTCATCCCCTTCTGCTCCTGCCCCCAATCCCTCCCAGCATCAGGGTCTTTTCCAATGAGTCAACTCTTCGCATGAGGTGGCCAAAGTATTGGAGTTTCAGCTTCAGCATCAGTCCTTCTAATGAACACCCAGGCCTGATCTCCTTTAGGATGGACTGGTTGGATCTCCTTGCAGTCCAAGGGACTCTCAAGAGTCTTCTCCAACACCACAGTTCAAAAGCATCAGTTCTTTGGTGCTCAGCCTTCTTTATGGTCAACTCTCACATCTGTACATGACTGCTGGGAAAACCACAGCTTTGACCACATGGACCTTTGTTGGCAAAGTGATGTCTCTGCTTTGTAATATGCATCTTAGTTTGTCACGGCTTTTCTTCCAGGGAACAAGAGTCTTTTCATCTCGTGGCTGCAGTCACTGTCTGCAGTGATTTCGGAGCCCAAAATCACTTCATGTGGCCTTTTGTATGAAGCATAATTAAGAACTCTCTGATGATCTCTGCTCCAGCTACCCCAGACTTCTTTTGCATCTTCAGGTACCTGTCCTTTTTCCTGCCTTGTAGTCTGCTACCCCTTACCTCTGCCTTGAGGAAAGCAGGATTGTTTAATGATCAACTCTGGTGATGTACCTGGTTTGCTTGGCCACAAGCTACCTTGCAGATAAGGTTCCTCCTCTCTGAAGTTGGTTTATCTGAACTCAATTTCTCACAAGACTGGGGACTCAATATGCTGGCGGATAGCATTTCCAGCATTCCATGGAACACGTGTGTGTGTGTGTGTGTGTGTGTGTGTGTGTGTGTGTTAGCTCAGTCGTGTCCAACTCTTTGCAGCCCCATGGACTGCAGACCGCCAGGCTCCTCTGTCCATGAAATTCTCCAGGCAAGAATACTGAGGTGGGTTGCCACATCCTTCTACAGGGGGTCTTCCCAAACCAGGGATTGAAACTGGGTCTCCTGCACTGCAGGCAGATGCTTCTCCATCTGAGTTACGTACTTCAACTCAATTGTTCTGAGCTTATTTTGTCGTCTTCTCTCTCAGGAACAAACCACTCTCATGCTAACCTCATAACCTGGAAGCATAGAGAAGGAGCAGGGTCCTTCTGAAAGGGCACAACCCATAGCAGTCTACACATCACTAGGTCATTTTCCTGTAAGTTTCAGAGACTGGGTGACTGATCTTCACCTGACCCTCCCAATCTGATCCATCATCATCAGCTGGTAACAGTGGTGTTTGCTCCAAGACCTATATACAACAAAATGCTTGGGTAGACATTACCCCTATACCTTAATTCACCTTCAAATCCCAGCTGAGATGCTTTTTTCCAGTTAAGTTCATGTGCTGTTTACACACTCTTGGTTCCCTAATAGTTTTTGTGAGTGTGTTTGCTTGATGCTCATAATACTCTGGGCAGGGATGTTTATGTAAATACTTGATTACTGTTGGTTCTCCCCGTGGGCTATGATATCCTTGAGACTGAGGGTAGTCTGTTTCTCTCACCATTATATACCCAGAGTTTGGCAAATATGTATCAAATAAGTAGTTGTTAGGTGAAGGGAAGAAAAGAATAACAACTGATTAAATACAGAAAGTGTAGATATCGTATGAATGTTATCCATTTCTTGAAGAATACGGGCAAGAGTTATAATTTATTTTCAAAATTTTAGTGAATATGGATTTGATAAACCCCGCATTGAGAAGTTAGCTGACATTCATGTAGTCATCCTATAGGTACTAAGAACTGCCTCCTATATGCCTGGCCCTTTCCTGGGCCCTGGGGATACAGTGGGTGAGTGTCACACTTAGTTCTTGATGTAGCTTACAGCTCTGCAGACAGGACAAACAGAAGCAACTATGCCAATAACTAGCTTATATTCTTAATATTCATCTGGGATGTGAGGGGTCTGCAGGAGCCCGTGTCACAATATAATGGAGGGATGACATAGTTTAGAATTGAGTCTGGTGAACTCATATAAGATTGAGTTCTGAACAGTGAGATTGAGTGAGTCATTCTTATAAAAATGATAGTGTCAGAGGAAGTTGAAAAACAGTGTTTTCAGAATATGCATCAAGAACTTGTCAGAATCAGTGTTCCATCAGGAAAACTCATCAGGTAGTGGTCTTTGAAATACAGTTTTATAACTGTGTTATAGATCATGACAATCAACCAAAGAATCTGTGATAAATCTGAGATAGAATTGACTCTGTTTAATTACTCATACACCTCTAAAATTCTGACACACAATACTGAAAATGAGGATTCAGTTTTTGATATTTACTGTTTTAAAATTTCTCACAGTAAAACCGTGTTTTTCAGAGTATCAGTGAGAAAGTTACATGTAAAATGAAAAGTTCTTGTATTACATTCTGGATAGTATGTTTTCTCAGACAATCCAAGACAGGGGTTTGTTGAAAGAAAGCTTACCTGTTCTATTTACATTCAGTAATGAGTAAACAGCATGTATTTCTCTCTAAAACAGCATAATGAAGTAAGCACTCACAGTTCTGTCATAAGGAGTAGATACTTGAATACTCCCATTAACTAATAAATAGTAGCAGGATTATGGCTACAGTTATGTAGAAACATGCAGATATGTTTCTGCATGTAAGATGAGGATAACTGAAATGAATACTCAGGATACAGTGACATCCTACAGTCTTATTTAGGATAAAAAAAAAGCACATTGCAAGCTACAAAGAGAAAATATGTGCAAGATATTATTGTCCTTTAAAAATTATTTTATCTTCCCTATATACTTTCAAATGGTTTAGGCAAGTATTTGTCACACAAGATAACAATGAATAAACACATTTAAAATGGCAGGAGGTAGACTTGTGGAGGAGGAAAGGAACAGGAAAACAGGGGAGCCTATTGAAGTATAGATGGTATGGAAAACATAAAAGAGTGAAAGTGACATTTCGGTCTAGGGTCATCAATCAATAACGTGTCTAAACGTGAAGAAAGCCGCACATTTCTGTTGTAGATGCTGTTTTTTACCACCCAGATTGCCATCAGGACTGAAGAATTTCTGCCCCAGATGCTGGAAGGTTTTTTGACTGGCAGTCCTTGGTTTGTAACCTCTTTCAGAAAGCTTAACTCAGCTGAAGAGACCTTGACCCAAGGTCAAACCCCATTCCAGGAATAGCCTGTATCCAGTGAGTTTCTGACACAGGAGCCTGAAAACACAGGCCCCAAACCCAAATCCAGACAACTCTGAAGGGTCATCTCAGGTCCGGAGGTCACTGCAGGGCTGGCCGAGGACTTTCTGGTGCTGCAGTATATTTAAGGCTTCCTCTTTACCCAATTCTGTATCTTTATTCTGCCTCCCATGGATGTTGATTCCTAAAGCACCCCCTAGGAAACTTCCCCAATGACAACTTCTATGTCAAGTCAGCTTCCCTGGAAACCCAACCCTGACATTCACACCCTGTTCCTCTAACTGCCATCATGAACATATCAGGAAATTAAGGTTCTGATCTTTTCTTGGCCTTGCCCATTTTTCCTTTATGGACAATGTCCATACCCTTGGACAAAGTGATAATCAAAGAGGCATATTTGATATAAAAATATCTGTTCAAAAGTGCTGGAGTTTTCCTTGATGAGATAACTTTCTTATGACTATCCCTGTCTAAAAGCCCTAGAGAAAATTTCAAGTAAGTGAATTAGGTTGCTATAAATTGATTTTTCTTTTTTCTGAAACCTGTTTTATCGATTCTTATCGATAACTATTTCTTCATGTGTCATCAGAAAAATCATGTGAGGGTTTTGCTACCTGTCCTGAGGAAAATTTGTGGTAAAAACTACAAGCAAGACATTATAAGAAAGGAAAGGACTGCTAACACTGGAATTTCATGTATCAGAGCAATTCTAATAGTGGAGCAATTTTATCTGGATGGAAGGGGCCTTCTTGCTGCCTTTTATATCACTTTAATTTGGGTGACATTTTATTACCTTAATGCAAAAGTTCAATCTTGTTAAAATGTATGCTTTTAACCTGTTACAGCAGAATAATTTCCACATATTCCTTATTATCATTTTTCTTATATCATTACATAAATCTTATTATATTATCCAAATATTTTTTCTCATTCCCATTTGCAATTCTAAAAGAAAAGTAAAGGAATTACATAGGAGATGTTTAGTCAGGACCTGTAACATTAGAAAATTATCAATATGAAGATATTTTTTCACATGTGATCAATTAACCAACAGTAAAATGAAGCACAAGGTGGAATCAAGATTGCCGGGAGAAATATCAATAACCTCAGATATGCAGATGACACCACCCTTATGGCAGAAAGTGAAGAAGACCTAAAGGGCCTCTTGAAAGTGAAAGAGGAGAGTGAAAAAGTTGGCTTAAAGCTCAACATTCAGAAAACTAAGATCATGGGATCCTGTACCATCATTTCTTGGCAAATAGATGGGGAAACAGTGGAAACAGTGGCTGACTTTATTTTTCTGGGCTCCAAAATCACTGCAGATGGTGACTGCAGCCATGAAATTAAAAGACGCTTACTCCTTGGAAGGAAAGTTATGACCAACCTAGACAGCATATTGAAAAGCAGAGACATTACTTTGTCAGCAAAGGCCCATCTAGTCAAGGCTATGGTTTTTCCAGTAGTCATGAATGGATGAGAGTTTTGGACTATAAAGAAAGCTGAGCACCGAAGAATTGATGCTTTTGAACTGTGATGTTAGAGAAGACTCTTGAGAGTCCCTTGGACTGCAAGGACATCCAATCAGTCCATCCTAAAGGAGATGGGTCTTGAGTGTTCATTGGAAGGACTGATGCTGAAGCCGAAACTCCAGTACTTTGGCCACCTGATGCAAAGAGCTGACTCATTTGAAAAGACCCTGAGGTCAGGAGGAGAAGGGGATGACAGAGGATGAGATGGTTGGATGGAATCACTGATTCAATGGCCATGAGTTTGAGTAAACTCTCACAGTTGGTGATGGACAGGGAGGCCTTATGTGCTGCAGTTCATGGGTTCACAAAGAGTCGGACACGACTGAGCGACTGAACTGAACTGAAAATAATGTCTCTCCCTAAGCTATTTGAACTCTCCTCAAACAATGTTGTTCTTTTATTTTAGCCTTATCGCACTACAGAGAGAATCATCAACTACCTACTCCTTTTTCACATTTACTGAGAAAGATTTATTTTGTGGTTGTAGCAAAATTGGCAATACCCACAGGCACTTCTTAATATCTAGGCAGTGTTTATCCCATAAGAAAGCCTGTAACTTTATGATCTTCTCCTGCATGTGAGTAGCATCTCTGATTTGATATGTAGACTGGATAATCTGAATTTACTTGCGGTGTTAGTTGAGTCCTTAGGAATCTTATCACCTAAAAGTCATATATCTTTTCACTTCTTGCATGTGATTTCTTAATGAACTACAGGAACCAAGTGAAAACATTTCTTAAACTACCCACATGAAAATATGAGCAAAACTGAATACAAAAATGTAATTTCTGATGTACCCTTTCCCAGTTTGGAACGTATATACAGACTTGCCAAATTCCCATGAGAAAAATTCCTGGATATAAGATGAGGAAAGAGTTAGTGGAATCCTTCTGTGAAGAGCATTTATATTTGCTTTTTCCCTTTCCATTTGAAGTAGAAGGTCTTCAGCTTCCATTTAAGGTTAATTTCTCTTAGTCTCAATATCCTCAACCCATGGTCTTCCTTTTAAGAAAACATTTTCTTTTTTAGTCCTTCTCTTTGGTTATATATTGAGGAAAGGATGTTTCGGAGAGGATCACAAAGATTGAGCATACCACTTGGAAAATGAAATTGAGATGATAGCTGAGGTTTGGCAACACTTTTCCAAGAAATTGGGAAGGTACCCTCAACTGGAAACAGCTTCTTTGCTGGAGCTATGCTATAGTTATCACGTGGTTTGTTTTTCTTTTAAAAAGAATAACTGAACAAGTGGTGGAAACTGTCTCTGTTTGTAAGATTTTTTTTTCTTTTCAAAAAGAAATAAGATCAGAAACTTCCCTGGTGGTTAAGAGACCATGTTTCCATTGCAAGGGGCACGGGTTTAACCCTGGTTGGGGAACTTAGATCCTGCATGCTGCATAGTGGCAAAAAAAAAGAAAGAAAGTTGAGGTCAAACAAGCAAGGTAACTTCAGCATCAATCAAAACTTTGTTTACATTCTCTATTTTTTTCTCATAGGCAGTAAGAAGAAAATGGTTGATAAATTCTTCCTAAGACTTTAGACCTCTTCTAAAATTTATTTCTTCAGCTTAATATGTATTAATCTAGCATTATGATCCTGATATTATATGAAACATAATCATAAAATACAAATATTATAGCTTTACTTGTGACTCAGTAGATTCTTTAATCTACGTCTAGTTTACTCTACCCTTAAACCAATAATACATACATTTTACTCATAGTCAGTGTCTAGGAGCACACCAGGTTTTCCCATTTCCTATTTTCTTATTCATTACCCTAGTGCCACAACATATTTAATCTTCAGTTTTTGATGTAGGTCACATCTTAAATTCTCCTACTCTCAAACACTTAGAGACTGAAATTCTGAGACATGCTTTCCTAACATTCTCTTGATGGCCTGGCATCTGTTTGTTTGGTGCTATTTTACTCTTGTTTGCAGATGTATATAGCTAATTTATTAGCTAGATGAATGTGCATTCCTTAGCCTGACTGCTCACATAACTGTCAAAATACAAAATCACGTTTGATTAATCTTCCAAATTATTACCCCAAATAAGACCCCTGTTAATGAGGAGCTCTTGATTTCCAGAGTTCTGTTCCAATGTCAGGTTTTAACAGCAGTAAATTTCCAAGTAATAGATCAAAACCCAGTACCATATAGTTTCTACCCAATTAGCCTACTTGAAGCCATTTCAGTAGTTCTGGTTTGCTGAGTGCTATGGTCTGAATGTTTGTGTTCCCTTCACTGGCTGATAAGCTACAGTCTCCCAAATGTCCTCTTTTTTCTAAGTTTGCTTATAGTGGCTCACCTTCCAAGAGTGGCTTACCTCTAGCTCCACTTCTTTTCATTATTTTCTAGAAGTTGCATTGTCTGTATGGAGGTAGTAATTTTCATATTTCTGCATGTCATATTTTCTTCTACCATTATTTCTTCCAACTTTTTGCATTCTTGTGTCTCATAGATTTCTCTTAGAAACAATACATTGTTTTATTTTTATAGTTGAATTACTTAAAGTTCTAATGCAATGGTTGTCTTTCCCTGTAGAAATTAATCTATAAATTCTATATATCACATAATTCCTGTTTTCTATCTGTCCCACCTGTTCTAGGCTTTTTTCCCTCTCTCATTTCTTATATGTGTTAGATGTAAAGAATTTATGTTAAACATTATCTTTTTCTTCTCTGTACTGATTTCCTTTCTTTTGCCTTAGAAGACATGGTATCAAGGTAATGGTGGCTTCGTAGATTGAAATTGGGAGTGTTCTGCCCACTTCGATTTTTTATAATAGTTTGAGAAGGATAGGTGTTAGCTCTTCTTTATTTGTTTAGTAAAATTATCCTGCGAAGCCATCAGACTGTGCCATGTTAGTCAAGAGAGTTCAGGCAGCAGGATTGCCATCAGAGACCTGCTGCACTTCTGGGGCGCTGGTTGAGTAAGCACCAATAGCACCCGCCAGCAGCATACCTGGGCCGCTCCCCGAGCCTCTGTGTCCCTAGATTGAGTCTTTTTCCACTTCTTGGCTGCCTTGTGTCCAGTGACAAGCTGTGGCATTAAATGAGTAGGGCCAGGGCCTTCACTCAGATCAGAGAGCCTGGCAAGTTGGCAGCCACTAGGGCAGACCTCCCTCTGCCTTGTCTGGTGACAAGCCAGTACCTGCTTACTCCTCACTAGTGAACTCTGGCTTTCTCCAGCCTTTCTGTCTGTCTCAGGAGTTCTCCAAGCAGGCACAGGAGCTTGTCTGCTCCACACAGAACCCCAGGACTGGGACACCCAGTCTGCGTCTTGACCTGCTCACTCTTCAGCGTGAGTGCCTGACTCTGCAATCTCCCCTTCCTCTTAGTCACCCACCCACCAGGGGTGCAGGTCCTGACCTGATGCTTTTCTTCCTGTCCTACCTGATTATGTAGCTAACTTTTCGCAGTCTTGGTTGTACAGGAGTTATTCTGCCAATTTCCATATGAATTATTATGTTAGTTTTCCATATGAGTTATTCCACATGTGGATTTGTTTTCGATTTGCTTGTGGAGGGAAGTGAGCTACATGTCCTCTTACTCTGCAATATTGGACCCCCCCGCCCCGCCCCGTCATACATTTTCATTCTATTTAGGTTTGTAAAAGATTTTATTTCTGTAATACATTCTTATATTTTTAAATGGTGGTGGTGGTTTACTCATTAAGTCGTGTCTGCCTCTTGTGAACCCATGGACTGTAGCCCTGCCAGGCTCTTCTGTCTAATGGAATTTTCCAGACAAGAATACTGGAGTGTGTTGCCATTCTCTTCTCCAGGGGATCTTCCTGACCCAGGGATTGAACCCACATCTCCTGCACTGCAGGCAGTCTCCTACATTGCAGATGGGTTCTTTACCACTGAACCACCAGAAAAGCCAATATTTTTAAACAGTCAATACTTAAATAGTTTTACTAATATTTTAACACTTATTTTGCCCATCAGCATTTCTTAATTCTTAAGTCTTCCAGTTAGGATGAAAATATAGCCTTTAGAAATTCTTTAGCTCAGTTTATTTTCTGAAAAATTTGTACATTGGCCAAATTCTAGAAATATATCTTTGCCACGAATTAATTTATTGCTTGGTGATCTATTTCAGCACAGAATAAAAGATCATTCCTCTGTCTTCTGGCTCCAACTCTTGCTGCTGAGAAGCCATCTCTCAGTCTGAATGCTGTTTTCTGAAAGAAGATACTCCTTTTTACTCTTTTGACTACCCTGATTATCATTTGTCTTAATAGTCTGAAGTTTTACCAAAATGTCTCTAGGTCTGTTTTCTGATGTTTATCCAGCTTCAGACTTTCTCTATCTGTGCTGCTATAACAAAAACTAGGTGGCTTATAATCAACTAACCAACACATTTCTTTTCACTGTAGTCTCACACGGAAGATGGATCAAGGGAACTCTCTTAAACCTTCCTTTTTTTTTTATTTATTTCTAATTGAAGGATAATTGCTTTAGAGCATTGTATTGGTTTCTGCCATGCATCAACATGAATTAGCCATAGGTATACATATGTGCCCTCCCTCTTGAGCCTCCTCCCACCTCCCAGCCCATCCCACCCCTCTAGGTTGTCACAGAGTCCCAGCTTGAGTTCCCTGAATCATGCAGCAAAGTCCCACTGTCTATTTATTTTATATATGGTAGTGTATGTGTCTCCATGCTACTCTCTCCATTTGCCCCACCTTCTCCTTCCCCCAACCCCATGTCCATAAATCTGTTTTCTATGTCTGTATCTCCATTGCTGCCCTATAAATAGGTCCATCATCTTTCTGGGTTCCATATATATGTGCTAATATATGATATCTGTTTTTCTCTTTCTTACTTCACTCTGTATAATAGGCTCTGGGTTCACCCACTTCATTAGCACTTACTCAAATGAGTTCCTTTTCATGGTGGAGTAATAGTCCATTGTATATACATACAGCAGTTTCTTTAACCATTCATCTGTTGTTGGACATCTAGGTTGCTTCCATGTCCTAGCTATTGTAAATAATGCTGCAATGAACATTGGGGTACATGTGTCTTTATCAGTTATGGTTTTCTCAGGGTGTGTGCCCAGGGGTGGTATTGTTGCATCATCTGTAGTTTTATTCCTAGTTTTTAAAGATATCTCCATACTATCTTCTTCCATAGTGGCTATATCAATTTACATTCATTCCTACCAATAGTGCAAGAGGGTTCCCTTTTCTCCACATCCTTTCCAGCATTTATTATTTGTAGATTTTTTTTTATGATGGCCATTGTGACTGGTAAGCAGTGATATCTCATTGTAGTTTTGATTTTCATTTCTCTAATAATGAGTTATGTTGAGCATCTTTTGATGTGTTTATTAGCCATTTGTATGTCTTCTTTGGAGAAATATCTATGTCAAACGTTTCTTATAAGGGCAGACTCCCACTCAAAAGAGCTCTGCCCTCATGACCTATTTATCCCCCAACTGGTCTGACTCCTAATACTATCATATCTAAGGGTTGGGTTTCAACATATGAATGGAGATGGGCACAAATATTGGGACTATAGCAATTCTTTTGACTGTGGAATGTGTGGATTGATATCTTTCCCTAATTCTGAAAACTTCTTTGCCAAGATCTTTTCTAATATGATTTTCCTCAGTCACTTTCTTATTTCCTTCTGGAACTTTGATAAGATACATACTTGGTGTATTTTACATCTACATCTCTTATAGTTCCCTAATATTTTCCATCTTTTATCTCTCTTTGCTATGTTATAATTATTTTTTTCTGGCAATTCTCTGCTAGGATCTAGTGTAATTTAAAAAATTATCCAATGACATACTCAAAATGGGTAACAAAGAGAATATAATGGAGGAGTGGTTTATAAAATACAAATAGGCTCCTCTGTGTATGGGATTTCCCAAACAGAAATACTAGAGTGGGTTGCCATTTCGCTCTCCAGGGTATCTTCTCAATCCAGGGATCAAACCCAGGTCTCCTGCATTGCAAATGGATTCCTTGCCAACTAAGCCACCAAGGAAGCCCTACAAATTGGGTTAATGAAAACCGTCAAGGAGTGGTAACATATTCCTGGCTTGGCAGCATCAGGAAGAACCTACCACCCCCAAGTCTGAAGGAGGAAGAAGAATGAGTTCTAATAATCCAGTAAGACCCAGAATTCTTTTGAGGGGGCTGCCATGGTCCAGCAGAAAAGGAGCCAAGTGGCTAAATCCCAACTTTCCTCTTCTCCCCAGATTGATCTTCTAATAGTTTTCTAATGATCTCCTAATGGCCAATTTAGCTTGAAGACATGGGGGCAATGAAGCTTAGAATGTAGAGTAGGATGGAGAATACTTTTGAAGGAACAAAAGTTTCTGCTGAAAAATCTGCTGATAGTCTTATGGAGATTCGCTTGTACATAACAAGTTATTTTTCTCCTGCTCTTTTTTAAGATTTTCTTCCCTTTCACTTTTGACATTTTAATTAGGTGTCTTGGCATGTGTCTCTGTGTAATCCTCTTCCAGGATATCTTTTTCTTTTCCATGTTAGGGAAGATTTTAGTCATTATTTCTTCAAATAGGTTCTCTGCCTCATTATTTCATTTTCTTTTTGGATAATATGAATTTGAATATTCATCCATTTGATATATCCTATAAATCTCTTAAGCTATATATATTCACTTTGTTTTTAATTCTTTTTTTTTCCATGTTATTGCTCAGCTTGGGTGAATTTCATTGTCCCATCTTTTAAGTTTACTGATCCTTTATTCTATTTCATCTAGTCTGCTTTTGAATTCCTCTAGTATATTTTTCAGTTCAGTCATATTTTTCAGCTGTGACTTCTATTTGATTTTCTCTTATACTCTCTCTTTTTGAAGTTCTCATTGTGCTTCTCCTTTATTCTCCTGAAGTTGATAATCATCTTTAAGAGTCATTTTTAACTCTTTAACAGATATACCACTTATCTCTATTTCATTAAGGTTTTTTTTTTTTCTGAGGTTTCATATTATTTTTTCATTTGGATCAAATTCCTCTGTGGTTTTCATTACCTTTAGTCTCTCTGTTGGTTTCTATGCATTAATTAGAACAAGTACCTCCCCTGCTCTGCATTTTGAAGGAAAGGCCCTGTGTAAGAGATAAATTATATATTCAACCCCACCCTAGTTCTTGATTGTTTCTCCAATTTTTGTGATTCTCCAAGTACCCCATTTTAATTTTTATGGCTCCCAGTAGTTGAGGATGTGCTGAGACATGTCAGTATCCCAAATGAGACGATATCAGTCAGCACCTAGATTCAGGCTGACTGGAACCAGATCTTCATGCAGCAGCTTTCAATTTATAGACAAAATAAGCCCCATGGGACATCAGAGCCAGGTAATTCAGAGCTGTTGCCTGGAAGCAGCCACAAGAACACAGAATCAGAGAAAGGGTACAAACTTCTTTTAAGATGGGTACCAGTGAGCTGGAGCATTGCAGACAGAAAACACAAAAATTGCATCCCCTGGCCTCTATTCCCTGAGAGCACCTTCATAGCCCACAGTTCAGTTCAGCTTGGTCACTCAGTCGTGTCTGACTATTTGCGACCCCATGGACTGCAGCACGCTAGGCTTCCCTATCCATCACCAACTCCTGTAACTTGCTCAAACTCATGCCCATTGAGTCGGTGACGCCACCAAACCATCTCATCCTCTGTCATCCCTTTTTCCTCCTGCCTTCAATCTTTCCCAACATCAGGGTCTTTTCCAGTGAGTCAGTTCTTTGCATCAGGTGGCCAAAGTATTAAGAGTTTCAGCTTCAGCATCTGTCCTTCCAATGAATATCCAGGACTGATTTCCTTTAGGATGGACTGGTTGGATCTCCTTGTAGTCCAAGGGACTCTCAAGAGTCTTCTCCAACACCATAGTTCAAAAGCATCAATTCTTCGGTGCTCAGCTTTCTTTATAGTCAGTCCAACTTGCACATCCATACATGACTACTGGAAAAACCATAGCTTTGACTAGACAGAATTTTATCGGCAAAGTAATGTCTCTGCTTTTTAATAAACTGTCTAAGTTGGTCAGAGCTTTTCTTCCAAGGAGCAAGCATCTTTCAATTTCATGGCCACAGGTGTGTGCCAAGCCAGAAGTCCTACTTTCTGGCCAAGCACCTAGACAAGCCTCTTTCACAGAAAGCCTACAGGTACACTTCAGTCTTCTATCTGTGCAGCGCCCTCAGGTTTTAACCAATCATGAACTGTCTCTCTGAATGCTATAGTCCTTGGGTCCTGGAGAAATAAGATCTTTTGGCCTTTAGAGCCTGGTGATCATGGGGTGTCCACTGGGGAGCAGTCACAAAAACTAGGTCACAAAATGCATGTAAAAGCTCCCCTCTGGGAGACACTGGTGCTCCAGAGCATGGCGGAGGGAGAGTATGAAGACAGGCCACTATCTGGGATCTCTAGAAAGGACTGGCTCCTAAAAGTGTATTTCACTAGAAACCCGGTCCTCAAGCCACAGTTATGAAGATAATTATAATAGGCCTTTTTGCTATCCTGGGCTCTCGAGACTTGCTTCTTGCTGTGCTCTGAAGGTGGTAGTCATTTAAGAACCCTGTCTGCTCTGGTAACAGTCATGTAAGACTCTGGAGCATAAGCCCCACTGACAACTATGGCTGGACGATTATAGTGTCCTCTGGATTGCAGCCAAAAAGTCAAGACAACCAGAGTGCTTACAAGCCTCATTTCTGGGAAATATCATTAAATCACAGAAATAGTACCTACTGACTAGGGAGACTAAAACGATATACCTTTATCTCTGAAGATATACCCCAGCAGGCCTCTGGATATGTAATAAGACATACCTACCCCTCAGGCTGATGGTTTAAGATAATAAGCAAAGAAGGCTCATTCACGTGAAGCATGGGTGCCTATCAACTGGCTGCCTTTGTGCTGGTCCCTGAGATGGGTGAGTCCAAAGTACAAGCCCTTTAACAGCTATTTCTCAGAGTGCTACAGCCTTGTGGGTTTTGTGTATATGAACCACATTGATTTTCAAAGCTAAATGTTTCTGGGCTCATCTCTCAGTGCAAGTCTTAAAAGATGGATTTACTTGACGTGCAGTTCAAACCCTTTACTCCTTTAGGGAGAAAATCCAGGTTTTGAGTTCGGTCTCAATTGTAAGTTGCAGTACCAGGGCTGGGTTTTATGGTGAGATAATGTCTCAACTTCTGCTACCCAATTTGATGTGTGTTTTTCTCTCATTTGCACAATATATAGGGGTTACCTAGTTTTTACATTTTTTTTCAGAGGAAATTTTTTCATATGTAGTTGTTGATTCAGTATGCCCATGGGACCAGGTGAGTGCAGGGTCATCCTATGTGGCCATCTTGAACAAGACACTTATATGTCAATTAAGTTCAACAAAGCTTTATGTTAATTACCTTGGATTAAGTTTTAAATAACAGCAATATTAAGAGTTTTTCATTTTATAATTATTTTTAATTTTATACAATCTGTTTGGCAATGCTTATTATTATGTTGCTAAAAGTGTTCAGTTGATAAGTTGTGTCCGAGCCTTTGCAATCCCATGGACTGAAGCATCCAAGGCTTTCCTATATCCTTCACTATCTCCCGGAGTTTGCACACACTAACGCCCATTGAATCGGTGATACCATCCAACCATCTCATCCTCTGTTGCCCATTTTTCCTCCTGCCTTCAATCTTTCCCAGAATCAGGGTCTTTTCCAGTGGGTCAGCTCTTTGCATCAGGAGGCCAAAGTATTGAAGCTTCAGCTTTAGCATTAGTTCTTCCAATGAATATTCAGGATTGATTTCCTTTAGGATTGACTAGTTTGATCTCCTTGCTATCCAAGGGACTCTCAAGAGTCTCTTTAGTTCCTTTTTGCTTTCTGCCATTAGTGGTATCATCTGCATATCTGAGGATGTCAATATTTCTCCTGGCAATCTTGATTCCAGCTTGTGCTTCATCCATCCTGGCATTTCACATGATGTACTCTGCATATAAGTTAAATAAGCAGGGTGACAATATACAGCCTTGACATACTTATTTCCCAATTTTGAACTAATCAGTAGTTCCATGTCTGGTTCTAACTGTTGCTTCTTGACCTGAATATAGGTTTCTAAGGAGACAGGTAAGATGGTCTGGTATTTCCATCTCTTTAAGAATTTTCCACTGTTTGCTGTGATCCACACAGTCAAAGGCTTTATCCTAGTCAATGAAGCAGAAGTAGGGATTTTTCTGGAATTCCCTTGCTTTTTCTATAATCCAGTGGATGTTGGCAATTTGATCTCTACTTCCTCTGCCTAAAATATTTCTAGATAAATAGTATCATGGCTGGATACATGGACTCTCTTGTTGACTGTGAGGGCTACTCCTTTTCTTCTAAGAGATCCTTGCCCACAGTAGTAGATAGAATGGTCATTTGAATTAAATTCTCCCATTTCTATCCATTTCAGTACATTGATTCCTAAAATGTTGATGTTCACTCTTGCTGTCTCCTGCCTGACCACATCAAATTTACCTTGATTTGGGACCTAACATTCCAAGTTCCCATGCAATGTTGTTCTTTAGACTAAAGCATTAGACTTTACTTTCAGCACCATACACGTCTACAACTGTATGTCATTTCCACTTTGGCCCCGACTCTTCATTCTTTCTGGAGCTATTCCTTGCTCTTCCCAGTAGCATACTGGACACCTACCAACCTGCAGGGCTCATCTCTTGGTGTCATATCTATTTCATTTTCATACTGGCCGTGGGGTTCTTGAGGCAAAATAGTGTCATATCATCTCCTGGTGTCATATCTATTTTCATTTTCATACTGTCCGTGGGGTTCTTGAGGCAAAATAGTCTAGTGGTTTGCCCTTCCCTTCTCCAGTGGGCCATGTTTTGTTGCAGTACTCATAAGCAGCTCATGCAGCTCAATACCAGAAAAATAAATGACCCAATCAAAACATAGGCCAAAGAACTAAACAGACATTTCTCCAAAGAAGACATACAGATGGTTAATAAACACATGAAAAGATGCTCAACATCACTCATTTTCAGAGAAATGCAAATCAAAACCACAATGAGGTACCATCTCATGCCAGTCAGGATGGCTGCTATCCAAAAGTCTACAAACAATAAATGCTGGAGGAGATGTGGAGAAAAGGGAACCCTCTTACTCTGTTGGTGGGAATGCTAACTAATACAGCCACTATGGAGAACAGTGTGGAGATTCCTTTAAAAACTGGAAATAGAACCACCATATGACCCAGCAATCCCACTGCAGGCATACACACTGAGGAAACCAGAACTGAAAGAGACACGTGTACCCCAGGGTTCATTGTAGTACTATTTACAATAGCCAGGACATGGAAGCAACCCAGATGTCCATTGGCAGACAAGTGGATAAGAAAGCTGTGGTACATATACACAATGGAATATTACTCAGTCATTAAAAAGAATACATTTGAATCAGTTCTAAGGAGGTGGATGAAACTGAGCCTATTATACAGACTGAAGTAAGTCAGAAAGAAAAACACCAATACAGTATACTAACACATATATATAGAATTTAGAAAGATGGTAATGATGACCCTATATGTGAGACAGCAAAAGAGACACAGATATAAAGAACAGACTTTTGGACTCTGGAAGAAGGCGAGGGTGGGATGATTTGAGAGAACAGCAATGAAACGTGTATTACCATATGTGAAATAGATGACCAGTCCAAGTTCAATGCATCAAACAGGGCACTCAAAGCCAGTGCACTGGGACAACCCAGAGGAATGGGAGGGGGAGGGAGATGGGAGCAGGGTTCAGGATGGGGAAACACAGGGACACATGTACATCCGTGGCTGATTCATGTCAGTGTATGGCAAAAACCACCACAATATTTAATTAGCCTCCAATTAAAATAAATAAATAAATTTTTTAAAAAGAAAATTTTTACCTGATCAAAAAATCTCTTGGGCTATATTTTTAGATAATTAAAAATAGATGGATTGGTAAAATATTGATTGGATTTTTGACTCACAGATAGAACTATTGCCCCAGTGTATACCATTCCCTCTTATTACAGGAGGTTTTCCATTATTTTAAGAATTCCTCAGATGAAATAACTTTGAGAAATAAAACATTTGGAGAATGCTTTAACTCACACCTATTTTTCACTATTGAAATCTATCTTTACCCCTTTTGTAAGCTTTTTTCATTGAGGTAGTTCCATGGTTCTATGGATAAAAAGTATCCCTCTCTGTTGTCTACTTAAGAAAAAAATCAGTCCTATCTCAATGGGAGATTTTTAAAAAAATGGAAAGATATTAATCTATCTCTTTGATTTTTATATAGTCTGCCCCCATGGAATTACAATATGTACTCCATTTTAAAGAATTAATCTATCTATTCTTGATCATCTTCAAAGCTAAAATACAAATGGACAAAGAGAAAAAAAAAAAAAAAACTTCCAAAGAATGAGTATGATGATGTCAGGAAAGGAATCCCAAGGATGTTTCACACTTATTTGAAGTTGTTACTCTTGAGCGTAACTTTGCTAATGCTTCCATCTGGTCATTTTCTTCAGCTATGTGTTGAATTCTCTTTTGAGAATATTGAAGAAGCTTGTACAGAACAGTGTCAAACTTGGCTCCAAGATTCTGCCTAAGATTTTGGTCTCCAAATCACCATGCCTCATTTACATAGTAGGTTTTTGAACAATATTTCATATAAAAATGTTTGAAAACTTTGTATACTTAATTCTACATTAGGTGTGAAAACATAGTTTCACATTTTTTTAATTCAAAAGGATCCATCAAATAATGCTATAAATAGTGCGGTAGTAAATGTGATTAACATGTTTTCTAATGTATTGCTTTATCAATATGGTATTAGTAAAGATAACCTATGTTAATTATCTGCCTGGCTTAATCTCTGCTAATAGCTAATGTAGGCTATTTAGAATTCATATAGAGTCTAAGGGTTAACTCATATATACAGTGGTTTTTTTTTTTTTTTGTATACGTTAAATATATTGGGAGTAGCTTCAAATCACTTTATTCTCTTATTTCCTCCCTCCTCCTATCTTTTTCTTCCTCCACTCACTCAACAGAAATTTATCAAGTACCTTCTATGTGTTGATGTAGACAGTACCAGAAGTACCTAACATATAATAAAAAAATGAGAATATCTAGATATTGTGTCATATTTAAGATAAAAATTACTTATATGTGTACATTGGTTAACACAAACTGAGGCAAAAATAAGATCTTTTTTGGATGTCTTAATAATTATATTGCTTATATTCAGAAAAGAGGAGTAAAATTTCCCAAAATGTTATCTTCAATGTAAATATTATATTAGCATCACCTCTGTGATTCTTTGTTTATCAGGAATTGAGTTAGAGTGTTAACATTTATATTCTTATTTAATCTGCATGATAACTCTGTGAGGTACATACTGTAATAGTCTTTATCAGTGAATGGAGAGATGGTTGAGTACTTTGCTTTGTATCCATTTTCTATATCATGTATGTGGCATAGTGACCATTTGATAGTCTGACATCAGAGTCTCTGTTCTTGAGACTGCATTACACTGCTTTATGCTTGGGTTAATTCATGTCACTGGATGAGTCCTACATGGTTTCGTCTCTCCAGCACTTGAGCCTCTCACATTATACACACTCTTCTACAGTCACAATTTGGATCTGTCAGCTCTTTCTTATTTCAGCATTCTTTCTTCACATAGACAATTTACAGTAGTTGTTCTTGTTTTTTCCTGTGATCTTTACCTATTTAATTCCGATTCATCATCCAGCTATCAGCCAAAATATCACTTCAGAAATGAGTTGTTATCTGACCCACAGAACTAAACCAAATTAAGTTTTCCTATCACTGTAGACCCCTTATTTCTCAACACTTCACACAAGTGTAATTTTCTTTTCTTTTTTTGGTAATCATTTGATGGATGTGTTTGTACCCCCACTGGGATATGAGCCCCATAAAGGTAAAAATCATATATCTCTTTATGATTTTCATTTTAAATCATGCACCTGGAGAAGAGGCTGACCGCAGTCAGTGCTCAGTTACCAGTCCTCACCTTACTCAATTTCTCGGTAATATTTTACACCATCTTCTTTAAATAATGATCTTGTAATCCAAGATATCACTTTCTTTTGGATTTCTTCCTGCCTCTTTGATAGTTCCTTCTCATACCTGATGCTAAATTATCCTTCTGAAATCTTTAAACTTTTACAGTCATTAGTCATTCAATTTAATTTGTTTCCTCTCTTTTTATTAACTATCTAAGGATTTCATTGTTTTTCAAGACTTTAGTACCCTTCTTGTCTATATCAACATAAACTTTTGCTTAGTAGATTGGAATAGAATCTGAAGAAGTCTCCCTGTTTCCTCTCTGGCCTCTTTCATTCTATTAACAACAAAGTGACCAAAGAAATATTTTTGAAACATTAAGCCATATCATATTACCCTCTTATGACTTGTCACATTTAGAATAAAATCCTGTGTTATTACTATGACCTGTAAGCCCTTACATGCTCTGCATCCTAAATGTATCTGGGTCTACATCATATTGTTATAACTCAATAACTCATCTCCATCATACTAGACTTTTTGATAATCTCAGGAAAAAGCAACAGTCTTCTAGTTTTAGGTTTTTGCACTTTCTCTTCTCTCTATATATTGTCTTTCCTCAAATAATTTAGTACCCCACTTCATTCATGGTGCTCCTTTTACCTCCACAAAAAGAAATATCCTACCCACCTATTTAAAAGTACACTTCTTATCACTATTGTCTTATCCTATGTTATTATTCATTATAATTACCTAACTACAAAAATATTTAATATTTATTATGTCTATATGTTTTTTAGTTTATGCCTCCATGCTATAATATATATTATATAAGAATAGAGTGATCCTTGAAGAGTACCAAGCACATAATGTATGTTCAATAAATAAATAAATACTGAATAAATAAACAGTGTTCAGAGTATATTTAGTTAATAAATATATTAAAGAATGCAGGAATTCTACCTCCAGCCATATAGGAATAGCTTGTATAAAACAAAGCCTCTTAGAATGCCTAACAGGAAAGAATGAGTAATGTTTAATAAATATTGTCTAAAATAATAAAACTACCAATGCACTAAAAATATGAGGATTCCATGATCAAAAAGAGAAGCAAAGAACAGAAATGAGTACAGTATTGTAGGTAGATTTTTTTCCCCTTGAGGCTAAACCCAAAGCATCCAAGTATAAAAGCCAAGTAGCTGAAATTATCTGAAACAGAAAATGAAGTGATGAAGAAGAAGCCCAGAAGGAAAGATTAGACAGTGAACCAAGTGAAAACTAAGGTATGACAGATTGAGTAGAGTTGTAAGCATTTTTATTGTGGTAGAAGTAAAGAGGATGTAAGAGACAGTACCCCAGGAATACACCCCAGACTTTCAATTAAGATTCCTGAAGAGTTAATCATATGAATAAATATTAGCCAGTAATAGACTGCTTTAACCAATACTAAATCTTTACTTTAAATCAATTTAACGGTGGACTGGTTCAAAATGGTGTACCTCTAGTATACATATATGCTAAGAGCAAAAGAAAATCCTCTCTTGAGTAAGACAGTATCATCTAGAGTTTAAAATTATCTTCACAATATTTATAATGCCTAACATTTAATAATAACTTGGCATTCTAGTGTGCAAGAGAAAATAAGTGAAACTCAAGTGAAAGAAATAGTCTTTAGAGATAGACCCACAAGAAATCCAGTATTTTAAGTTTTAGAAATATACATACATATGTTTATTTTAAAAGGTCCAAAGGGACTAAAAATCTATAAAAACTATCAACAGAAATTATTGAATCAAAACATAATAAAATTGAGAATCCAAAAGATGGATTTTACTACAGATTAAGTAGAGCTGAAGACAAGAGATTGAACTAGAAGACAGTTCAATAGAAAAATTCCAACCTGTATCATAGAAAATAATAATAGAGATTTTTAAAGACTTTATTTTTCAGAGTAGTGTAAAACATAAATTGGGAGGTAAGTTCAGAGATTTCTCAGACACCCCCTGCCTCCACACATCTATGAACACTTACATTATCAACATCATTTACCAGATCATGTTTCCAAGGATGATCCTAAATTGATACATCACAATCACTCAATTCCAAGAGTTTACCTTTGGGTTCATTCTTAGTGTGGACATACTATTGGTTTGGACAAATGTATAATGATATATACCCATCATTATAGTATTATACAGGATATTTTCACTGCACTAAAATGCTGCTCTATTCTACTGTTCATCTTCTCACCTCCAACCTAGCAACTCCTGATCGTTTTATTGTCTTCTTAGTTTTGCTTTTTCCAGAATGTCTTATGGTTATGATTATATAATATGTAGGCTTTTCAGATTGGCTTCTTTTATTTAGTAGTATGTACTTAAGATTCCTCCATGTCTATTCATGGCTTGAAAGTTCATTTCTTTTTAGCACTAGATAAAATTGTATTATCTTTCAGAGTATATTTAGTTTTGTAAGAAACTACCAATCTGTAATCCAAAGTGGCTATACTATTTTCAGTTCCTATCAGCAAGGTATGGGTGTTCCTCACCAGCATTTGATGTGGTCAGTGTTTGGCATCTCACTTTTGTCTTACCTAAAATAAGGATTTTAAGTGACATATATTACACAATTAAAAGGTTGAGCAGGTTTGTGATTTGAAATAGTAGGAGGAAAATAACATAGAATACAGGATAGACATAATAAATAGGAAATACCAGCTAAGATTATTTCAAATGGCTAAAATTCATCAACCCGTATAGGCAGGAAAAGCTGTGGATCTCAAATAGGATAAACACAAAGTAACCACATGGAAACACATTATGATAAGTGTGTGTGTTAGTAGCTCAGTCATGTCCAACTCTTTGCAAACCCATGAACTGTAGCTCTCCAGGCTTCTCTGTCTATGGGATTCTCCAAGCAAGAATACTGGAGTGGATTGCCATTCCCTTCTCCAGAGGATCTTCCTGATTCAGGAATCAAACCCGGGTCTCCTGCATTGCTGGCAGATTCTTTGCCATTTGAGCTACACGGATGTCTACATCATATAAAACAGTTGATAAGCACATACAGAGGCTAAAAATGAAAATGACGCTGTATCTCAAGAGAAATAATGTCTGTGCAGAATAATACACCTGTCAAAATATAATATCCAAAAGTAAAGATGTAGTAAGAATGTTTTCAGAAAAAAATTCAGAAAACTCATCACTAGAAGACCCAACCAAAGAAAACTCAAAAGAATGCTCTTCAGATAAAATGAGAAAGATCCCAGCCTAAAGCCCAGGATGCAGGAAGAAATAAAAACTGAAGGAGGACCATATAACTCAGCATCCATTATTCAGTTCAGTATCTTAGTTTAAAATATATGTGTTACTGAAAATGGAAACAATAATGAAACAATAGGCAACAGAGATGTAGTTACAGTTAGTGTTAAAACCACAAAATACTTCACTTACTTTAGATCTGTTAAGACATAGATATAAATGTAATCCCAAGGATAAGCACTCAAATTAGTAGTTTAAAAATGTATATTAAAATAAATCTATAAGGGCAAACATGTGACAGTGAAAAATACTTGATCAAGCAGAAGGAAGGATTCCCCCAAAATGAGAAAAGTGGAATATTATATAGTTAAGTAAGATAAGCCAATTACAGGACAAATGCTGTATGCTTTCATTTATATAAGGTGAGATATCTAAAATACTTAAAATCATAAAACTAGAGTAGGATGGCGATTTCTAGAGTCTAAGAAGAGGGAGAAATGGAAAATTGTTTAAAGGTTATTAAGTTTCAGTTATGTAAGACCGAATTTTAGAGATGTGCTGTATAACCTTGGGCCTATAGTTAACAATTCCATATTATACACTAAAGATTTGTTGAAAAAGATCTCATATAAAGGGTTCTTACCATATTTTTTTCTCTAAGAAATTGCCTTTATTTGGAGATTAGAATGATTACTGTGATTTTAAAAAGCAATTAAATAGCCACTAGTTCCGTCCAACTTCAAATTGTGTGGTTTTTGTGTCTGCATTATTGTGATTATTTTTACTTCAACACTATTGGAATGAGAGTAGAATTATTTTTGCATTTTTTTTCTTGATATAAAGTTTTCTTGTCAAGATTGAGAACAGGAACACGTTGTTGTTTAATTTGTTTAATCACTAAGTCATATCCGACTCTTTTGCAACCTCACAGCTTGTAGCCTACCAGGCTCCTCTGTCCATGGAATTTTTCAGGCAAGAATACTGGAGTGTGTTACCATTTCCTCCTCTGCATCTCCTACATTGGCAGGTAGATTCTTTACCACTGCCCCACCTAGGAAGTGCCTGATATCTGATAGGAAGCTGTATGTACAAAAGAAAAAAAAAAAAAAATCAAATCAGGATTAAAGATTAAATATGTTCTGAAATGGTAAAAAATACTAGAGGAAAACATAGGATACCATTTTTGTGACCTTGATCTTCCTATAAATAAATAAAGGAAGTGTCAAAAATTTGTTGAAGAGAATTTAGGAGAAAAAAAAAAAAAGACCCTGATGCTGGGAAAGATTGATGGCAAGAGGAGAAGAGCGTGGCAAAGGAAGAGATAGTTAGACAGCATCACCGACTCAGTGGACATGAACTTGAGCAAACTTCATGAGATAGTGGAAGACAGGGAAGTTGGGCATTCTGCAGTCCATGGGGTTGCCTCCTTTAGGTTTCTGCACTACCAGAATTTCAAGAATAGGACCTAAACTGTTTTATCACAGTGCCTCACCTATCATATGTGTGCTCAACTTGTTCATTTCTTTGATTTCATTTATTTTATCTCATCTGTTTAGGCACCTTAGTGCTTACACTGTCGTTCTGAATTTTGATTTTATTTTTAACTGAGGACTCGTTTTTGTTCATATACTCTTAAAAGGTACATATTTTGAAATGGGGGGGATTTTATTTGTTATGCTTAATAATATTTCCCCAAATATTTTTGGCTTTCTAGCCCACATGTCTATTTATCCACTCAACATGTGCTTATCCAGAGAAGCTATCCCTAAACACTCCAAACACTCTTCATTCACAGCTCTTTTCCTTGTATACTGTCTTCATATTAATGATTGTAAGTAACATGTTAGTAAAGTCATCATTTATTATCTGTCAGTCATTCAGTTATAAATTCCATGAGGGCTGAGACTTTGTCCAAGATTTGGGTCATACACATGATAAATGACTGTTGAATGAACGAATGAAAAATGTTATTAATAGACCTTTTTTCTATACTAAATGTAAAATGATCATGAATTTTAATGTATAATCTTGATTTTTTTTCATTTATTTTTATTAGTTGGAGGCTAATTACTTTACAATATTGTAGTGGTTTTTGTCATACATTGACATGAATCAGCCATGGATTTACATGTATTCCCCATCCCGATCCCCCCTCCCACCTCCCTCCCCACTCGATCCCTCTGGGTCTTCCCAGTGCACCAGGCCCAAGCACTTGTCTCATGCATCCAGCCTGGGCTGGTGATCTGTTTCACCCTAGATAATATACATGTTTCGATGCTGTTCTCTCGAAACATCCCACCCTCGCCTTCTCCCACAGAGTCCCAAAGTCTGTTCTATACATCTGTGTCTCTTTTTCTGTTTTGCATATAGGGTTATCCTTACCATCTTTCTAAATTCCACATATATGCGTTAGTATACTGTAATGGTCTTTATCTTTCTGGCTTACTTCACTCTGTATAATGGGCTCCAGTTTCATCCATCTCATTAGAACTAATTCAAATGAATTCTTTTTAATGGCTGAGTAATATTCCATGGTGTATATGTACCACAGCTTCCTTATCCATTCGTCTGCTGATGGGCATCTAGGTTGCTTCCATGTCCTGGCTATTATAAACAGTGCTGCGATGAACATTGGGGTGCACATGTCTCTTTCAGATCTGGTTTCCTCAGTGTGTATGCCCAGCAGTGGGATTGCTGCTTGATTTTTAAAAAATCTTGATTTTTAAAAAACACTTTATTCAGTGATTGCTGTTGTTCAGTCACCAGTCATGTCTGACTCTGTGACCCCATGGACTGCAGCACACCAGGCTTCACTGTTCTTTACTATCTCCTGGAGTTTGTTCAAACTCATGTCCATTGAGTCGATAATGCCATCCAACCATCTCATCCTCTTTGGCTCTCATCTCCTGCTGCCCTCAATCTTTCCCAGCATCAGGGTCTTTTCCAATGAGTTGGCTCTTTGCATCATGTGGCCAAAGTATTGGAGCTTCAGCTTCAGCATCAGTCCTTCCAAGCTGAAGCTGATATTCAGTGATATCAATATATATTTTTTTAATGTTATGAACACTTAGTCTAGTTTTAGATTCCTTAAAATGATATTTTCATGAAAACTATTTGAAAACTTTCCTTTCTTCCCTGTGATCTGTAATAATTTTAACAGGAATAATTAGTTCTTTGAAAAGTTTATTTAATGCCCATCATCTACCATCACTGTAATGAGATTTTTAACATGTATTCATGTAGTTTGGTCATTTACTTGATATAGGATATAGAAATTATCACAGATCACATAAAATTTTATCATAATGTTTTTATTTTCTATCTCATTTTACTTAAACACTTCAATTTTTTTTTGTTTTTGTACATTATGCAGTTTTTTTCTTTCTCCTCTCCTCTCTTCTTTTCTCTTGTTGCTTTTCTCCTCCCTTTCTCTCTAAACACTTTCACATACACACCAATTCACAACCTCATAATTTCTATCTCTTTGGGATACTGGTTTGTCTATTTATTTGATCTTTGCAAAGATACCTAACATTCTAGTCTTTACAATCAAATTATATTTTTAATTGTTTTTGTCATTACTTTTATATTGCAGCATTTATTTCCTGACACAAAGTTGTATAGTTCAATTGCAATTCACTTATTACTATTTTTTCCCTTTTAGAAATGTGAATGTTTAAAGGTTGCTTTTCTATGTAGGAATATTTTATTTTTACTAACCACTGATAAGATTTTAATATACTTGTGCCTCAAACATGTTTATGAATCTTTAAGATTCAATTCATTGGTTACTTGAAAAATGGTGATTTCTTTCAGATTTTCTTCACCTTTAGAAAATTGTAATTTTTATTCTCCTGGTAACTCGTATCTTCTGTTTTTTCACATGATTTTCATATCTTTGTCAATTTTTCCACTTAAGAATTTCATGTCATTGATAAATTTGCAGCAACATACATTAAAACCATGGCTACATTATGGTTACATTCCTTGTGTTTTTGGTCTCCTTGCCACCATTCCTTATCATATTCTTCTTCAGCTTAAATATAATTTGATTCCTGTTTGTTAGAATCCTATCTATTCATATTCCATTAGTAGCAAGAAACTAATTTACTAAAATGTCCTTGCAGTAGATTAATTTCATAGGATTTTCCTTTTAGTGATCTGGATATTTTGCTGTTTACCATGTTCTGTCATAGTTTCTCAAAAATTATGTTTAAAAAGTCAATGATTTCTGTACTTATTATCAAAGATGCCTAGAGGTAGCTGAAATGCAATGCTCACCACGAATGATTGTTCTTGACCTTTCCCTCTTATTATAGATAAGTTGGCCAAACAGTCAGAGGGCCATCTATATAGTGATAGTCTGGAGTTGGCATCCCTCACCCCCTTGTTGTTTATGGGTCAGTTTTATTTTGTAGGACAAATTCAGGTACCTAAATGAGTTTAACTCCAAGTTCCAGACAGTTTTAAAAATTAAATGCAGTCTTATCCCTCTCACACTACTATTTCTGTGATATTCTGACTACTGTGTAAATACTGTAGTTTTCAGCATGTACAACCACTAGGGTTTCTTTCCTTAACCCTGCCTATACTGTTTTGCTTGAAAGGAATAGAGATAATTTAATTCACCATGCCTCCATTGTATTTTTTTCTTTTCTTTTTATACTTTTTAGTTAGTTGTTTTCTAAAACATTTTAGAATGTATTTGACTGCAGTAAAGTGAAGCATTCATGGATCAATTGTTTTATTAACTTCCTCAGTTTGTCTCATTCTTAAACCAAAGCCAGGGAATGGCCTAAACTAAAAGCTGAATGAATACATTTTCCTAAGTTCTGCTCTATTTAGTTTATAATGTATGTTTATAGCCTCCATATTCTTGCATTATATAATACATTACTCCCAGATATTTTCCTTATTCTTAAGCTAGAAAAGAACTAAATTTATTCTCTATTTTAGATGAAAACTTAATGAGAAATTGCTATTTTGGAAAGTTTAACATTTTATTTTTAATGTTACCTAGAGTTATAATTGGATTTCCTTGATAGTTCCGTTGGTAAAGAATCTGCCTGCAATGCAGGAGATCCCGGTTGGATTTCTGGATTGAGAAGATCTGCTGGAGAAGGGATAGGCTACCCACTCCAGTATTCTTGGGCTTCTTTTGTGGCTCAGCTGGTAAAGAATTCATCTGCAAAGTGAGACCTATGTTCTATCCCCAGGTTAGGAAGATCCCCTGGAGAAGAGAAAGGCTACCCACTCCAGTATTCTGGCCTGGAGAATTCCATGGACCGTAGAGTCCATGGGGTCCCAAAGAGTCGGACACTACTGAGCAACTTTCACTTTCACAGGGTTATAATTAGGAGCTTCCCGGATGGTTCAGTGATAGAAAATCTGCCTGCAATGCAGGAGACACAGCAGACATGGGTTCAATCCATGGGTCGGGAAGAAACCATGGAGAAGGAAATGGCAACCCACTCCAGTATTGTTGCCTATAACATCCCTTGGGCAGAGAAGCCTGGCAGACTACAGTCCATAAGGTCACAAAGAGTCAGACATGACTGAGCAATCAGCATGCAGGGTTATAACTATTGGAAGTAACTGTGTATGACTTCAATTTTTAAAAATTGACATTCATTTTATGGCCCATAATATGGTCTATTTTGGTGAATATTTTATATGCACTTCAAATAATTACTACCCTGCCATTGTCAGAGAAAACATCTTTGGTTCATAATGCCATTCAAGCCATCTGCATTCTTACTGATATTCTCCCTATTTATGTCACTGATCATTGAGAATGGAGAGTTCAAAACTCCATTTATAATAATAGATTTGCCTTTTTTCGGTTATATCACATTTGATTTATGTGTTTAAATGTGTATGTATTAATACTTTTATTAAATGTATATCTACTTTTAGAATTGGGAAACCATTTTGATGACTTGAGCACTTTATCACCATGAATTTGTCCCTTATCATCCCTAGATATATTTTTATTCCAAAATATGCTTTGCTAATATTAATATAGTCAGGCAAGCTTTTTTTTTAACTTATTTTTATTGGACCTATTGTTCATTTACAGTATTGTTAGTTTCTGCTGTACCATTAAGTGAATCAGTTACACATATACATATATCCACTCTTGTTCAGATTCTTATTCCCATATAGGTCATTATGGAGTATTGAGTAGAGTTTCCTGTGCTATACAATATGTTCTTCTTAGCTATCTATTTTATATATAGTAGGGTGTGTACAACCCACTCCAGTACTCTTGCCTGGAGAATCCCATGGACGGAGGAGCCTGGTGGGCTGCCATCTATGGGGTCGAGAAGAGTCGGACACGACTGAGTGACTTCACTTTCACTTTTCCCTTTCATGCATTGGAGAAGGAAATGGCAACCCACTCCAGTGTTCTTGCCTGGAGAATCCCAGGGATGGGAGCCTGGTGGGCTGCCATCTATGGGGTCGCACAGAGTCAGACAGACTGAAGCGACTTAGCAGCAGCAGCGGTGTGGATCTGTCCATTCCAGTCTCCCAGGTTATCCCTCCTTCCTCTTTCCCCCTTGGTAACCATGTTTTTTTTCTACATCTGAGACTATTTCTATTTGGTAAATAAGTTCATTTGTAACCTTTTTTAAAAACAGATAACACATGTATGTGATACCATATGACAGTCTCTTTCTCAGTCTTCCTTCACCCAGCATGACAGTCCCTAGGTCCATCCATGTCGCTGCAGATGGTATTATTTCACTCTTTTTGATGGACGAGTAACATCCCATTATATATATGTACCACACCCTTATCCATTCATCTGGTGATGGACAGTTAGGCTGTTTCCATGTCCTGGCCATCATAAGTAGTGCTACAGTGAACACAGGGGTGCATGTATCTTTTTAAATTATGGTTTTCCCCAGTTATATGCCCAGGATTGCTGGTTCATATAGTTCTATTTTTATTTGTTTAAGGCACCTCCATATTGCTTTCAGTTGTGGCTGCACCAGCTTTCCCACCAACAGTGTAGGAGGTTTCCTTCTCCACAGCCTCTCCAGAATTCATTGGTTGTAGATTTTTTCACAATGGCCATTCTGACCAGTGTGAGGGGATACCATCTTTCTTGTGTGGTGTTTGCATGGTGTATCTTTTTCCAGCAGTTTATATTTAACATATCTGTGGCTTTATAGCAAAACTAGATCTCTCAGAAGCACGTGGCTGGATATTGCTCTTTTTATCATATCTGATATCTCTGGGTTTTAATTGGATATTTAAACCCTTTATATTTAGTCATGAATATTGACATATTTTGAGTTTGTTGTTTTCCATTTGGTTTTCTCTGTATCCCATTTGTTCATCTTACATGTTTAACATTATTCCTTTCCTCCATTACATGAATTGAGAATCTTTTATAAGCTATTGTTGTCTACTATTTATTAGATTATCAGCGATGTAACTTTGTTACTATTTACATTCTTATACTATTTATATATTTAACTCAATCTATCTTCAATAATCATATACTTCATAGATTTTTAAAGAAGCTTATGGTATAAATCCACTTCTTTGCCCATCTTTTGTGATATCATTCTCATACGTTTCACATGTATAGGTCCAAAGTCCATCCTTTTGATCTGAATAAAACATCTGCAATCTTTGTTACACATTTTTGGTGATATATGAATCAGCTTTTTATTTTAGGCTTAAAATATCTTCATTTCACCTTTATTTTGGAGGTACACTTTTGGTTGAGTGTAGAATTCTGTGTTGGCACTTCCTTTGCTCCATAGTTCAAAGATACTGCTCTATTGTCTTCTGGCTTCCATTATTTCTGATAAGAATTCTCTTTTTATTTGTGTTCCCCTCTTAATAACTTTGAGCTCAACTGAGATTCTAAAACCAGTATGATTATAATTTTCATCAGCTGTTAAAATGTTTTTACTATTTGGTAATTTTTCTAATACCACAGGTCATCAGAAATTTTTTGTTGCTGTTGATGTTTTTTTTTTAATCTGTTTTCATCTGGATAGACTCTATTACTATGTCTTAAAGGTCACTTATCTTGCTTTCCACCATGTCTTTTGTAGTATTAATTTTCATTTCAGGTACTATTTTTTTCATTACTCATTGTTTAATTTTGGTTTATTTAATATCTTCCATTTATCTACTCTTCATTTATATTTCTTACCCTAGATTTTGAGATATTAACCATATTTAAAACTTTTTTAATCTCCTCACCTGGGCTTCCCTGGTATCTCAGTTGGTAAAGAATCCACCTGCAATTCAGGAGACCCTGGTTCAATTCCTGGGTTGGGAAGATCTGCTGGAGAAGGGATAGGCTACCCACTCCAGTATTCTTGGGCTTCCCTTACGGCTCAGCTGGTAAAGAATCCGCCTGCAATGAGGGAGACCTGGGTTCGATCCCTGGGTTGGGAGGATCCCCTGGGGTAGGGAACAGCTACCCACTCCAATATTCTGGCCTGGAGAATTCCATGGACTGTGTATAGTCCATGGGGTCGCAAAGAGCCAGACAGGACCGAGAGACTTTCACTTCACTTCATTGCCAGTTGTATTATTTATGCCATCCTTGAGTCTGTTTTATTGATTGATTATTCACTTGATAATGGGTCATATTTCCTGCTCATTTTCATGAATGATAATTTTAAATTGAATCCTGTCACTGTAAATTATACACTATTTGATGTTACATCTTGCTCTTTCCCTAAGTGAGTTCTGGGTTAGAGTTTTTTGTTGTTGTTGTTTTTTCTGTTATACAGGTAACTGGAATCAGTTTCCATCATTTTCAGGATTGTTTTTAAATTCTGTTGAGAGATACAGAGGGGCATTTAATACAGAGTTAACTTTGATCCTCTACTATGTAAACATGTTTTAGATAATTTTATTCAAAACTTGTGTATTGAAAGGTCTTTATATTCTGGCTTATCAACATTTCATAGCCTCTTGTGAGCTCCCAAAATTTCCCTGCCTACTCTTCTGTGAGTTCTTTCCTGAGAGGAACGTTTCTTCTCGTAGCCTGGTTTGGCGTATGTCCAAAGCCTGGAGGAAAGCCTTCCTCTCCAGAGGTTTTCTTGGTGTGCAGCTCTCTCCTTCCTGGTACTCCTCCTTGTAAATTCTAGGCACCTTCACATGTTGGTACTCTTATCTGTCCTCATCAGAACAGGCGGGTTTGGGTTGGAGTTAATCTCATGCCCTAGGAGCTGCCATCAAGTAGTATATTTCTAGAGTTTTTCTTTCTTCTCTATTTCTTCAAGAATAATAATTCTGTTTTGCCAATATTTAAATACTCATTTCATATATTTTGTTTGGTTTTCTATATGATAGTTAAATCTGGTCTCTGTTGGGGCCACTGTCATAAAGGGTAGGTGACAATCATTTATTTCATTTCGTGTTAATTTTTGTTCTGAATTTCTATCATTTTGACCTCTTCTGAAAATACAACTCAGTCATTTTTGCTTTTTAATTCCACAATCTCCAACCAGATCATGCTGCAACAGGCTAGGGAGGCTCCACTGGCCTTGAGTCTATACAGTTTCCAGGAGAGCTGTCCTTTACCCAAGATAGCTCCATCAGGTTCACCGTGTTTTAGATTTTGAATGTTGCTTAAAGATCCAGAAATTTATGTTGCAGCTGGAAGCCCAATTGTCTGGCTTATAGATTAGACTTTTTATCTACTCTGCAAGATGTGAATTAAAGTTGAGATTAAACATATCTATCATGTAGATATTTCATTCAAGAACTATTTTTAAAAGTTCCCCTAGATGTCAGGAATTGTTCTTGTATTAATCCATTTAATTCTCATGAAAACTATTCAGTTAAGAAACTGTTACTATCAACATTTCATAGATGAGAAAATACAGCCACAGTAAGGCATAGTGGTTTGCTTCCCAATTTCACAACTAGTAAATGAAGTAAAGAGGAATTTTACCCAAGTAGTCTATTTCCAGTGTTGGGATTCTTAACAACTATACACTACAGCCTTAGATACACTTAAAGCAGCATTCAGATAAGCATGTAATGTCTAAAAAGCATATATTCATAAACAGTGGAATTAAAATAAGTGAATTGAGCACCAACTAGAGTTGTAACAACTACAACAAATCCAAAGAAAGCTTCAGTTCAGTTCAGTCGTTCAGTTGTGTCTGACTCTTGGCGACTCCCTGGACTGCGACACGCCAGGCTTCCCTGTCCATCACCAACTCCCGGAGCTTACCCAAACTTATGTCCACAGAGTCAGTGATGCCATCCAACCATCTTGTCCTCTGTAGTCCCTCTCCTCCTGCCTTCAATCTTTCCGAGTATCAGGGTCTTTTTCAATGAGTCAGTTCTTTGCATCAGGTGACCAAAGGGTTGGAGTTTCAGCTTCAGCATGAGTCCTTCCAATGAATATTCAGGACAAAAGAAACTATAACAAAAGCTTAATAAAGCATAAAAGGTTAAAGCTTAATAAAATAAAGCACAACAAAACTTAACAAAGGTAAAAATAGAAAATTTTTAATTAGAAATGAAAATGGAAGCACTAATAAATTTATGCAAGAATTGATCTTTGTGGTAAAATGATAAAAAAGCATAAATCACAAAATAAGAAATGCTTATAAAGAAATAACCATACACAAAACACAAGCTTGTTTAAAAGCATCTGAAAAGAAAATCTTGATTACTATGCAAATAAATTTTAGACTATCAACAGACAAGTTTATGGGCAAATATAATTATCACAGCAACTTCAGAAGACAGAAAGCAAACCCACCAATCACAATAAGTAAACTAGAGAAAATTATTGAAGAGCTACTCTCCAAAAGTCACCCAGAAGTTTTCATGGAGCAATTCTATTACACTTCTAAGAAATAAAAGTTTCAGTTGTATTTATATAATTTGAAGGGAGAAAAGTCTTAAAATTCTTTTTAAGGTGCTATCATAATATTGGTATCAAAACTCAAAAGTAGCACAAAACAAGACAACTATAGATAATTCAGAAACATTCCAAAAAATGATATACTGTTAACAGGTATGGGTATTCTATGAATTCTAGAATTATGTAAATACTTTTCTGTATTGGTAGGAAAAGCATAGTTATCTCCATAGATATTAAAAAGTCATTTTGTAAATTTAACATCTAATCTTGGTTAAAAACTAAAAAAATTAAAATAAAGAGTTGGATAATTTCTTTGGGGAGGAATATGTATCTGTATCAATACATTTTGAGAAATGTTTACTTCTCTGGATATGTCTTGGGTGCTTGCATACTGCTTATTGGGCATACAGACAAATCTGCCTGCAGGAAAATTCTCTTTCATTTTTGGTTCTCTATCAAATCATGTTCCTTCTCCTCTCTTCTCCTAAAACGTTGACTAGTATTGTTCAGAGTTAGTTTTAAATTTTGACAGAACATAAGAATAGGCAATGATCAAGAAACTACCATTCTTTGCCACTGAGAGATATTCTTGAATCAAGAAATTATAAGCAGGAGGATAAAGAAATATAGGATAAAGCAAAATACAGTATACAGCATGGTTTCACTTCAGTTACTCAGAACATGAAGCCCCATAACCACGTTTGATTTTGAAGCCTGTGTCCCACCTCAGTATTTCCTGGGGGCTCAGCTGGTAAAGAATCTGCCTGCAGTGCAGGAAAAGGAAGACATGTGGGTTCAATCCCTGGGTAGGGTAGATCCCTGGAGAAGGAAATGGCAACCCACTCCAGTATTCTTGCCTGGAGAATTTCACGGACAGAGGAGCGTGGCGGGCTACAGTCCATGGGGTCACAGAGTCGGACACGACTGAGTGACTAAGCATGCTCTGTATTTCCAAGGTTGTCATGCTCCTTAGTTCTAGTACGGGTTTGTTTCTAGTCTTTCACTTCTTTGAAATTTATTTATTCACCTTCTAACCACAACTTTTAAACGCTGTGCAAAAACACAGCAGAAGGAGTATTTCCTAACTGAAACTTAAAACTAAGAGCAACCAACACTGATCATTTCCCATTACTTATTGCTTGGTGCTTCTATGTTATGAACTACCACTTTTGAAATATATTTTAAAACAATTTAGTATATTAATAAATTAAAGTATGGTGTCTCTATGTTAAACAGTGTTACATTTTTTATATTTTCCCTCAGCATATAGTGGGACTCACTTATTATAATTTGTTTGAATTTTTATGACTGTTAGGATTTGTCATCAAACTTAATGGTTATATTGATGGTTTCAGGATTAACTGTGAACATACATAAATCATATATCATGAAGAATGTAATGCTTAAATACCCTTTCATAACTGTAGCTCATTTCATCATCTTGGCACTTTCTCTTCAGAGAACCTCTTCACTTCATGCCTAGTACCACCCCCATGGGACGTGAGGGTTCTCTATCTATGACTTGCTGATAAAACCCTGAATATTATGGCCTTAAGTATATCTTGACTTGGCATTTGTTCATATTTGTTTAGTTTTCTATGATTAGCAGCCATAAAGCTGTCTCCCACCTAATTTTACTTATATCAGTATGGTTCATTCTTAGCCTCTTCACAGCTTCCCTTTTGTGGACAGAATGTGCTCCATAAAGATCCTCTTGGACTAATGATACTAGACTTCACTCTCTAAGTAAGGGTCCTCTGGATAAGCTTTTCTATACGCTCAACCTACTCTGTGCATCTCTAGTCATATATGATCTGCTATAGCTATTCCTTTATTTGATCCAAATTGCCTTTCACTTATCAGTTTTCCTTATGACTTGCATGTGATCATTTCCTAATGAATTGCAGATAACTTTTTTGTCTTCATTCCTTTTATTATTGGATGGATTTTTGAAAAGACAATGCCATATATAAGGCTTTTTTTCTTCAGTATATCCCATCAACTTATTATGGTACATAGTGTCTTTCAATTTGATTTATTGTTGCCTCAGATGACTTTAATGCCTTGAATTTGAGCTCCCATCCCCAACACAATAACTTATGGATGGAAGTGCTACTGCTAGATGACTTGAGTTCATTAATCTATGGCTGTGACACATTATTTTATGTATTCCATTTTTCATGTATGACAGACACATTATGGATCATTCTGATTTTGGTATTTAATGTGTTATTTTCACTGAACAACAAATGATGTATAATTATACATGTTATTAATTGCCTACAGTTGTTTATTTCTTTGGAGCAAGTGAGAAAAAGTATAAAACAAATTCATTATTCAGAATAATAGTGCATATGTATGAAACTCATTCTTAACTTCTAATCTGTCCATCTCTTCTTTCTTAATAGATAGTATTTTATGTGAACAGCCTAAAAAAATCTGCTAAGATCTTGTAGTTTTCTGTAGATTTCAGATCTCATCTGTTGTTTCATCACATTCATATGGGCTTTTTTATAATATCCCTCAAGTGGCAAAAACAGTATATTCTTTGCTTCTATTTATGAACAGAATTTAATATGATCTCTAGGCTGCAGATATTTTATGTATTATTTTTGTACACCTAAAAGCATTTTTTTATACTACTTCAGAACACTACTTTACACCCCATCAACCATGAGTTCTGTGCTTAGTCGCTCAGTTGTGTCCAACTGAGCAACCCCATGGACTGTAGCCCACCAGGCTCCTCTGTCCATGGGGATTCTCCAGGCAAGAATACTGGAGTGGGTTGCCATGCCCTCCTCCAGGGGATCCTTCAGGGATCTTTCCAACCCAAGGATCAAACCAAGTTCTCCCCCATTGTAGGCAGATTCCTTACCATCTGAGCCACCAGGGAAACCCATCAACCATGAGTTCTGATATACTTCAACTGCAGAAAGAGTAGTGAGCTTTCTGAAGCAATGCCTGGTATGCATTATAATAGCAAGCACTTCTAAAATTTTATTTATTTATTATTGTGGTAAGAATAACATGAGACCTACCATTTTATTTATAAAGGTTAAAGTATATAGTAGAGTATGTTAACCATAAGCATAATGCTGTAGATCTCTATAAATTATTCATCTCACATAACTGAAACTTTATACATGTTCAACTCCTCATTTATTTCTCTCTCCAGCTTTTGGCATTGACTTTCTGCTTCTATAAATATTACTATAATATATACCTCATATAAGGGAATAATCAAGTATGTATTGTTCTGTGACTGCCTTATTCCATTTAGCATAATGTTATCAAATTCATATGTTACTGCATATAGCAAGATTTCCTTCTTTTTATGGTTGAATAATATTTCATTGTAAGTATATAATACATTTTTCCTTCTTACTGTTTTATTTAGCATTTTCTTTCTTTTCTTTTGCCCTTACCCTCCCCTCCACCTTGTCTTTCATCCCTCCTTCCCTCCTTTCTCCCTTTCTTCTTTCCTTCCTTACTTTTGAGCACATTTAAGATCTACCCTCCAAGCACATTTAAAGTACATGTTTCACTTTCACTTTCATAGTCACAAGGCTGTACATTAGATATCCAGAACTTACTCATCTAGTATAACTGAAAGTTTCAATGGTTTAACCAACATCATTTCACTTTTTCTTCCTCCCAGCTCCTGGTAACTACCAATATACTCCCTTGTTTTATGAGTTTGACTATTTTAAATTTCATATATACCTTAGGTCATGCAGTATGTATCTTTCTGTATTTGAATTGTTTCTTCCAGTTTCATCTATTTGATCACAAATTGCAGAATTTTATTTTTTCCTACGGATGAATAATATCCCATTGTATGTATATGCGTAAATATACTTATGTTTTCTTCATTCATCCATTGGCATTTCTACATTTTGGCTAATGCTGCAATGAATATGGAAATTCAGATTTCTCCAAGATACTGGTCTTATTCCTATTTGATGTGTACCCAGAAGTGGGTTTGCTGAATCATAAGGTAGTTCTAGTTGTTATTTTTCGAAGAACTTCCATATAATTGTCCATAGCGGCTGTACCAATTTACATTCCCGTCAACAGTATACAAGGGTTTCCTTTACTCACAGTCTCCCCAGCACTCATTATTTCTTATCTTTTTGAGAATAGCCATTCTTACAGGTGGTTTTAATTTGCATCTCCCTGATGATTTGTGATGTTAAGCATCTTTTCATCTACCTGTTGGCCATTTGTCTTTAAAGAAATATCTATTCAAGTCTTTTGCCCGTCTTGAAAATACGATTATTTGGCTTTTGCTATTAAGTTGTAGGAGTTCCTTACCCTGATTGGCTAGGTGACTTGCAAATATTTTATCCCATTCTATAGGTTGCCTTTTCACTCAGCTGACACTTTCCTTTCTCTTGCAGAAGCCCGTTAGACTTAAGTAATCCCATGTGTCTATTCTAACTTTTGTCGCTTATGCTTTTGGTGTCACATCCAAAAAAAACCCATTACCCAGATCAGTGCCAAGAAGACTTTTCCCTGTTTTCTACTAAGATTTTGAAACTTTAAGGTTTTGTGTGTGTCTTTAATCCATGTTGTCTTTTGTATATGGTATAAAATAACATCTAATTTCATTCTTTTCATGTGTATGTCCTGCTTCCCCAACTATGATCGAAAAGGCCATATCAGGGTGGTAAGGATAATATGAGCAAAGACCCTGGGATATGAAAAACATTGCTAGTAAATTATACATTTGACTATCTTTCTATCTTTAATACACAGAGTTAGTATTTTTGCATTTCCAGTCTCATGCAATTGAATCTAGTATACTCATTCAACTTGCTAATCTGTCCTCAATACCTCTGTTTCTCTTTTAAATGCATTTTAAGTCCTTTTTAAGCTATAAGCCATTCCTGAAGTTCCCACTGAGGTAAATCTTTCTTTGAATATTTCTTCAATAACTTAGTCATCACCCGTCTTTTTGAACATCCTGCAGTATACTGATTTTTTGCCTCTGTGTTTGATCTTCTCAACTAGATTACGAGATCTTGTATTGACCAGTTCACAAATTATATATCTTTATATATTCTACCAGGTCCTTTATAGAGTAAACACAATGATAATATTAATCATAATAATTATAAAAGCTAATAATTATAAAAGCTAATAATTAGCTTTTATTAAATTCTTATTACATGTCAGGCAAAAGTGAAAAAATTTGTTGGTTGTTATAAGTGAATATTGTGAAAAGGCAGTTGCTTTCTGAATTGAACAAGCCAAATCAAACACTTGGATAACTTTCAGGAGTTGCTAGTTAGACTAGAGTCAATGAAAAACAATACCATCCTCATCCCTATGCTGCTATTCTGGCTGAGTTAGTTGACGTCCATAGCTCTGCATGTTTATATTTACCAGATGTATGTCATCTACTCAAATCTTGTATCGGGAAAGCTAAGCTCTGTACGTAACAGAGAAAAATTTATGATTTGATACAAGTTGGACAGGTGATGTTCCTTTGTTTGAAGTCTACCACATTCTTTTTCATGCTCTGGGTCCTTTGCTTTATGATAGTAACTGAGGAGACTCTTTCATCTTCTGGTAGCTATACCAACAGCACTGACTACTGAGAGATATGTACACAAGAGACAATGTTGTTCCTCTCTTCAGATCTGCACATATGTGCAAGCAATTTATCTTAGCTGACAGCAGTGCTTATGTATCCAGAGGCAAATGTAAACATGCTTAAATACCACAGGAAGATAGCCTAGGTCTACTAGATATATCTACCCTTCTATCTATCTATATAGATATATCTACCCTTCTACAGCTAAGGCAGTGTGGATGTTGGAGAGAGGCTGTGAAGGAATGTGCTTGATTGTTCTTGGTGGACCTTCTGTTATTCAAGTCATTTTATATCAGTCAGATGACAAAGATGAGAAGAAGCATTTTGAATGTTTAATTAAACTGAGTTTTATTGTGCACAAATGTTAACTTTCCCTAGGATACAATACTATATTTTGAGATGTGAAACAAAATTATGTTTTTCCCCATACTGAAATAGTGTTGAAATTCAACCCTCTGAATGCTCATGCCAGTTCCAGAAACATGCTGTCAAAACAAAGAAAAATATAGAAAATATTCTATAGAAACATTACTTCAGCTTTAATATCCAGTCAATATAGATAATAGTTTCATTGTACAATTGTATATATAATTGTAAGCCAGAATTTGACATTATCCATTTATTTGTCTTATTTTATAAAGTTGTATAAAATGGATTAAATTGCAAATAAGTAAATAACTCATTTAATACCTATTTTATATCAGGCAGAGATATAGTTACTAGAGATAAAAATATCTAATTCATGCTCAAGAATTTCATAGTACAGTGCATAAATAAGGTATGTAAGCTGCTGATACAATAATATAGTAGTAAATATTTTCTTACTCATAGGCTTTACTTGTCCAATGAATTAAGATATAAGAAAAATAACATGTTAAATAAAACAAAATATTTCAATTTTCATTATTACTTTTTCTCCATATATTTTAATTAGAAAAAAATAATGTGGCAAATGTTACCTTATCTGAAGTTAACAATTTGTAGATTTGAGTACTTACCTCTTTAGATTTTTCTGTGTTGGCAGTAAACTGTAAGGTTGACTTTCCTTAATATTTTGCTGTCAAATGTAATTATGAGAAAATTTTAATGCAGTTAACTCTATCAGTAATTATTTATAAGATCATAATTAGTGATTATGTGATGCTGCCAAGTCCTAGGTCATGTTATTGGGTTACAGCCATTGTTAATTCAACTTTTAAATTATATGTAGTATTAGTATTTCAATATTATATTGCTGTTTCTTTAATTGGGGACACTGAGGAAATACACTAGAAAATAATTAAGTACTCTCTCAGAACACTTAAGAATTAACAAATAAAATAATCACTATGGCAACTCTGTAAATTAAAGTTTAATACCAAATTCCCCAGCAAATACTTTTTTCAGATGCTCATCATTCTCAAATACTTTATTTTGTTATGACTAGAACACTTCATGTAATATTATATGGCCTAACTTGCCTAGTCTGAAAGATAAAAACTACACATTTGGGAGATATAGTCTTCTTAACTATACTGAAATTTTTGATTGATTATTAGGGCACAATTTTACATGGTGACCATAAGTTATTTTTAAACTATAAGAAACTGTTCTCAAGGGTCCCTATTGTGATGGGTACAAATTAGGGACATGAATATAATCACAAAATGTCAACACTGAGCTTCTTCTGCCTCCCTGGGTATTAATCTCTTTCATTTTCTTTTTTTTTTTTTTGCCTGTTCTTTGGCCACAGTTCTTGCCGTTTTTTCATTGCCTATTCTTTCGCCATTGCCACTAGTCAAGCATAAGAATATAAGCACACTCTTCTATCTCTCCATCTTCTCCCATTTAGAAATGTTTCTCTATGGGGAACACATGTAAATCCATGGCTGATTCATGTCAATGTATGGCAAAAACCACTACAATATTGTAAAGTAATTAGCCTCCAACTAATAAAAATAAATGAAAAAAAAAATCAGACAAGAAATGTTCCTCTAATTTATCAGTTCTTAAATGCTTTATCCATGGCCTTTATGAAAGGCCACTTAAAGACCACATGATTTGATATTCTAAAGATCAAGGAAAAAAAACTGAAAGTAGTTCATTTTTGTTATTCATTTTATTTTGGTTGATGCAAAATTTAAGTATATTTTAATAGTTAAGGGATAAAATCCTAGTTTCAGTACTTACATATCCTTGTGTAAGTCTTTTTAAACTTTGTGTTTCAGTTTTTCATTTGAAAAATTGGGGCTAATTAAAAAGTCCCTATGTCACTGAATTTTTGTAATGGTTAAATTGATTAACATATGAACAGTTCTCAAAACAATACTTGATATAGAGAAGTACTGTATGTTCCCTATTAGTAGTAGTAATGCAGTAAGTATGATAATTACTACAGAACATTCTGTCACTCCTATGTACTGTATACAGTGGGGCTGTTAAGGATGCATGGCATTTATCTGTAAGAATGAAAGAAAATACATTCATTTTTATATATCGATACCTTGCGAACAATCCTTATGGCCTGTCATTGGACTGAGCACCAGGTTTTGAGAATATCTTCTCAATCATCACTCTTGATCATAGTCTTCAGGTACTGAAAGAGTTCTGTTGGCAAGTCCAGAGATTTGCTGACAAAAAAAGCTGGAATCCGTAAGAGGGTGTAGGTACCAAAGCCAGCTAGTCATTTTATAGTGCTAAACCTGAAGGTCTACATTAACACAGTAACTACAAGATCTTTATAGTTATTTCAGGCCATCAGAGAAGCCCAAGAACACTGGAGTGGGTAGCCTATCCCTTCTCCAGCGAATCTTCTGGACCCAGGAATCAAACTGGGGTCTCCTGCATTGCAGGCAGACTCTTTACCAGCTGAGCTATCAGGGAAGCCCTATTATGACCAGTAGTCAGTGAAATGAATTTTTTTTAAAAAAAGGCTTTGAATAGCTACTTTTTTTTTCCATTTCTTAGTTCATCCACTTTTCTTCAGTCCTTTTTTTTTTCCTTAAAGAAAACAGCTTTTTCTCTATAAACAAAACTTTTAGAATGTTGTGTAGTTTTTGAGGGGTCCCCTGGTAGCTCAGAAGGTAAAGAATCTGCCTACAATGCAGGAGACCTGGGTTCAGCAGTTTTTGAAACAACATTAAGTACATGCTTAGGTTCACTGACGTTTTTTTAACTACAACTTAAATTGTATTATTTATGAAGAGAACCATGCATACATTCTTTTAGTATGAATTAATTATTGTGTACTCACTAGTGTCAGGTACTGTTCTAGGCAATGGGAATAAAGAGGCTTATGAAACAGGTATGATCTCTTTTTGTGAAGTTTTTCTATTCTAGTAGAAGAAAATAGACAATATGTACTTCTTATCATTATTAATGAAAACAAAGTAGAATTCTGCATTAAACACTGAGTAGAATGATGTAATTGGTTGGTTGATGGAGGAAGCCTTCTCTTAGGAGGCAATAATAAAGAACTGGATGTTAGAGAAGGCCAACCATGTATAAACTTCGTGGATGAGTGTTTCACAGAGAAAACAGACTGAAATACAAAATCTCTTAGGTAATAATGAATGTAGCAGTTTCAAAGTGCATAATTTTGTTTAAGCTTCAGTTTTTCAGTACAAGGACTATGACAATTGAAATACAGGCTGTAAACATGATCAGGGATGCATATTTATCACAGCCTAAGATTAAAACAATGTAGTAATATTAATTATCTGTTCCTTTTTTAAAATTAAGTTTTTTCCACCTTTAAAGGAGAAAGAAATGCAACATGCAGAACACTCCACATTAACATAAAAATAAAAATTCTGGCAACGCATCAAGAAATGATAAAAATTAAACAAAAGAAAAGCATGTAAAAGCTGTTCTTGTTGTGCGTTAATTCTTTTGTTCAATTATATTGGCAACAGAGACTCTCAAAACCAAGCAGATTAATGATCCTAAAAGTTTAAGCTCCTTTATCTTCAAATTATAGAATTGTTGTGTGTTCTGACTCCATCTGGTCTTAGCTTTTTATCTATATGTCATTTTGTATTCAGCATTCAGTTATTTCAGCTAGGAGTAATTCTTCAGGAAAAAAACTGACTGTTACCACCATAGTTAAAGGGACTAATATACTGCAGGTTCAACTGAACCTTTGATGTTTATTGTCCTTACACTATCTGATATCCTTTCACAATTCTCCTTTGGTCAAAGGAAGCAGAATTTTCCAACGGGAAAGTATGCCACACACTATATTAGCCAATATAAGTGTCCATGAAGGGAAACACATTTTGGATTTAGTAATAAAGAGTTTCAGTTCAGTTCAGTCACTCAGTCATGTCCAACTCTTTGCAACGCCATGGACTGCAGCATGCCTGTCCATCACCAACTCCTGGAGTTTATTCAAATTCATGCCCATTGAGTCGGTGATGCCATCCAGCCATCTCATCCTCTGTCATCCCCTTCTCCTCCTACCTTCAATCTTTCCCAGCATCAGGGTCTTTTCAAATGAGTCAGCTCTTCGCATCAGGTGGCCAAAGTACAGGAATTTCAGTCTCAACATCAGTCCTTCCAATGAACACTCAGGACTGATCTCCTTTAGGATGGACTGGTTGGATCCCCTTGCAGTCCAAAGGACTCTCAAGAGTCTTCTCCAAAACCACAGTTCAGAAGCATCAATTCTTCGGCACTCAGCTTTCTTTATAGTCCAACTCTCACATCCATATATGACTACTGGAAAAATCATAGCCTTGACTAGACGAACCTTTGTTGGCAAAGTCAAGTCTCTACTTTTTAATATGCTGTCTAGGTTGGTCATAATTTTCCTTCCAAGGAGTGTCTTCTAATTTCATGGCTGCAGTCACTATCTGCAGTGATTTTGGAGCCCCCAAAAACAGTCTGTCACTGTTTCCACTCTTCCCTATTTATTTGCCATGAAGTGATGGGACTGGATGTCATGATCTTAGTTTTCTGAATGTTGAGCTTTAAGCCAACTTTTTCACTCTCCTCTTTCACTTTCATCAAGAGGCTCTTTAGTTCTTCTTCAGTTTCTGCCATAAGTGTGGTGTCATCTGCATATCTGAGGTTATTGATATTTCTCCCAGCAATCTTGATTCCAGTTTGTGCTTCATCCAGCCCAGTGTTTCTCATTATGTACTCTGCATATAAGTGATAAATATGCATCCCTGATCATGTTTACAGTCTGTATTTCAATAGTTTGTATCTCACTGCTCTTTTGTAATATTACTGTCATATGAGCTACAACTTTATGTTATAGCCATGCAATACAGTTGTAGAAAGCAAAAGTGGTGAGTGACTGACCAATAGCTGCATGGGTCTCAGCCAGAGAAACCACTTTCATCCCAGCAGCACAATTTCTAAGGAGGGACCTCTATAACTGAGGCAAGGAAAATGAAAGAGAAAAAGGCAGACAAGAGTAACAAAGGGCCTAGAAGGAATATATTCCCTGCTGTCTGCTTCCAGCAGGTTTGCCCGGGTAACTCTAGGAGTACCAACACTTGAGGAGTTTCTTACTGGGCAGTGGGCGCTCACAAAGCCTCAGGTGCTAAGCCCTTACCTCTCTACAGTCTACCACCAGCTTTTCTACACCAGCTGTGTTTATGCATCCCCAAGAGTGCAGCACCAGGGGCAACTCAAGTAAACAGAAACCCCAAACTTGAACTACAGTGCCACCTTCTGGGAAAACAAACAGAAAGGCTTTAAATTGCCAGTGTGTGAAACTAGGCAAAAGGAAACAAGTTAAAAAGGTGTACGCTACTTCCAATGTGATGGCAGAGGTACATACATATTATCAAACACTATAATCCATCACAGTGATGTGGTACTACAAAAAGAAAGTAATTCACCGGCAAGCAAAACCAAATGCACAGAATATTGTAACCTAACTGACAAGGAATTCAAAATAGCTGTTAAGATTTAATGAGCTAGAAGAAAACTCAAAAAGGCGATCTAACTTAGAAATTCGTGAAGGAGTTCTTTACCAAATTGTTTAAAAAAAAAAAAAAAGAAACTCTGGAGCTGAAAAATTCAGTGAATCAGATGAAGAATCCATTACAGTGCTTAGAAAAATAGGAAAGCTCAGATCAAAGAAAGAATTGGTGACAGGGAGGATAGAAACTTAGAGATGACACAGGAGAGGAAGAGAGAACTAATATTTTAAAAAAATTCAAGAAGCCCCACAAGAGCTAATAGGTATGACAAGAAAAAAGGATATAGGAACAATTTGTCTACCAAAAGAAGAGAGAAAGAAAGGAGGAGAGTTGAATTTAGCAAAATAGCAGCTGAAAACTCCACAAATCTGGCAAAAGACCTGGATATATAATTCCATGAAGCTAATAGCCAAAAACTCAGATAGCCCAGGAGAAATGTATACATTATCAGTCTGTTCAGATTTTTGTTTCTTATTCATTCTTAATAGCTTGTGTGGTTCTAGAAATGTATACATGTATACATGAACACACAAGCTATTAAGAAAGAATAAGAAACAGAATATCTGAACAGACTGATCATTAGTGACTGATTCAATTATTTAAACCCTCCCAACACAGAAACCCCTGGACCAATCAGCTTCCCAAGTGGATTCTACCAAGTATCCAAAGGAACATTAAGACCAAACCAATCCTTCTTAAACTTTTCCAAAAAACCTGAAGAGGTGGGAGAACCTTCAAATTCAGTGTTATGTTGACAACAAAGCCAGATAGAGCACCACAAGAAAACTATGGACCAATATTCCTGATGAATATAGCTGGAAAAGTTCTCAAGATAATATTAGCAAACTCAATTTAATAATATAAATATTAAGCATTAGAAACCAAGACCAAGTGAGATTGATTCTTGGAGTACAAGGATAATTTAACATATACTGATTAATCTATGTAGTATATTACATTTATAAAATGAAAGATAAAAATCACATGGTCATCCTAATGAATATAAAAAAAGCAAAGCATTTGACAAAATGTAACATCCTTTTATGATATAAATCCTCAGCAGATTGGGTATAGAAGGAATAAACCTCAACATAAAAAAGGTCATATATGACAGACACACAGCTGGCATAGTACTCAATGGAAAAAAAAATGGAAAGCTTTTCCTTTAAGATCAGGAGCAAGACAACAATGCATAGCCTCACCACTCGTTCAATGTAGCGCTGGAAGCCCAAGGTAGAGTGATTATGCAACACCAAGAAATACAGAGCATTCAAATTAGGACGAGGTAAAACTGTTACTATTTGCAGATAATTCTGTAGACAGAAAATCCCAAGGACTAACAAAAACTGTTGGAACTAATTAATGATTTCAATAAAGTCGCAGGATACAAAATCACCACAAAGAAATTGGTTACATTTCTATATGCTAAAGATGAAATACCTGAAAAATTAAAAAACTACCATATTCATAACAGCATCAAAAATAATGAAATAGGAATAAAATTAACTAAGGAGGTGAAAGTTCTGGATAATGAAAACTGCAGGACTGTTCCAAGAAAATGAAGAAGTCACTAACAAATGGAAAGAACTCATCCTGTTCATTGATCAGAAGAATAGTGTTAAAAGTCCTTACTACTTAACAGTCCCACAGTTTATCTATAGATTCAAAGAAATCCCCTTCAAAATAACAGTGGTACTTGTCACAAGGGAGCCAAGAGCACCAAATGCAAAAGGATAGTCTTTTCAGAAAATGGTGTTGGGAACACTGGATAAACATGTGCAGAGCAATGCAACTGAGCCCTTATCATACACCGCTCAGAAAAATTAATTTGAAATGGATCCGAGACTTAAACATGAGACCTAATTTATTTTAACTCCCACAAAAAAAAACATAGGGAAGAAGCTCCTTCATATTGGTCTTGGTGATAATTTTTTCATATGATACCAAAGTAAAAATGCTGAGAAAGACTGAAGGCAAAAGGTGTAGGAGGTGGTAGAGGATGAGATGGTTAGATAGCATCACTGACTCAATAGACATGAATTTGAGCAAACTCTGGGAAACAGTAGAGGACAGAGAACCTTGGCGGGCTACAGTCCATGGGGTCACAAAGAGTCAGACAAGACTGAAAGATTAAAACAACAATAGCAGCAAAAGTACAAATAACACAAGCAAAAATAAACAGATGGAACTACATTATACTTAAAATCTTTTCCGCAGTTAAGAAAAAGTGAAAATGAAAAGGCAACCTATAGAGTGGGGGAAAAAATTGTAAACTATGTATCAGAAAAGGGATTAATATCCAAAGTATATAAAGATCTCATATAAGTCAACAAAATACCTAATTAACAAATGGGCAGAAGAACTAAATAGAAATTTTTCCTAAGATGGTATGCAAGTGGCCAACAGGTATATGAAAAGATGCTCACCATTACTAATAACTAGGGAAATGTATACAAAAACCACAGTGAAATATCACCTCATATCTATTAGAATGGCTATGAAGAGAGACAAGAGGTGGCGGTGGGTCAAGATGGCAGGGTAAAAGGCTCATTTTCCCCACAAACACATCAAAAATACATGCACATGTGGAATAATCCTCATGGAAAACTAACTAGAAACTTTCAGAATGCCTGAACAACCACCAAGGCAGGAAGAAAGATTCCCACATAACTGGGTAGGATGAGAAGAAAAACATCAGGTTAGGGCCCATGCCCCTGGGAAAGGAGTAAGGAGAAAAGGGAGATTACACAAGCGGACATTCATGCTGGGGAGTCAGCGGGTCAACCCACAGACTGGGCATCCCAGTCCTGGGGTCCTACAAGGAGAAGACAAGGCCCCCTGGATGTCTGGAGAGCCGCTGTGACAGAAAGGAAGCTGGAAAAACCTAAGTCTAGACTTCACTTGTGAGAAAAGTGTGCCAGTTCCACTTTCCGACAAGAGAGCGAGGAGAGAGGTCTGTCTTAGCATCGATCACATTACCATGCTACTCAACCCAAGCTGAGTGAGGCCCCCAAGCCGTTCTCACCCCAAACTACAGCATGGCACAGATCTAGGGCAGCAAGGACTTGTTTGAGGGATGCAGAGGGGGTCAGGGGCCTGGCGTCCAGGTGGCCGTGATGGCTGTTGTTGGTTCTGACTCAAACGGTAGCACAGAAGCGGCCCAGACTTCCAGTGGCTTCAGTTCCCACAATGCTGCAATCCCCAGACCCAGCCGAATGAACACTCTTGCTCCACCCACTACACACGACCTTGTACTAGATACGGGTGACTGCAACAGGGGAAAAGACACAACCTGGGGCTGTGTCTGAGTCCAGCGGCAGACACCTACTTCAGCACTCCCCTCCTTTGAGGCAAAGGTCCCAGTGTGGGGAGAAGAGAAAGCCTGCACTTAAAGGGAACAGAGCCAGCTCAAGTGTGAGCTTCAGGGCTGCTGCTCCAACAACTTGGGAGCAGACCCTGCCCTGACAAGGTAAGGACCGCCTCTGAGCAGAGAGAAACTCCTACCTCACATCCAGCGCAGGCTCGTTTCTCCAACACCAGCCACGTACCTCTAGCAAGTTGGTAGTGGCCAGCACACCCTAAGGAAAAGCATGCTGGCATCCAGTTCACATCTAACCTTCACATCAAAGATACTGGGCATGCACAGTCTATATAAAGATGCTTCCACATAAAAATACCCCTGTAAAACCACAATAGGTAACTTTCACCTAAATTCATAGAGACAGAGAAAATAATGTAAAATGAAAAGGCAGAGGAATTACTCTCAATTCAAAAAGCAAGAGAAAATGCCTGAAAAAATAATGAAACAGAAATAATCAGTCTACTAGACAATGAATTTTAAAAGTTGGTATTAAAAATGCTAACTGAATTAAGAGAAGGAACCAATCTAAGTACAGATTATTTTAATAAAGAACTAGAAATGATAAAGGAGACCCAATTAAAAACAGATAATTCAATTTCTGAAGTTTATAAAAACCAATCTAGAAGCAATGAATAGCTGACTAAATGACACAGTAGAACACATAAGGGACCTGGAAGATAGAAAAATAGACATAAACCAATCAGAACAGCAGGCAGAAAAATTAATGGAAAAAAGAGAAAGCAACAAATGAGATCTATGGGATAATATAAATATTACTAATATTTGCATCATAGGGGTTCTAGATGAGAGGGGAGTAATAAAAACTATAATTATAGAAGCTATGGCTGAAAACTTCTCAAATCTAAAGAATGAAACCCATATCCAGGTACAGGAGGCACAGAGGATCCCAAACAAGATGAACCCCAAAAGCCTCAACCAAGATATATCATAATTAAAATGAAAAAGTAAAAAATGAACAGATTTCTAAAGCCAGCAAGACAAAATCAGAGGGTCATATGCAAGGGAATCAGCTGATTTGTCTGCAGAAATGTTGCTGCCATGAAGTGATTATCATGATATATTCAAAGCCCTGAAAGGGGAAAACCTGCAACCCTAGGATACTCTACCCAGAAAGACTGTCTTTTAGAAGCAGAGATAAAGAATTTCTCAGATAAGTAAAAACTAAAAGAAGTTAGCAATACTAAAACTACCCTAAAATAAATGCTGGAAAGTCTTGTCTAAATGGAGAAGAACCTATAGGAAAGGGAAATATAAAGACTGAAGATCACTTAAATAAGATAGTACCTAGATTATAAGATATTCCCGAGATTAAAAGACAAAATAATTGTTAAAGCAATTATAACTACAATAAATAGTAAAGGGATAAGCATGAAAATGTAAAACATGACATCAAAAACAAAATGAGGGGGTAAGAGTGAAAATACAGGTCTTTTAGGAAGTGTTTGAACTTACAGGATTTTTAGTTTAAAACAACTAGCTATAATTATGGGTCAACATACACAAACCCTATGGTAACCACAAATAGAAATGCACAATGATACACAAAAATTAAAATAAAAAGATACACAAGTATATACTACAAAAGAAAATCATCAAGTCACAATGGGAGAAACAAACAGAATAAGAAGTGAGCAGAAAAAAGCTACAAAGGCAACCAGAAAGCAAATAATAAAATAGTAGTAATTACAAACCTATCAATATTTATTTTAAATGAAAGGTACTGTATGCTCCAGCCTCCCAGTCTGTAGTGGTTTGTTATGACAGCTTGAACAGACTAGACTGGCCACCAGTGATTGTGTAGAGGAGAGACGCTAGGGGCAAAGACCCTTAGATAACATGAGGACCCACAGGGGCCTCAACCAACATGGTGGAAATGGCAAGAAAACATACGAGACTTGAGGTCACTTGCACAAAAGACAGAGTGATTGACTGGATAAAAACACAAGACCCTTCCATATGCTGCCTACAGGATTCTCTTTAGGATGAGAGACACAGACTAAAAGTTACAGGTTGGGAAAAGACATTTCATGCAAAGGGAAATGACAGGAAAACAAGCATAGTAATACTCATATCAGACAAAATAGACTTTAAAATAAAGTCTATAATGAAAGGCAATGGCATTACATAATGATAAATGGATCAGTCAATATAAAAAGGCACATGTAAAAGAATGAAATTGGAACATTTCCTCTCACTATATTAAAAATGAACTCAAAATGGATTAAAAACCTAAATGTAAGGTTTGAAACCATAAAACTCCTAGAAGAGAACATATGGAGAATATTCCTGGACATAAATTGCAGGAATATTTTCTTGGATCAGTCATCTAAGGCAAAGAAATAAAAGTGAAAACAAGCAAATTTCACCTAATTAAACTTAAAAACATTTTGCATAGCAAAGGAAGCCATTAAGGTACCAAATGGTTGAAAATATTTGCAAATGATGTGACAAATAAGAAATTTATATTTAAAACATATAAACAGCTCAAAAAAATTCAATATAAAAAATCCAATCAAAAAATGAGCAGAAGACTTGAGTAGAAATTTTTTTCAAAGAAGATATACAGATGGCTAACAGTCATATAAAAAGATGCTCATATCTTTAATTATTAGAAAAATGCAAATCAAAACCACAGTTGGATACCATCTCACACCCTATCAGAATGGCTATCATCAAAAAGTCTACAAATAAAAAAAGGTTGGAAAGGATGTAGAGAAAAGGGAACCTTCCTACACTGTTGGTGGGAATGTAAGTTGGTGCAGTCACTACGGAGAACAGTATGGAGGTTCCTTAAAAAACTAAAAATACAGTGGAATTACCATATGATCCAGCAACTTCACTCATCTGCATATATATATATATATATATATATATATATATACAGAAAAAAAAACCATAAAGCGCTCATTCAAAATAATACATGCACCCCAATGTTGATAGCAGCACTATTTAAATAGTCAAGACATAGAAGCAACCCAAGTGCCTAACAATAGATGACCGGATTAAGAAGATAGCACACACACACAATAGATTATTACTCAGCCATAAAGAAGAATGAAATACTGTCAACTTGTAGCATTATTGATGAACCTTGAGATTAATATGCTTTAGTGAAATACATTAGAAAAAACAAATACTATAAGATATCAATTACATGTAGAATCTTAAAAATACAAATCAACATATATGAAAAACAGAAACAGATTCACAGATAAAGAAAACAAGTTTGTAATTACCAAAGAGAAGAGGAAGGGGTAGGGAGAAATAGGGTTATGGGATTGACAGGTAAAAACTACTATATATATTAAAGAGGTTGTAACAAAGATGTATTCTGTAGCACAGAAAATCACACCCATTATCTTAGAGTAACCCATAATAGAGTATAATCTGCAAACTATTGAGTCACTATGCTGTACACTTGGAACACTTGGAATATTTTAAATCCACTACATTCATTATAATAATTTTTAAAAAGACCGAGAGGTAAAGAAGTATTGATGAGGCTGTAGAGAAAAGGGAACCCTTGTGCATTGCTGGTGGGAATGCAAACTGGTGCACACATTATGGAAAATAGTATGACAGTTCCTCAAAAATTAAAAATAGTACTATCATTATTATTCAGCAATTCTACTTTGGCATTTTTATCTGAAGGAAACAAAAGATACACTCACTCTCATTTTCACTGCAACATTATTCAGCTTAACCAAGATATGGAAGCTATGTAAGTACCCATCAATAAATGATGACATATTTTAAAAGATGGTACAGATATAATAGAATAAACAGAATAATAGTCAGCCATGAAAGAGGATAACATTCTGTCATAAGGGACAACATGGATAAACCTTGAGAAGTATGCTAACTATAAGCGCTTATATGTAGAATTTTTAAAAGTCGAACTTATAAAAACAGAAAAAATATTGGTCCCAAGTTGGTGGTGGCTGGAGGGATAGGACAGATGTTGTTTAAGGGTAAAAACTCACAATATGAAGTAAATAAGTCCTAGAGATATAATACAATGAATACAGACAACTATACAATGAATATAGACAAGTATATTGTATTATAACCATCAAACTTGCTAAGAGACTACAACTTAATCATTCCAACTACTAAGAAGAAAGGACTGTGATAATCAAAAGGCCCATGAGAAGATACTCTCTAATTATTAGAGAAGAAATGCAAATCAAAACTACTAAAACTAGAGAAATGCAGTATCACCTCAACCCAGTCAGGACTGCCAGTATTAAAAAGTCTACAAATAATAAATGCTAGAGAGAAGGTAGATAAAAGGGAACTCTCCTACACTGTTGATGGGAATGTAAATTGGTACAGCAATTATGGAGAACAGTATGGAGGTTCCTTAAAAAACTAAAGATAGAGCTACCATATGATACTGAAATCCCACACCTGGACATATATCCAGAGAAAACCATTAATTCAAAAAGATACATGCACCCCAAAGTTCACTGCAGCACTGCATACACTAGACATGTAACCTAAATGTCCACTGATAGAGGAATGGATAAACAAGAGGCGGTACATATATACAATGGAATATTAGGCAGCTATAAAAACAAATGGAATAATGCCATTTGCAGCTATATGGATGGATCTATAGATTATCATACTAAGTGAGATAAGCCAGACAGACAAAGACAAATATCGTATGGCATCACTTATATATGGTATCTAAAATAACTTGATGATGCAAGTAATCCTATATATAAAACAGAAGTGGATCCACAAACATAGGAAATAAACTTCTGGCTACCAAAGAGGAAAGGGGGTAAGGGATAAAACGTGAATTTGGAATTAACCTATGCAGATTACTATATATATATATATATATAAACTAGGGAACCAACAAGGACCTTCTATATAGCACAGTAACTACTCAATATTTTGTAATAACTTATAAGCAAAAATAATCTTATAAAGAATATATATATATGTGATAATTTTGCTGTATACCTGAAACTAATATTTTACATCAACTATACTTCAGTTTAAAAAAAAAAGATAAAAAAAAATTTAAGAAAAGATAATTATATAAAGTGACACAGGTATTAATTATCTCTACAATGGTAATCATATTACAATATGTAAATGTATAAAGTTAACATGTTAAACAGCTTAAATTTCTATCTCAACAAAATAAATACCTATTTATTAAAAAATATGTAGTTAGGCAGACATTTTCAAAGATATCTTTTAAATAGGAATCAAATAGAGGAACAGAAAAGACATTAAGACATACACAGAACAAGTAGCAAAATGGAAGATGTAAATTCTATTTTGAGAGCAATAATATTACATTTAAAGGAATAACTTTACCAATCAAAGACAGATTGGCAGCACTGGTTAAACAAAAACAGTTGCTTTCCACTGGATACTCACTGTAGAAGCAAATACACAAGTAAATTAAAACAAAAGGATGGAAAATATTGCAGCATGATGGCAGTAAGTAAAAGGATGATAGTGTGGCTTTAATAATATCAAATATATTTCAACACAAAAACTGTTACTAGAAACAACAAAGGATGTTTCACAATGACAAGATTGTCAATCCATCAGGAAAACATAGCAATGCTGCAGTGTATGTTTGAAAGTTTCTAAGACAGTGGATCTTTAAAGTTCTCATCACTCAGGAAAAAAAATAGTAATTAGATGTGGTGATGGATGTTGACTAACTATGGTGATCACTTAACAATAAATACAAGTATCTGATCATCATGTTGTATACCTACAACTAATAAAATAGTCTATGTCAATTACATATCATTTTAAAATTATATTACTAACAAAAATGCCTCAAAATACATCCAGCAAAAACTAGCATAATTGAAAGAAGAGACATTTGGAAAATAAGAGACTTACAAATTTTACTTTCAGTAATGAATGGAATAACTAGACAAAAGAACAGGGAAGTAGAAGTGTTGAACAACAATGTAAACTAAACAGACATCAACACAACAGGGCAGAATATATATATTCTGCCCAAGTGCATATGGAACAGTCTTTAGGATAGATCATATTTTAAGTCATAAGAAAATCCTCAATAAATTCAAAAACATTGAAATCATACAGGGATGTTTTCCAAACAGTGGAATGAAACTAGAACTTACTAACATAAAAAAATTAAATCCACAAATATGTAGAAATGAAATAACATACTCCTAAATAATAAGTCAAAAAATGATGCAAAAAAGAAATTAGAAAGCAAGAGACAAACGAAACCAAAACCACAGTAACCTGAAACTTGGCAGTTAGAGCAAAGTCACTTTTTAAGGAAAATTTAGAGCCGTAAATTTACTTAGTCTTTTTAAAAAATAATAAAATTGCAAATCACTATATAAAACCTCATCTTCAAAAACCATCCAAAGATGAGCAAGTTAATCCCAAACCAAGCCAAAAGAAGGCAATGAAAAGATTACTATGGAATTAATGAAATAGAACAGTAAAATCAATTTTAAAAATCCCTGAAGTAATAAAATGGTTTGGAGAAGGAAACAGCAACCTACTCAAATATTCAGAAATACATTCAGAAAACTAAGATCATGGCATCTGGTCCCATCATTTCATGGCAAATAGATGGGGAAACAGTGCTGACTTTATTTTTTGGGGTTCCAAAATCACTACAGATGGTGATTGCAGCCATGAAATTAAAAGACGCTTACTCCTTGGAAGGAAAGTTATGACCAACCTAGATAGCATATTAAAAAGCTGAGACATTACTTTGTCAACAAAGGTCTGTCTAGTCAAGGCTATGGTTTTTCCAATGGTCATATATGGATGTGAGAGTTGGACTATAAAGAAAGCTGAGCACCAAAGAATTGATGTTTTTGAACTGTGGTGTTGGAGAAGACTCTTGAGAGTCCCTTGGACTGCAAGGAGATCCAACCAGTCCATCCTAAAGGAGATCAGTCCTGAGTGTTCAATGGAGGGACTGATGTTGAAGCTGAAACTCCAATACTCTGGCCACCCAATGCAAAGAGCTGACTCATTTGAAAAGACCCTGATGCTGGGAGGGATTGGGGGCAGGAGGAGAAGGGGATGACAGAGGATGAGATGGCTGGATGGCATCACCGACTCAATGGACATGGGTTTGGGTAGACTCCGGCAGTTGGTGATGGACAGGGAGGCCTGGCATGCTGCGGTTCATGGGGCTGCAAAGAGTAAGACACGACTGAACGACTGAACTGAACAAGTATTCTTGCCTAGGAAACCCCATGGACAGAAGAACCTAGCAGGCTAAGACCACAGGGTTGCAAAGGGTCAGACATGACTTAGCAACAAAACAACAACAATAAAATGGTTATTCGAATAGGTCACCAAAAGTGATAAAACTTAGCTAGATTTACCAAGAAAAGAGAGAAGGCTCAAATTACTAAAGAGAGAGAGAGGAACAATTACTAGACTTTTCAGAAATAAAACAGATATTAAGGGAATATTTAGAACAACTATATGCCAACAAATTGGATAATTGAAATGAAATGGATAAATTTCTAGAAAGATGTAAATTATCAAGACAGATGCAAGAAGAATGAAATAATTTTAATTGATCTATACTTAGCAAAGAGATTAAAGTATTAATTATTATCTAACAAAAACCTCAGGGCAATATGGCTTCACTAGTGAATTCTACCAAATACTTAGAGAAGAATTCTTTACCAATTCTTCAAAAATTCTTCCAAAAAATAAAAAACACCACCTTTTGACTCATTTTATTAGGCTACAATCACCCTGATGCTGAAACCATACAAAAAGATAACAAGAAAAATACAGACCAATATTCTTCATAAATATAGGTACAAAATTGCTCATAAAAACTAGCAAATTGAATCCAGCAACCTATAAAAAGAGCTATATTCCATGACCAAGTGGCATTTTGCTCCACAAGGGGTTGTTTTAACATCTGAAAAGCAATCAAAGCTTTACATCACAGTCACAGAATAAAGGAAAGCAATCACCTGATCATCTCAACAGATGAAGACCAACAAACTAGGAGCAGAATGGAATTGCTTCAACCTGGTAAGGAGCTTCTGTGAAAAACCCTTAGCGAACATCATACTTATTGGGAAATGGCTGGATGCCTTCTCTCTAATATCAGGAGTAAAGAACAAAATCTGCTCTTACCACTTCTATTCAACATTTCACTACTCAGGGCGGTAATAAAATGCAAAAAAATAGAAGACATTCAGATTAGAAAGAAGTAAAAATTTCTCCATTTACAGATGACATGATCCTATATTAAAAACATCTCAAATCAACTAAAAACTGATTAGAACAAGTATAACAATGTGCAAGATAAAATATTGATACATAAAAAATAATTGTATTTATATATACTAGCAATGAAGAATACAAAACTGGAATTAAAACAATCTCATTGATAGTAGCAACAAAAAATAGATGTTCTTAGTCACTCAGTCATGTCTGACTCTTTGCGCCTCATGGACTGGAGCACGCCAGGCCCCTCTGTCCGTGGGTATTCTCCAGGCAAGAATACTGGAGTGGGTTGCCATGTCCTGTCCTCCAGGGGATCTTCCCAACCCAGGGATCAAACCCAGGACTCCTGCATTGCAGGTAGATTCTTTACTGACTGACCCATGAGGAAAGCCCAAAAAACAGATAAGTAGAAATAAATTTAGCAAAAAGAAAAGCCCCTAACTTATACACTGAAAAATACAAGATGTTAAAAGATACTAAAATCTAAAAGAAATGGATTTCTCATATTCATGTACCAGAACATTTAAAAATGACAATACTCCCCAAATTGATCTACAGATTCAATATAATTCCTATCAATATTTCAGCTGTTTAATTCATAAATTGATAATCTGATTTAAAAATGATATGGAAATGGAGAGCCCAAACAGTCTTGAAAAAGAAGAAGAAATTGAAAGGCTCACTGTTCTCTATTTCAAAATTTAGTGCCAAGCTACAGTAATCAAGACAACATGGTAATGACATAAGGATAGTGATATAGATCAATGGAATAGAAGTGAAGTCTCAGAAAATAAACCTTCACATTTATCCGTGATTTTCAGTCAACTTGCCTAGACAATTCAGTTGGGAAAGAATAATCTTTCCAACAAACAGTGCTGTGCCGTCTGGATATCCACCTACAAAAGAATGCATTTGAGTCTGTACCTCACACCATACGTGCATATGATTCATATACACAAATCATATCTTCATGTAAGAATTAACCCTGTTAAACTCTTTGAAGAAAATATGAATACATTTTCATTACCGTATCCTATGCCATGATTTCTTAGATGTGACATCAAAAGTACAAGCAGTAAAAAAAATAGTTAAATTGAAATTCATCAAAATTTAAAAGTTTTGTGCTTCAAAGAATACCACCAAGAAAGTAAAAAGACAAATAATGCAATTTAAATACCTAGCATGGGGTATGAATAGACATTTCTCCAAAGAACATAAACAAATGATCAGTAAATAAATAATGCTCAATGACATCATTGAGGAAATGCAAATCAAAATTACACTGAGATATCAGGTGACATCCACTCAGTTCAGTTCAGCTCAGTTCAGTCGCTCAGTCGTGTCCGACTCTTTGCGACCCCCACTAGGATATTTAAAATCAATGGTAATGCTAAGTATTAGTGAAGATGTTCAGAATTCGTATTCTTCATACATTGCTGGTGGGAATGTAAAATGGTGCAGCCACTTTGTAAAATATTCTGACAGTTCTTCAAAGTGTTAAGCATAAAGTTACCCTGTAACCCAGAAAATCCATTCCCTGGGGATATATACTCAAGAGAAATGAAAACATATGTACCCAGGTACATGAATGTTCATAGCATTATGCATAATAACCAAAAAGTGAAAATATACTAAATGTCCATCAACTTGATCAATGGATAAACAAAACATAGTATATCTGTACAGTACTCAGTATAGGCAAATCCATAAAGACAAAGTGGGACTGGTACAGTTTCCAAAAGGGGTAGGGGGGAAATATGGAACAAATGCTAATATGTACAGGGGTTTCTTCTTGGGATGATGAACATGTTCTAAAAGTACACTGTAGTAATGGTTGTACAAATTTGTGATTATAAAAGTGAATGAAAGAATAACTGGGGTTTTACTTCTCAGTTAATGGAATCTATCCCTCTTATCTTCAGGCCTAGGGATGGTAAAAGTTAGTTCAAGGGTACTGTACTACACATTGTAGTTACCTTATTAAAGCATCTCTATAAATTGAACCTTTGTAAATCAGTTCAGTTGCTCTGTTGTGTCCGACTCTTTGCAACCCCACAGACTGTAGCACACCAGGCTTCCCTGTCCACCACCAACTCCTGGAGTTTACTCAAATTTATGTCGGTGATGCCATCCAGCCATCTCATCCTCTGTCGTTCCTTTCTCCTCCCACCTTCAATCTTTTCCAGCATCAGGGTCTTTTCCAATGAGTCAGCTCTTCACATCAGGTGGCCAAAGTATTGGAGTTTCAGCATCAGCATCAGTCCTTCCAATGAATTTTCAGGACTGATCTCCTTTAGGATGGACTGGTTGGATCTCCTTGTAGTCCAAGGGACTCTCAAGAGTCTTCTCCAACACCACAGTTCAAAAGCATCAATTCTTCAGTGCTCAGCTTTCTTTGTAGCCCAACTCTCACATCCACATGCGACTACTGGGAAAACCACAGCTTTGACTAAACAGACCTTTGTTGGCAAAGTAATGTCTCTGCTTTTTAATATGCTGTCTAGTTTGGTCATAGCTTTTCTTCCAAGGAGGAAGCATCTTTTACTTTCATGGCTGTTGTCACCATCTGTAGTGATTTTGGAGACCAAAAAAATAAAGTTTCTCACTGTTTCCATTGTTTCTCCATCCATGAAATTTCATTGTTTCATTCCACAGATTTCATTGTTTCCCCTTTGTAAATAAATACTCCTTAAATTAAACAGGTTTCAAGTGCCATTGATTTTTTGGTTGGATTCCCAAGTGATACACAATTAAATAACTAATGAGGGTAATGAAAAGACTTAATTGTATTCACAATAGCAGGACCAACAAGTTAAGGTCTTTTTGAGAGCTGAGACACAAAAGTATATTTTCCTAAGAATTTGAACTACAGGAAGTAAAATAATTTTGTAAAACAGTGTATAGATTTAATTGTGCAATACTTTGTTGTGATTCTATTGTTTCATAACTGTTACTTGAAAAAAAATCGAGTCACATGCTTTTTCTCAAGAATGTATATTTTGGTGTTACATAATAGTGTAGTAGAGTTAGTCGCTCAGTTGTGTCCCACTCTTTGGGATCCCATGGACTGTAGCGGGCCAGGCTCCTCTGTAGCCATTCTATCTAACATCTTTCTATCATTGTTTTAGTTGGCTGCACTAACAATAAAGTTCACATTGTAATTCTGCAGATAACAATAGAATTTTCTGATAGGGTCTTCCCTGTAGCTCAGATGGTAAAGAATCTGCCTGCAATGCAGGAGACCCAAGTCCTATCCCTGGGTCTGTAAGATCCCCTGGGAAGGAATAGGCAACCCACTCTGGTATTCTTGCCTGGGAAATCCCATGGACAGAGGAGCCTGGCGGGCTATAGTCCACGGGGTCACAAACAGTCAAACATGACTAATCAACTAACTCTTTCACTTGCATTGCTTATATGTGGAATCTAAATAAAGGGTATAAATTAATTTATCTACAAAGCAGAAATCGTTATATATGTAGAAGATAAACTTAAGATTACCAATGGATAAGGGGTGGAAGAGGAATAAATAAACCGGGAGACTGGGATTGACATATACACATATATATAAAATAGATAATTAATAAGGACTTACTATATAGCACAGGGAACTCGACTCAATACTCTGTAGTGGTCTATATAGGAAAAGAAACTAAAAAAGAGTGAATATATGTATATGTATAACAGATTCGCTTTGCTCTACACTTGAAACTAACACAACACTGTAAATCAAATAAACCTCAATATAAACTAAAAGAAAGAAAATTCAAACTGACTAAGTACAAATTGCTTAAATCAGGGAAGTATCAGATCATAGTTCTGGAAAGCCTTCTATATGCTTCTTACAGTATTTTTAGTTATACCTGTTGTTTTGCAGTTATATAATTTTGTTGCTGCAGTCCTAACTGCATCTCTGCCTTGACAGCCCTAACATGTGAGGCAAACTTTTCATGTTAATCAAGTTTAAACTAAAAGTGAGACCTACTCAAGCTAACCTTTACCTTTAAGGAAATCATCAAAAATGGTGCGGATGTGACAAGTCTTGAAGGTCTCTCCTGAAGCCTAAGCACCAAAAAAAAAAAAAAACTCCCACATTATCAGGAAATGGCTGATCGTTTTATAGTCATTAACCTGATTAAACAATAAATGACAGCTTTCTAAAGCCTTAGGAACAAGTACTATAAGGACTAGATTTTGATGACTTTACCTTATGGCAGAGAATATACATGCAAGCTTGCAATTAAAGCTATTTGCTTCTAATTCTATCAATCAGGAAGCAACTCACTCCAAAATACAGCTAGTTTCATGAACATGTGACCAACATAGGCCCATAGGACTCTGCTCAGAAGAGGTCCAGTGCTTGGGATTTAATGGTCTTTATTTTATAATACTTAATAATTTTATCCTTATTTATAAATAAATTTATAAATTGGACTTTAGTCCAATAAGTCAGTAAAGTCTGAGTTAGCATCTAGGATACTTGGCTCATGCATGGTCCCACTACCCATTACCACTCTGTATTCTTGTGAAGGCTCACAGCCACCCTCTCCCCTAATCCCACTCAATGACCATTTGCAAATTCCTGCTCTCCTACTGTGACCTGGGCACTGATGTGAGAAGGATCCAGGTCAGGCTTCACCATCCTGTGAGGGTCTACACTCACTGTCCCCAAAACAGTGTGACATTGTACAACAAAATAAAAATACTGTGACAGGTTAAGAGACAGACCATGTAAGAAAGAAAAAGCTTTCTCCTGCCTGCATTTTGAATAAAGAACCTCACATTTTCATTTAGCACTGGGCCTTTCAAATTATAAAGTGAGTTCTGTTCTAATGAACACACTTCTCAATACAACCAGTAAACAACCTCATGTTTCTACAAATGACATTAACTCACCCACACCAAGGAAAGCTGACCAACCCCTAATTCCTATACTGTCTATAATCTCTGGATAATATCAACAGCTTGATCTTCTGGGAGTGATGTGCCCTACCACAATAATGACTCTTACTTAAATTGGCAATAAATTCAGCTTGATGTGTTTGTGTGTGTTTCAGATGCTGTGTGGTGGTATCCCAGTTTGACAGCATAGCTATATGAGGATGCAAGAGATCTGTCAAATTGTTTCCAGTTCTTTGGACATGAAAGTAATTTTTTGAAAGAGGAGGTTGTATTTAGAATCAATAAAAAATACTAAGAAATATAACTGATATACTTTCTTAAAAAGAAATGCTTCCCACATGTTATAGAAAAGGACTTCATTGCTGATTGAAAATGTGGCTTTCTTAATAATGATCACTCCAGGTTCAGGAAGGAAAGTAAAAAGGTTATCATTCAATCATGATTTATTGAAAACTTTTTCAACCCAATTGCACCTACGTTATTGCCAAACAGTAAGTGATCAACATATATTTAATTGCATGAATATTATTAATTCAAGAATATATTAATAAATAAGTGAATGTACCTCTCAACTCTTAGCCGAAACTACACTGAAAACGGAGGAAATGGAATGAAAGACCTATCTGAGGCAAAACTTTAAGTCATGACATTGTGGTTGCCAAAAAAAAAGATGTATTTGGGGTTTCTAAATGTATATGTAGTGAAGACTTTTGACCAAATAGGAGGTATCATAAGAATGAGTATATACGAGAAAGGTAATAGGGCTTTGTAGAAATAAAAGACAATATCAAGAAGCAACATGACTACGCCCCCAATAAAACGTCTACACTGTTTCATGTTTTTGAGGTTGCTGATTTAATGACCAAAACATATCAAGAAATGACTTCTGGCATGCATGCCATGCATTGAAAATGCTTTGCCTTGAATGCACGCATTGAAAATGCCAGGCATTGAAAATACTGGTTTGGGGGAAGAATAAAAACATAAGGCAAATATTTAGATGCATTTTTATAGAAAGAAATAGAGGAAAACAACAGAATATGAAAGACTAGAGATCTCTTCAAGAAAATTAGACATACCAAGGGAAGATTTCATGCAAAGATGTGTTCGATAAAGGACAGAAATGGTATGGACCTAACAGAAGCAGAAGATATTAAGAAGAGGTGGCAAGAACACACAGAAGAACTGTACAAAAAAGATCTTCATGACCCAGATAATCACAGTGGTGTGATCACTCACCTAGAGCCAGACATCCTGGAATGTGAAGTCAAGTGGGCCTTAGAAAGCATCACTACAAACAAAGCTAGTGGAGGTGATGGAATTCCAGTTGAGATATTTCAAATCCTGAAAGATGATGATGTGAAAGTGCTGCACTCAATATGCCAGCAAATTTGGAAAATTCAGCAGTGGCCACAGGACTGAAAAGGTCGGATTTCATTCCAATCCCTAAGAAAGGCAATTCCAAAGAATGCTCAAACTACCACACAATTGCACTCATCTCACAGGCTAGTAAAGTAATGCTCAAAATTCTCCAAGTCAGGCTTTAGCAATACGTGAACCATGAACTTCCAGATGTTCAAGCTGGTTTTAGAAAAGGCAGAGGAACCAGAGATCAAATTGCCAACATCTGCTGGATCATCGAAAAAGCAAGAGAGTTCCAGAAAAACATCTATTTCTGCTTTATTGACTATGTCAAAGCCTTCGACTATGTGCATCACAAAAAACTGTGGAAAATTCTGGGAGAAATGGGAATACCAGACCACCTGACCTGCCTCTTGAGAAACCTGTATGCAGGTCAGGAAGCAACAGTTAGAACTGGACATGGAACAGTAGACTGGTTCCAAATAGGAAAAGGAGTACGTCAAGGTTGTATATTGTCACCCTGCTTATTTAAATTATATGCAGAGTACATCATGAGAAACGCTGGGCTGGAAGAAGCACAAGCTGGAATCAAGATTGGTGGGAGAAATATCAATAACCTCAGATATGCAGATGATACCACCCTTATGGCAGAAAGTGAAGAGGAACTAAAAAGCCTCTTGATGAAAGTGAAGGAGGAGAGTGAAAAAGTTGGCTTAAAGCTTAACATTCAGAAAACTAAGAGATCATGGGAACCTGGTCCCATCACGTTCATGGTAAATAGATGGGGAGACAGGGAAACAGTGTCAGACTTATTTTTGGGGCTCCAAAAATCACTAGCAGCTGGTGATTGCAAGCCATGAAATTAAAAGACGCTTACTCTTGGAAGGAAAGTTATGACCAACCAGATAGCATATTAAAAAGCAGAGACATTACTTTTCAACAAAGGTCTGTCTAGTCAAGGCTATTCCAGTGGTATGTATGGATGTGAGGATTTGGACTGTGAAGAAAGCTGAAGTCGAAAAATTATGCTTTTGAACCGTGGTGTGTGGAGAAGGACTCTTGAGAGTCCCTTGGACTGCAAGGAGATCCTAACCAGTCATCCTAAAGGAGATCAGTCCTGGGTGTTCACTGGAAGGACTGATGCTGAAGCTGAAACTCCAGTACTTTGGCCACCTGATTTGAAGAGTTAACTCATTGGAAAAGACCCTGATGCTGGGAGGGATTGGGGGCAGGAGGAGAAGGGGACAACAGAGGATGAGATGGCTGGATGGCATCACCGACTCGATAGACATGAGTTTGAGTATACTCTGGGAGTTGGTGATGGACAGGGAGGCCTGGTGTGCTGCGATTCATGGGGTCGCAAAGAGTCAGACACGACTGAGTGACTAAACTGAACTGATATAGAATGCCAACTCATTTTATCTATTAACTTTATATGCTATATAGACAAGTAAATTATATGAAAATTTATTTTGACACACGATTAATATTTTGAAGTTGGCATATTTATTATATTCAGAATATGACCCTTTCATCCTTTGATTAAAAAGAAAATCGGCGGCAGTGAGAATGCCGGTGCAGGGCCACGGCTCTCAGCCAGGGATGGGAGCATGAGGCTGAATGCTTTCCACCGGCGCCTCCCCACACACCACCTCCTCCATGTGGCCTCAGAGGAAGCCCAAGGGCACACAGAGGTGCCTCAGAACCCGGGCTTCCAGGCATGGGGCCCACAGGTGTAGCACCGGCCCAGCCAGAGATAATGGAAGAGAAGGACCTGTGCTCATCTACTCCATGAGAACTCCAAAACGGCAACTCACTGCTGAACAACCATTGACAGGAAAATGTTGGATCCCACCAAAAAAACATACCCACATCCAAGGGCAAAGGAGAAGCCCTGACAAGAAAGTAGGAGGGGCAAAATCACGTTTAGAATCAAACCCCATACCTGCCAGAGAAGCTTAGTTCAGTTCAGTTGCTCAGTCCTGTCCTAATCTTTGCAACCCCATGGACTGCAGCATGCCAGGCCTCCCTGACCATCACCAGCACCAGGGCTTGCACAAACTCATGTACATCAAGTCAGTGATGCCACCCAACCATCTTATCCTCTGCCATCCCCTTCTCCACCTGCCTTCAATTTTTCCCAACATAAGGGTCTATTCCAATGAGTCAGATTTTCATATCAGGTGGCCACAGTATTGCAGCTTCAGCTTCAACATCAGTACTTCCAAGGAATATTCAGGACTGATTTCCTTTAGGATGGACTGGTTGAATCTCCTTGCAGTCCAAGGGACTCTCAAGAGTCTTCACCAACACCACAGTTCAAAAGCATCAATTCTTCAGTACTTAGCTTTCTTTATAGTCCAACTCTCACACCCATATGTGACTACTGGAAAAACAACAGCTTTGACTAGATGGACCTTTGTTGACAAAGTAATGTCTCTGCTTTTTAATATTCTGTCTAGGTTGGTCAAAGCTTTTCTTCCAAGGAGCAAGTGTCTTTTAATTTCCAGGCTGCAGTCACCATCTGCAGTGATTTTGGAGCCCCCCAAAAATAAAGGCTCTCACTGTTTCCATTGGTTTTAATCTATTTGCCATGAAGTGAAGGGACTGGATGCCATGATTAATTTTCTGAAGATGAGTTCTAAGCCAACTTTTTCACTCACCTCTTTTACTTTCATCAAGAGGCTTTCTAGTTCTTCACTTTCTGCCATAAGGGTGGTGTCATCTGCATATCTGAGGTTATAGACATTTGTACCAGCAAACTTGATTCCAGCTTGTGATTAATCCAGCCTGGCATTTCGCATGATGTATTCTGCATATAATTTAAATAAGCAGGGTGACAATATGCAGCCTTGATGTACTCCTTTCCTTATTTGGAACCTGTCCATCATTCCATGTTCAGTTCTAACTGTTGCTTCTTGACCAGCATCAGATTTCTCAGGAGGCAGGTAAGGTGGCCTGGTATTCCCTTCTCTTTAAGAATTTTCCACGATTTGTTGTGATCCACATAGTCAAAGGCTTTGGCATAGTCACTAAAGCAGAAGTAGATGTTTCTCTGGAACTTTCTTGCTTTTTTTGATGATCCAATTATGTTGGCAATTTCATTTCTGGTTTTCTACCTTTTCTAAATCCAGCTTGAACATCTGGAAGTTCACGGTTCATATACTGCCGAAGCCTGGCTTAGAGGATTTTGAGCATTACTTCGCTAGCGTGTGAGATGAGTGCAATTTTGCAGTAGTCTGAACATTTCCTGGCATTGCTTTTCTTTGGGGAAAAAAATAATTGGAACAAAAATTGACCTTTTCCAGTCCCGTGGCCACTGCTGTTTTCCAAATTTGCTGGCATACTGAGTGCAGCACTTTCACAGCATCATCTTTTAGGATTTGAAACAGCTCAACTGGAATTCCATTACCTCCACTAGCTTTGTTTGTAGTGATGCTTCCTAAAGCCCACTTGACTTCACATTCCAGGATGTCTGGCTCTAGGTGAGTGATCACACCATCGTGATTATCTGGGTCATGAAGCACTTTTTTGTTTTTTGGGGTTTTTTTTGAAGTACATTTTTGTATAGTTCTTCTGTGGATTCTTGCCACCTCATCATAATATCTTCTGCTTCTGTTAAGTCTATACCATTTCTGTCTATTATCGTGTCCATCTTTGCATGAAATATTTCCTTGGTATCTCTGATTTTCTTGAAGATATCTCTAGTCTTTCCCATTCTATTGTTTGCCTCTGTTTCTTTGCATTGCTCACTGAGGAAGGCTTTCTCATCTCTCTTTTATATTCTTTGGAAGTCTGCATTGAAATAGATATATCTTTCCTTTTCTCCTTTGTCTTTAGCTTCTCTTCTTTTCTTAGCTATTTGTAAGGCCTCCTCAGACAACCATTTGTCACATTTCTTTTTCTTAGGGATGGTCTTGATCACTGCCTCCTGTACAATGTCACAATCCTCTGTCCATACTTCTTAAGGCACTCTATGAGATCAAATCCCTTGAATCTATTTGTCACTTACACTGTATAATCATAAGGGATTTGATTTAGATCATACCTGAATGGTCTAGTGGTTTTCCCTACTTTCTCCAATTTAAGTCTGAATTTGGCAATAAGGAGTTCGTTATCTGAGCCACAGTCAGCTCCCTGTCTTGCTTTTGCTGACTGTATAGAGCTTCTCCACCTTTGGCTGCAAAGAATACAATAAATCTAATTTCAGTATTGACCATTTGTGATGTACATGTGTAGTCTTCTCTTGTGTTGTTGGAAAAGGGTGTTTGCTATAACTAGTGCATTCTCTTGCCAAAACTCTATTAGCCTTTCCCCTGCTTCATTCTGTACTCCAAGGCCAAATTTGCCTGTTACTCCAGGTGTTTCTTGACTTCCTACTTTTGCATTCCAGTCCCCTATGATGAAAAGGACACCTTTTGGGGGTGTTAGTTCTAAACAATAGAATGGGAAAGACTAGAGATTGCATCAAGAAAATTAGAGACACCAAAGGAACATTTCATGCAAAGATGGGCACAATAAAAGACAGAAATGGTATGGACCTAACAGAAGCAGAGGATACTAAGAAGAGGTGGCAAGAATCCACAGAAGAACTGTACAAAAAGATCTTCATGACCCAGAAAAGGGTCTCAGGAGAAATAAGAAAGAAGTGAAAAACTTATTTAAAGATATAATGACAGAAAGGTTCCCTAAATTGGAAAAGGAAAAAGACATACTGATCCAGGAAGCTCAAGAAATTCCAAATAAGATTAACCCAAAGAGATACATACCAAGATATGTTATAATTAAAATTTCAAAAGTTAATGATAAGTAGAGAATCTTAAAAGCAGAAACAGAAAAACAACTTGTTATGTATTGTACAAGGGCATTCTCATAAGACTACCTACAGATTTTTAGCAGAAACTTTCCAGGCCGGAAGGGAGGAGCATGATATTTTCAAAGCACTAAGGAAAAATCTTCCAACCAAAGTTATCACTTGCTTTACGCACAATAGGCACTATGACAAGGATGGAATTAATCACAGTTTTTTGTTTTTTTTTTTTAATAAAGTCTAATTCTGTAACTATAAAAAAAAATTTACTGCTTGCCAGTTTTCTTTTACATTTTATGACTATTGAATAAAAAACCATTACGTTGATAAACCTCGTGACTCTAAACCAATTAAATCTGCTTTTGTCCCAATTTCCCCATGTATAAAATTAGAATAAATACTACTTCTTTTCTTTAACTCTCACTGCATTTTAATCTGAGGATTTTTTATAGTCATATAGCATAAATCTAAATAATACAGTACAAGCTTGTTTAAATACATAGTTTTTCTTTTGAAGCTATTGTTAAATTGTCCTATATGCCTATCACTCATATGCACATATCATTGTATTTCTAATTAAATTTGCCTGTTTCTGAAAAGACAGGAAAATCTCTGTCAAGATCTTAGAATAAAAAAAAAAGAATTTAAGGAGAGAGAAAGAGTTTTACAGACAAGCTATAGCTAAAGGAGAGAATTACCAATAAACTGGCTGCATAAGATTTGTTGAAGAGACTTTTTTAACTGACAAGGAAGGTTATTAATTAGTAATAAGAAAAGTTATAGAAGTAAAAATCTCACTGGTAAAGGTTATATATTCAGTAAAAGGTAGTGAATTAATCATTCATAAAGCTAGTATGAAGGCTAAAAGTCAAAGCAGCCAGAATAACTACAAATATGGTAATTAGTTAAGGGGTACACAAGATAAAAAGATGCTGAAAGTGATATTAAAAACATAAAATATTTTGAGGGGAGAGTAAAATTATAAAGCCTTTGGATACATTCAAATTTAAGTTTATCACATAAAGTGGACTGTTTTAACTTTAAGATGTTATATGAAAGCTTCATGGTAACCACCAAGCAAAAACCTATACAGTATATACAGAAGATAAAAAGAAAGGAATCTAAGCATACAATAGAGAAAGTAATCAAACCACAAAGGAAGAGACCAAGAAGGCAATAGAGGAACTGCAAAACAGCAAGAAGACAATTAATAAAATGGCAATTACATACCTATTATTAATTACTTTAAGAGTAAACAGACTAAATTATCCAATCAAAAGGCATAGAGTGGCTGAATGGATTAAAAAAAATTAAGATCCATCTGTATGCAGCATACAAGAGACTAACTTCAGATATAAAGACTTAAAGTGAAAGATGAAAAAATATGCTGTGCAAATGAATACCAAGTGAAACTTTACATCTGAAGTATCTATAAAAGATAAAGTCCAAATTTAGAAGTATGAAGGAAATAACTGAGATCAGAAAGGAAATAAATAAAAGAGACAGTTGGCACCTGATGACTAAAAATATAATATAAAAGATCAATGAAATTAAAAACTGGTACCTGAAAATATAAATAAAATTAATGAAACTGTAGCTAGAATCTCAACAAAAGAGAGAAATCACTCAAACAAAATCAGAAATTCTGAAGAAAATGATGTTACAATTGATACCAAAAAATACAAAGGACCATGAGAGACTGCTATATGCCAAAAACTCAGAAAAATTACATCCAGGCAGTAAAATTTCTTGAGTTCAGTCTTAGAGATGTTGTTTGGATTTGATACCCCAATGGAAGGGCAAAAAAAAAAAAAAAAGCTAATATAAAGAAGTGGGACTACATTAATTAAAAAAAACCACTGCACAGCAAAGAAGACATTCAACAAAATAAACCATCAACTTTCCAAATGTGAGAAAACACTTGCAAATTATGTATCTGATAAGAGGTTAACAGCCAAAATAAATGTCATATAACTCAACAGCAAAAGTCCTCAAATAATCCAACTAAAAATGGGCAAAGGACCTGAACAGGTAATTATCAAAGAAGACATATAGGTAGCCAATGGGTCCATGAAAAGGTGTTCAGCATCACTAATCATCAGAGAAGTACAAATCAAAACCACAATGAGATATTACCTCACACCTGTCTGAATGGTCAATATAAAAATAGTAAGAGATAACAAATGCTTGGAAGGATATGGAGAAAAATATACTTCTTCACTGTTGGTGGGAATGTAAACTGGTGCAGCCACTATGGAAAACATTATGAAAGTTTCTGAAAAAATTAAAAATAGCACTACCATATGATTCAGTGATTCTGCTTCTGGGTATTTATTCCAAGAAAGTGAAAACATTTAACTCAAAAAGACATGTGTGCCCTCATGTTTATTGAATCATTAATTACAATATCCAAGATATGAAAACAACCTAAGTGCTCATCAACATATACTGGATAAGGAAGATGTAGTATATACACATATAAAATACTACTCAGCCATAAAATAGAAGAGAATTTTACCTTCTGTGACCCAGTGCTGTACCTTGAGGGCATTATGCTAAGTGAAATAAGTGAGACAGACAAAGATTAGTATCATATGATCTCATTTCCAAAAAAAAAAATAAATAAAGGCCATAGATCCAATCAACAGGTTAGTGGTTGACAGAGGCAGGTAGTGAGGAATGGACTAAATAGTTGAATGGATTCATGTGGTACAAACTTCCAGTTATAAAATAAATAAGTCATAGGATATAATGTACACCATGGTGACTATACTTAATAGTACTTTATTTCATAGTTGAAAGTTGCTATGAGTACATCCTAAAAATTCACAAGAAAAATTTTGTCACTATGCATGATGACAGATGTTAGTGAGATATTGTGGTGATCACTCTGCAGTATTTATAAATATCAAATCATTATGTTGTATACCTAAAACTAATATATGTCAATTATATCTCAATTAAAAAAACAGCTCCAGTTTATTAACTGTAAAAGAAGGTCTCACAAGGAATGAATTTCACATGTACAATTTGTCTGGCATTGTTGTGGGCATCCTCCTCCTTTCTAATCACTGATGAAATAGGCTACAAATAAATGATTGCCTTAATTTGGGTTAGAGTGATGTACAATGCAAAAGAATGTTCAAACTATAATACAGTTGAGCTCATTTCACATGTTGGTAAGGTTATGCTCAAAATCCTTCAAACTAAGCTTCAGCAGTATCTGAACTGAGAACTTCCAGATGTACAAGCTGGGTTTAGAAAAGGCAAGGGGAACCAGAGAGCCAACTGTCAGGATTCATTGGGTTATAGAGAAAGCAAGGAAGTCCAGGAAAAACATCTACTTGTGCTTCATTGACTATGCTAAACCTTTGACTGTGTGGATCACAACAAACTGTGGAAAATTCTTAAAGAGCTGGGAATACCAGACCACCTTACCTATCTCCTGAGAAACCTAAATGCAGGTCAAGAAGCAACAGTTAGAACCGGACATGACAATAGACTGGTTCCTGTCTAGACAGCAAATCTAGACAGTATATTAAAAAGCAGAGACATCATGTTGCCAACAAAGGTCCATATAGTCAAAGCTGTGGTTTTTCCAGTAGTCATGTACTAACGTAAAAGTTAGACCATAAGGAAGTCTGAGCGAGCCCTGAAGAACTGATGCTTTTGAACTGTGGTGCTAGAGAAAACTCTTGAGAGTCCCTTGAACTGCAAGGAGATCAAACCAGTCAATCCTCAAGGAAATCAATTCTGATATTCATTGGAAGGACTGATACTGAAGCTCCAACACTTTAGCCACCTGATGTGAACAGCCCAGCTGACTCTGGAAAAGACTCTGATGCTGGGAAAGATTGAAGGCAAAAGGAGAAGGGGGTGGCAGAGGATAGAATCACTGACTCAATGGACATGAATTTGAGCAAATTCCAGGAAACAGTGAAGGACAGAGGAGCCTGGCCTGCTGCAGTCAATGGGGTTGCAAAGAGTCCGACATGACTTAGCAACTCAACAACAATGCAAAATAGAGGAAAGTTCTGACTGTGGATGATGAGTGAAATCACAGTGCTTTGACCACAAGTGATAACTTTTAAAAAATCTTCTAAAGTCCTCATGTGGAGACTTTCTTATGCATATGGATCTGTGCATCAGTTACTGACAAGAGGGAAGCCAGTGCACAGATGCCAGATCTAAATGTACCCACGTAGTCTCACTTCTACCTAGAGCCACTGGTATATGGGCAGCAGCCCCAGCCCATAGTGATAGGAAAGCACATTCTTTGGTAACTGTAACTGTTTCGAATTATCTTGAGCTACTGACAACCCTAACTGCTTGTTCCATTGATTGATTTCCTTTCCCCCTCCTGCTACTGAACACAGAGTACTCTAAAAAGCATTAACATCTATAAAGACCTGATGTTGATGACAGTGATAATAATTACAACAAAAACTATTTAGCAACAGTATTGAACACTTGATATGAATTCTTTCATGTAGCCCTCAAAACAATTTTGTGACATTCATACATTATCCCCTTAGAGAAATGGATAGACTAGGGTTCAGAATGATAAAGACGCATGCCCGAAATCACAGAGCTAGTAATTAGCAGGTGTTTAAAAGTCAGTTCAGTTCAGTTCAGCCACTCAGTTGTGTCCGACTCTTGGCGACCCCATGGACTGCAGCACACCAGGCTTCCCTGTCCATCAACAACTCCCAGAGTCTACTCAAACTCATGTCCATTCAGTCAGTGATGCCATCCAACCATCTCATCTTCTGTTGTCCCCTTATCCTCCCACCCTCAATCTTTCTCAGCATCAGGGTCTTTTCAAATAAATCAGTTCTTCGCATCAGGTGGCCAAAGTATTGGAGTTTAAAAGTAACCTTAATCAAAATGTGAGGATTTTAGACATACAGTTAGTATTAAGAGAAGGGCTCTATATTGTAGAGTGGGAGGTTAGACAGACATTCTCCTCAGGCTGCTCAAAACCCAACTATGCAGGTAGCTGTCTTTTCTACGTAAACATCTTGCCAGTATTGTCTAAACCTTTAATAAAACTACTGTTGCATGCAAAAAGTGAGTCAGAAAAAATAATTTTTTTCATAGTTACCAGAAAATAATATGCCTAGGTTTCTTGTAAGTAATCTACTATGTCTGTATCAAAAGATTAGAGTCTAAGTCTCATGTTTTTAGATACCAAACTGTGCCTTGACAGCACAGACATGGCCTCAGGCTTTCAAGAGCTGACCAGTTTTGAAAAATCCTTGTTCTACACCAGAGTGGATCTGTTAATGTTTTTGTTTTTGCACATAAACAAACATTGACTTGGCCATCTGTTGGTTTATCATTTACTATTCCCAGTAAATGAACAGTTTGGAGCTGTGACCAATATAAGCTTATAATCATGTCGAGCCACCCTGGCCCAATTTGAGCTCTATCTTCAGTATAAAATCAGTGTGGGAGAGAATGAGAATTTGGCTTACAAACAACAGTGTATTTGGGGGTTTTGATAAGTATTCTGGAGAAATGAATTTTCACCATAGGAAAACCCAGCTTCTTAAAATTTGCTCAAATTTAATGAGACATTTATTATACTGGATAATTCCATAGTTAGAGTTTATCATCTTAGGAATGCTTCTGGTAGTATTCTGGAATGTTATCAAAGGACTTCAATTATACAAGGATTAAACAAAACCATAGAGCAAGACATTGTGCTTGTTTCTGCAATTTGCGTGTTGGTTGCTTTTTTTTTTTTTTCTTCTTTTCAGTTTGCAGCAATTGTGCCTGGAAGATATCCTCAAATTGGTTCAGTGTGAAGATCAAAACATTTGGGAAAAGAACTTGGGATTTATTTAAATACCCTAACCCTAATTTTTTAGTAAGCTTCCCTTACTATTACTTATTTCTTCCTTCAGAAAACTGACTACTTTAAAATAAGAAATATGAATGTAAGGATGGTTCCACATTCTGGGAGACAGAGAAAAAAACTTTTAAGATAAATTTGAAATCACTGTTGTTTCCATAACAATAAAGGAAACTATTTACTCACATTATAATGTTTCTACAAATAGTTCTGAAGAAATCAGAATAAAAATGACCAGTTCAAATTCATTCATGTGTGACCCTACGTCTGTAAAATCATAATGGGTTCTCATAGACTTCTGTTTTACATAGTAGTTAACCAAAGAGCCTTGGGAATTTAAAAAAAAAAAAAAAGGCTCATGAAGAAGACAATTTTAATAAAAACTTAAGTAGCATCAGGAAACTTGGCCTAACACATTATAAAAATAAAAATTTCTTCTACAAAGAGAAGTCTCTTTTAGTCAATCACTCAACAATATACGACTGAGATTAAAAGTCAAAAAAGCCAGCTAAGAGAAAGGAATAAGATGTGAAAGAGAAATTAAATAAAATAGCAACAGCATTTAAAATAGGAAAACATAGGGCAGTAGAATTTTCCATCTTCATATAAGAGACATTTTTAAAGCTCTGCTGCTATTAAATGCCTCACAGCCGGATGAAACAACCACCTAGGAGGACAAGACTTGCAACAAAAGGGAGGGGTGACTACATAAATCAGATGTGTATCTATTGGATGCATCGCAGTATATTTCACATGTGTTTTACCTAATCAGGAAATGCACAGTAGGTCATTACTACTGTTCTTCTCTGACGCTATGTTCAAAATTAAAAATGAAAGAAATCCATGCCAGTGTTGCTGTGTAAAAACACTCCTAACCACCATCTTATCAAGGTCATGTTAACGGTGTAGGAAACACTGTTGTATCTTTAGTGTGCCATGAATTAGAAACATTCTCTAGCAACTGTTCCTCATTTGGATCCACTCAATCTACAGGTGTCAGTCACAGATCATTCCCACATGACAGTTGCAAGGATATTTCAATAGTAAGTGGAAAGAATGTTGCAAGCAGAACCTGTCAAAAAACTTTAGATTCTTCATTAAATCTTCATATATGTTTCTAAGATGTTAAACATGTGTTCTTACATCTAGTTTGATAATAGTTATATCTCAACTAAGATGTACTTGAGGAATCTTACCAAAATAAACTTAATTTAATAAGAAATGCTGATTGAAGGCCAGAGTTTCCTTATTTATTTTCTGTCTGAATGACCCGTCCATTGATGTAAGTGGGGTGTTAAAATCCCCTACTATGATTGTTTTACTGTCCATTTCTCCTTTTAAGTCTGTTAATATTTGCTTTATGAATTTAAGTGGTCTTAGGTTGAATACATATATATTTACAATTGTTATAACTTCTTGACTTGATCCCTTTATCATTATGTAAAGTCCTGTGTCTCTTGTTAGAATCTTTGATTTAAAGTCAATTTTGTTGGTTGTAAGTATTGCTCAGTCAGTCAGTTCAGTCGCTCATTTGTGTCTGACTCTTTGCAACCCCATGGACTGCAGCACACCAGACTTCCCTGTCCATTACCAACACCCTTGCTCAAACTCATGTCCATTGAGTCGATGATGCAATCCAACTATCTCATCCTCTGTCATTCCCTTCTCCTCCGGCCTTCAATCTTTCCCAGCATCAGGGTCTTTGCCAATGAGTCTGCTCTTCGCATCAGGTGGCCAAAGGATTGGAGCTTAAACTTCAGCATCAGTCCTTCCAATGAATATTCAGGACTTACTTCCTTTAGGATTGACTGGTATGATTTCCTTGCAGTCCAAGGGACTCTTAAGAGCCTTCTCCAACACCATAGTTCAAAAGCATCAATTCTTCGACTCTTAGGTTTCTTTATAGTCCAACTCTCACATCCATACATGACTACTGGAAAAACCATAGCTCTGACTAGACAGACCTTTGTTGGTAGAGTAATGTCTCTGCTTTTTAATATGTTGTCTAATATGCAATACTTATATTGTCATCCCAATCCTTATATTTTCTTAGGGTGACAATATAAGTGTTGCTACTCTAACTTTCTTTTGATTTCCATTTGCATGGGATAATTTTTTCATTCCATCACTTTCGGTCTTATGTATTTAGACCTGAAGTGAGTCTCTTGTAGGATGTGTATGTGTGTGTGTGTGTATGGGTCTTATTTTGGTATCCAGCCAGTCTTTGTCTTTTAATTGGAGCATTTATTCCATTTACATGAGGTTTATATATAGTAATATGTACATATATGTTATATATAATATATAAATTTAATAGATATACTTACTTATATAGATATATATACTTTTATAAAGATATATTTAATTATATATATAATAAAATCCCTCACCCACATTTAATGTTTCTGACATCATATTTTACATCTCTTTGTTTTGTGTCCACCTTAACTACTGATTGTGGATATAGGTGATTCTGCTACTTTTATCTTCCTACAAGCTGTATAACTAGTTGATCTACTAGCTTGACTATGAATATGTCTTTAACAGTGAGATTTTTTTATTCTTTCATAATTTTCCTAAGTCTAGTTGTGGCCTTTTCTTTTCTGCTTAGAGAAGCCCCTTTAACATTTCTTGTAAAGCTGGATTGGCGGTGCTGACCTCTTTTAACTTCTGTTTGTCTGCAAAACTCTTGACCTCTCATTCATATCTGAATGACAGCCTTGGTTAGTGCAGTATTCTTTGTTGTAGAACCTTTCCTTTCTTCACTTTAAATTTATCATGCCTTTCCCTTTTGGACTACAGAGTTGCTTCTTAAAAGTGAACTGACATTCTTATGGGAGCTCCCATATACACAGCTACCTTGCTGCTTTTAATTTTCTCTTTAAATGTTTTCTTTTTAAATGTGTTGATGCTATCCTCTTTAGGTTTATCTTCTTTGGGACTGTTTGTACTTTCTAGACTTCTATGTCTGTTTTCTTTTCCAAGTTAGGGAAGTTTTCAGCAAGAATGTCTTCAAATATGTTTTTTTCACCTTTATCTCTCTTTTCTGAGACCCCTATAATATGAAATTGTATGCTTGATGTTGTCCCAGAAGTTTCTTAAACTAATTTATTTTTTTCTCTTTTTTCTGTTCAGCTTGGGTGATTTCCACTACAGTATCTTCTAAATTCATTGATCTGTTCCTCTGTATTATCTAATCTACTCTTGATTTCTTGTAGTGTATTTTTATTTAAGTAATTGTATTCTTCAGCTCTGTTTGGTTCTTATTTTGTAACTCTTTTTACAAATGTCTACAAATGAACACAAGTTCATTCATTCTTCTCTCAAGTTCTTTGAACATTTTTGTGATCATTATCTTGTACTATCTATCAATTAGGTTGCACATCTCCCCTTCAGTTAGTTCTTTTTCTGGGGTTTTATTGTATTTCTTCATTTGCAACATGTTCTTCTGTTGCCTCATTTTGCCTAATTCTCTGTTATTTCTAAGTATGTGGTACATTGTTTATGTTTCCTGGTCTTAGAGAAGTGTCCTTATGTAGGGGTTGTCCTAGGAGCCCAGAGCGTACTTCTCTGGTCACCAAAGCCATATGCTCTAGTGATGCTCTCTCTGGGGAATGTGTGGTCCTTTCTACTCTGTCAGGCTAACTTCTGTGGGAGCCCTGATATGTGTGGCTGACCCCTGGTCAGGTTATTTAACAGGCCCTCCTAGTGAAGAGGCTGCCAGTTGCTAGTGAATGGGGCTCATCTGGGCACAGCTAGCCCAGGTTCTCCCAGTCCTGTTGCCTGACCACTGGTAGGTAGGCATGGGTCACAAGGTAGCTAGATGAAGAGACCTGGGCAACAAGGTCCCCATGGCTAGTTCTGATCTAGTGATGAGAGGAACTGGGTCCTGGAGCATCTGGCTGTGGCATTCAGGGTCCCAGAGCTGATATCAGCCTGCTGGTGCGTGGGGCCAGGTTCTGACAGCTAGCTGAGTGGCCCAAGAGGCCTGAGACTAGTGCCAGCCTACTAGTGAGCTGATATGGGTTCTGGAATCTCTGGACATGGGGCCCTGGTGGGGTCCCATGACCAATGCCTGCCCACTGGTGGGTTAGTCCAGGTCCTGGGGCTATGGTTACTCACTGATAGAGATGGGTCCAGGTATCTCTGATTGCTAGACCCAGGATCCTAGACTGGTTTCAGCCCACTGGAGAGTAAGGCTGGGTAGTCAGGGTGCCCTACGGCAATCACTTTACTGGTAGGTGAGGTTGTGTCCTACCAGGCCTAGCTAGCTGCTTGGCCCAGGGCACCTCAAGAGTTTTGTGGACCAGCTGGTGGGCTTGACTGTTTACCAAGCTTAGGTAATTTTTCCTAACCATGTCATATTTGGTTAGGTGCAAGAAAAGCATCTGACAAAATCCAACATCCATTCCTGATAAAAATTCACAGCAAAACTACGAACAGAGGAAATTTCCTCAAATGGATAAATATCATCTACAAAAAACCTACAGCTGTAGCTCAGTTGGTAAAGAATCTGCCTACAATGCAGGAGACTCCGGTTCGATTCCTAGGTCCAGAAGATCCGCTGGAGAAAGGATAGACTACCAGACCAGTATTCTTAGGCTTCGCTTGTGGCTCAGCTGATAAAGAATCCGCCTGCAACACAGGAGATCTGGGTTTGATCCCTGGGTTGGAAAGATCCCCTGAAGAAGGGAAAGGCTACCCATTCCAGTATTCTGGCCTGGAGAATTCCATGGACTGTATAGTCTATGGAGTCACAAAGAGTAGGACACAACTGAGTGATTTTCACTTTCAACATAATATTTAGAAAAGAGAGACAAGGATGTCTGCCCTCATCACTTCTATTAAGACACTATACTAGAGATACGAGTCAGAGCAATCAAGCAAGGTAACAAATTTTAAAGCATCAGATTAGAGAAAAAAATAATATTTCCATTATTTTCGGATGACATGATCATCTACACAGAAAATCCTACAGAGCTACAACAACACTACTAGAATAAGTAAGTGATTTCAGTATTAACATGACAAGTTACAAGGTTTATACAAAGAAAAACAACTGTAGTTCTAGAAACTGGCTGCAAGCAATTGGAAAGTGAAGTGCAATAAAATCCAATTTATAAAAGATTCAAAACTTTGAGATACTTAGAAGAAATTTAGTAAAATATGGCAAAGAACTGTATATTGAAAACTATTAAAGATTGCTGACAGAAAGGCAGCTCTAAATAAATATAAAGACATACTCTGAGGATGTCAATTCTCCCCCAGATTGATCTGTAGATTCAACATAAGCCCAAACAAAATCACAGCAGACACTTTTACAGAAATTAATGAACTGGTTTTAAAATTTATAAGGAAATATTAAGGACCTAGAATAGTCAAAATAATCTGAGAAAGAACAAAGCTTGAGAACAAATGCTACCTGACTTAAAGACTTATAGCTACAATAACCATGATAGTATAATATTAGAATTAAAAAAGATGTTTGTTTCCATGTAACACAACAGAGAGTTCCCAAAAGATCCAGACATAAATGGACAACTAATTTTTGACAAAGACCAAAGGAAACTCAGTGGTGAACAGACAAGTATCGCTACAACAATTTAATGTCCATATGCAAAAAAAAGTGACTTTAATTCATACTCTACATCATATTCAAAAGTTAATTCAAAACATGGACCATAGGACTAAATGTCAAACTTAAAACTGTGAAACTTCTAGAAGATGACTTTGGGTTATACAAAAGTTTCTTGAATATGACACCAATATCATAGGCCATGAGAAGAAAATAGTGTGTCAGGTTTTCAAACAATTTACCATATCATATGATCCACCCACAATCTTTAATTTTAGTTTTTGTCATAGAAGCTTTAACTTAAGCAGCCCAAACTGAAAACAACCTATCTGTCCTTCCAAAATAAATGATAAACCATTGAGGAATATTCATACAGTGGGTTACTACTCTGCAATAAAAGCAGATGATAACACACAAAAGCAGAGATGAATCTCAAATTATGTCAAGTAAGAGAAGTCAGAAAAAAAGTAATTCATGCTGTATGACTCCATTTATATAAAATTCTAAGAAATCAAACTAATGCATAGTGACAATGCCAGTAAATGCTTGGCCGAGGACAAAAAGAGGAGGACAAATTCCTCCTAGAGAGGAAGAGGAGGGAAGGACTATTCAGGGGAACAAAACTCTCGAGGACACAAATATGTTAATTATCTTGGTCACAGGGATAGCTCCATGGACATATGCTTGAATGCCTGCTAAGTTGCTTCACTTGTGTCTGACTCTGGGGAACCCTATGGACTGTAGCCCGCCAGGCTCCTCTGTCCATGGGGATACGCCAGTGAAGAATACTGGAATGGATTGCCCTGCCCTCCTCCAGGGGATCTTCCCGACCCAGGGATCAAACCTGCATCTCTTACATCCCCTGCATTGGCAGGCAGGTTCTTTACCACTAGTGCCACCTGGGAAGCCCTCATGGATGTATGCTTAATGTCAAAATTTTTCAAATAGATTACATTTTAAATATGAGAAGTTTATTTACTGTATCTCAATTGTACTTCAGTAAATTTGTTTAAAACACAGATAAATGACTTTATCAAAATGTCTTCTTTGATACCAGATCCAAGGGTGACATCTGTGTCTTCATCTTAATTGACATTTCAGGAGCATTTCCTCCTTGAAATGTTTGTGTTCATTTATACTCTCTCCTACTTTTTCTCTTTCCTGTCTGACATCACTTGACCAGTCTTCTTTGCAAGTCACACTAGTTCTGCTCAAATATTTCTGCTCAAACTAAGTTGGGAGACTTGGTAGCTAACCTTATTTAGCAAAATGACTAAAACTTCCTTCTCAGTGCTAACTACACCCAAATATACACCTCTAGGCTCACACTCTTTAAAATACTCCAGATGTATAAATTTCTAACTGCATATTTATCCTAGGCCTCTTAAATATATCATGTTAAAGAAAAAAAAAAACAACACTATTGATTTTAACCCTAAACTATTCTTCTCCCAATTTTCACTATTTTAATAAATGGGACCAGTACCTATCCCTTCCTGCTTAAAGCTAAAAATTTTAATTATTATCCTTGATTCTGTCTTTTTCCTCCTTAGCTTCTTCCCAATCCAACAGAAAGCCTTATTGACTCTATCTTCAACATATAAATAAATCCAATTCATGTCTCTCCATTTTTACCATACTACTTTTGTCTAAGCTATTATTGCTTACATGGGCCACTGAAATAGTTCTCTTAGCTCATATAATTCATTTGTTACATGGCAGAATGTTATGTTAAAATCACAAATGAGATTTTTATCACTAGCCACTTAAAACCCACCTATAGTTTCTTATTGCTCTTATAATAAAATCCCAAGTTTTTATGGTCTATATGGCTCCACACAATTCTAACTTCATCTTCTAATATCCTCTCTCTTATCTTCTGGCACCTGGGCACACTCAACTATCTTCAGTGCCTTAATCACACTATACTTGGTTAAGGCCTAGAATTACAATTAGCTTATTAAAGGCAAGGGAACAGAAGCAAGAATGTGTTTGCGTGCTAAGTCACTTTGGTCATTTCTGGCTCTTTGTGATGTTATGGACTGTAGCCCACCAAGCTCCTCTGTCCACGGGATCCTCCAGGCAAGAATACTGGTGTGGTTTGCTGTTTCCTCCTCCAGGGGATCCTTCCTGACTCAGGGATCGAAACTGCATCCTTTTATCTCTTGCATTGGCAGGCAGGTCCTTTACCTCTAGCACCACTTAGAAGCCAAAACACTTGAGCTCACATCTTAGCTTTACCACCTCTTTCCTGTGTGACCATGGTCAGAAGTCAATCACAGACTGCCGTATGTGGTTGAAAGACAAATTTATCTGGAATTGAGCTGCAGTAGTTGTTTGTATATTTTTTGAGATTAATCCTTTGTTTCTTCGTTTGCTATTATTTTCTCCCATTCTGAAGGCTGTCTTTTCACCTTGCTTATAGTTTCCTTTGTTGTGCAAAAGCTTTTAAGTTTCATTAGGTCCCATTTGTTTATTTTTGCTTTTATTTCTAATATTCTGGGAGGTGGGTCATAGAGGATCTTGCTGTGATTTATGTCGGAGAGTGTTTTGCCTGTGTTCTCCTCTAGGAGTTTTATAGTTTCTGGTCTTACGTTTAGATCTTTAATCCATTTTGAGTTTATTTTTGAGTATGGTGTTAGAGAGTGTTCTAGTTTCATTCTTTTACAAGTGGTTCACCAGTTTTCCCAGCATCACTTGTTAAAGAGGTTGTCTTTTTTCCATTGTATATTCTTGCCTCCTTTGTCAAAGATAAGGTGTCCATAGGTACGTGCATTTATCTCTGGGCTTTCTAATTTGTTCCATTGATCTATATTTCTGTCTTTGTGCCAGTACCATGCTGTCTTGATGACTGTGGCTTTGTAGTAGAGCCTGAAGTCAGGCAGGTTGATTCCTCCAGTTCCATTCTTCTTTCTCAAGATTGCTTTGGCTATTCAAAGTTTTTTGTATTTCCATACAAATTTTGAAATTATTTGTTCTAGTTCTGTGAAGAATACCGTTGGTAGCTTGATAAGGATTGCATTGAATCTATAGATTGCTTTGGGTAGTATACTCATTTTCACAATATTGATTCTTCCAATCCATGAACACGTTCAGTATATTTCTCCATCTATTTGTGTCCTCTTTGATTTCTTTCATCAGTGTTTTATAGTTTTCTATGTATAGGTCTTTTGTTTCTTTAGGTAGATATACTCCTAAGTATTTTATTCTTTTTGTTGCAAAGGTGAATGGTATTGTTTCCTTAATTTCTCTTTCTGTTTTCTCTTTCTTAGTGTATAGGAATGCAAGGGATTTCTGTGTATTAATTTTATATCCTGCAACTTTACTATATTCATTGATTAGCTCTAGTAATTTTCTGGAAGAGTCTTTAGGGTTTTCTGTGTAGAGGATCATGTCATCTGCAAACAGTGAGAGTTTACTTCTTCTTTTCCTATCTGGATTCCTTTTACTTCTTTTTCTGCTCTGATTGCTGGGGCCAAAACTTCCAAAACTATGTTGAATAGTAGTGGTGAGAGTGGGCACCCTTGTCTTGTTCCTGATTTTAGGGGAAATGCTTTCAGTTTTTCACCATTGAGGATAAAATAAATGACCCAATCAAAAAATGGGCCAAAGAACTAAACAGACATTTCTCTAAAGAAGACATACAGATGGCTAACAAACACATGAAAAGATGCTCAACATAACTCATTATCAGAGAAATGCAAATCAAAACCACAATGAGGTACCATCTCACGCCAGTCAGAATGGCCGCTATCCAAAAGTCTACAAGCAATAAATGCTGAAGAGGGTGTGGAGAAAAGGGAACCCTCTTACACTGTTGGTGGGAATGCAAACTAGTACAGCCACTATGGAGAACAGTCTGGAGATTCCTTAAAAAAACTGGAAATAGATCTTCCATATGACCCAGCAATCCCACTCCTGGGCATACACACCAAGGAAACCAGATCTGAAAGAGACACGTGCACCCCAATGTTCATCGCAGCACTGTTTATAATAGCCAGGACATGGAAGAAACCTAGATGCCCATCAGCAGATGAATTGATAAGAAAGCTGCGGTACATATGCACAATGGAATATTACTCAGCCATTAAAAAGAATACATTTGAATCAGTTCTGATGAGATGGATAAACCTGGAGCCCATTATACAGAGTGAAGTAAGCCAGAAAGATAAAGACCAATGCAGTATACTAACACATATATATAGAATTTAGAAAGATGGTAACGATAATCCTATATGCAAAACAGAAAAAGATACACAGACTTTTGGACTCTGTGGGAGAAGGCGAGGGTGAGATATTTTGAGAGAACAGTATCGAAACATGTATATTATCAAGGGTGAAACAGATCACCAGCCCAAGTTGGATGCATGAGACAAGTGCTCAAGGCTGGTGCACTGGGAAGACCTAGAGGGATCGAGTGGGGAGGGAGGTGGGAGGGGGGATCGGGATGGGGAATACATGTAAATCCATGGCTGAGTCATGTCAATGTATGGCAAAAACCACTACAATATTGTAAAGTAATTAGCCTCCAACTAATAAAAATAAATGGAAAAAAATTTAAAAAATTAAAAAGAAGACAAATTTAGAAATGCATTCTGTTTTCCCCCAAAAGAGAAGGAATACTGATACTGGTAAGAATCAGCACCGTTTATCTCATCTGTTTTCCTGGTCCAGACTTTTCTCACTTATAACATTCTTAGGTGAATTTAAAATTAAATAGTGTAACCCTCTTAATGTTAATGTATTAAGCTTATACATAATATCAACTAAATTTTCAGTGAACTGTATCCTTCACATTAAGTTGTCCTTGCCTTCCAATTCACAGCAAAATAACTTTAACAAACTGAGAGCAGGAGTGGGAAATATGTGGTATTTCAGGTCTGAATGATAACGAGTTCAGGTCTGCCAATTTAAGGGCAGCCAGAAAATAGATCAGCTTGAGTCATCCCAGCTTGAGGAAATGGTTGTAAGCAAAACCAGTTATGTTATGCTAACTAGAATTGCCTTGCTTAAGGCAAAAATAAGTTTAGTATTCAAGAGTTTCCAAGAAATCATTGCTTTTAAATTGTCCCAGGCAGAATTAACCATGTTTTCTTTTAAGTTTCCATAAAACTTTGACCTCTTTGGACCATTCCCATATTAAATACATAAAATATCTCCCTGGCCATCAAGGCTTCAAGTTTCTCAAGGATAAGAGCCGCTTTTGTATTTCTTCAAGCATCTTTTCAACTGTCAGTTACTTCACTTGTGTTGTTAACTCAAGTAGAATGCCTCCTGGTTTCTTTGACCAACTTACTCTTGATCACTATTTAATGATCTTCTAAGAATAGTGCTTGATATATAGCACACACTCAGTATATTTGCTAAATTAATTATTTACACTAAAATATTTCTAGACTGCCTATGGTGGTAGAGTCAGGGCTAAAAAGCCCAGGGGGTGGGAAGTTCAGGAAATCATGAAGACTGTCTCTGCTAGCTGCAGGTATCTTTGCCAGCAAAGCTCAAAGAGAAGCGTGATTTTCAAGAATGTGCATTTTACAGATAAAAATACTTTTTGGAATGTGTTCTCTTATCATCAGATGAGTTTATCTTATCCTCCAACTCAACTACATTTAATTCTGAGTCACAGGGCTCAGTGTTCCTGGGAAGAGGAGGGTATGAAATAATAGGGAGGCCTCTCTAAATATAAAGAAGTAGAAATCCCATTCATTCTGGTCTGAGGGTAAAATGGGAAAGGAGGTGACAGACGTGAGAAAAGCAGGTCAGCAGAGTTACTTTTACTAATTTTGTGGGGCTAAACTTTAATGTCAGGCATTAACAGCATGTGGGAAACTGAGAATCCCAGGGCAAGTGGCATAATCCCCAAGGTGTAACCTATGTGAGGATATAAAAGTCTGGAGGAAGACCAACACTGAACTTACCCTTAAATCCAATAGGAGGTATAATGGCACTAGATGGAGGGAGGTGTGGAGATGAATGAGACTAAGATAAACCCCATGGCTCCCTACAGTCTACATACAGTGCTCAGGACATCCAAGGGTGCACATGCCCCAGTGAATGGACAGAGAAGTGTTGAGAGATTCCAGTGGGTCCTTGAAGTCATGAGATTGAGAAGAAGTATATAATGAGAGACATTTTTATAGCAGGATGCCAAAAGCGTGACTACAGATCTCAGTCATGGAAACCTGTGAAATGTCAGATAAAAGCAGGATCATCTTGTTGAATAGCAATACAGGGGGTAGGCCAGACTGATATCATGAAACAGCAGACACCAGGAACCAGAAAAAAAAAAAAAAGGAATCTGTCCTCCAAAAGCCCAATTCCATCTCCTTGCAGCCATGTAAGTCTCCTATCAGGAGGAAAAAAAAAAGGAAGAGGTGAGGAAATCTTCAAGACATAGCATTGGACCCTCGAAGACTGAGACAGGTAGTATTAAAAAGGAAATTAAACAGCTTTTAAGAGCCGTCTCCTTCTTCCCATCTCCCACCTTTCCCAGAAACCTGGGGTTATTGAATGAGTTATAGGAAATGAAATACATGTAAGAGATTCTCTGGGATTCTTTAAAATCTCACAGTATATGTTCCCATTTTGGATTAAAATAAGCAAGCTAAGCATCTTGAGGCCTGAGATGTAACTCTGTGACATCAAGTGTGTAGAGTCAAAGAGAAAATAGAAAATACGGAAGTAAGAGACAGACAGAGTTAGGGAGGAACATTCTTTGGCAAGCTTCCTTTGGATGCTCTAAATTTGAGAGTCCTGAATGCAATTCCAATTACAAAAACTCCATCCATTAAATAATTGGGGCTCCATCTGTCTGTGTTTGTGCTTCGTATGACAAAAGAAAGTTCCACAAGCAGGTCAGAAAGAATCCCAAAGCCAAAAATGAAAAAATTTAGGTAGGTTGGAAAATTCCAGTCAAGCCAGAAAATAGATTCTACGACTCCTGCAAAACAAATCCCACTTAAAACCAGGCCCCCAGGAGCTAGGACCAGAGACTAGACAATGGCTGCAACAGCTCTTAGGACTCATAATCGAAGAATCACTTGGTGAACTTTTTCACAAAACACAGCCCACCTGACATTATGATTCAGGTGGTCTGGATGTGTCCTGTGTTGTGTTTTCTTTTTTTGAAAAACTCCCTAGGTGATTCTAATGTGTAGCCAATGCAGAGTTCAAGATGAGAGTTGGGCTGCCAGACTTTGTTACTTGCATCTTTAAGCGGTGACAACTCTTCACTATGGCTTACTGCTAGAACCTGAGACTTCTTTTCCTGCAATGAATATTTTACATGCCTCTGTGATGGGGCAAAGTATTTTTTGATTTAGTACTGAGAAGTCAATTTCCCTGGAGATTGATTACTGCCCTTACTTCTAGGAGGTGATCATTTCACTTAGAATCCAGGTTTAACATAGACACATCTTAAAAACTAGAGATTGGGAACTGAGATAAAGAAATCTACACATTTCTTCCTTCTCAGAAGTAGGGGCATATCTGGATGACAATAAATGTTCTCCAGCAACAGGGGATTTCCCTAGACAAGAAAGAGCATCATGTAAAAACTATTTTAAAAATACTTCCTTCCCTATAGGTGTCCCCTTATTAGTATACCAATATTTTCTTTCTGTCCTATAATGCATTAAGGAAAATTTAAGAAACTTTGTGTCAGTGGAAAGAAAGAAGATATAGAAGTTCCTGCAAAGAGTAACAGGCCTACATCATGACCTTAAGAAGTTTGGGAAAATAATGAGATATAAAAGACAATTGAAGAATTTAGTTGCCACAGTACTTTCTAGGCTTCTGTGCCATCTATCTGCCTTAAGGTTAAACCCTTAGGTGTGGATTATGAAGGTAAAATTCACTTAGTCGTGTCCAAGTCTTTGCTGCCACATGGACCATACACAGCCTCCAGGCTCCTCTGTCCATGGAATTCTCCAGGCAAGAACCCAGGACTCCTGCATTGCAGTCAGATTTTTTTTACCATCTGAACCACCAAGGAACCCCAAGGTGTGGATTATAGAAATGAGCAGATAAGAAGATACTTTGGGCTATAGCCTGCCTCCTGAAGGATAACAAGGGTAAGGATTAGGATTCCAAAGGTAGCTCAGCATTTATCTTGAAATCACTTCCCAAGGTGCACAAAATATATGCCTCAGCCCAGGCAGTGCTAGTAGTAAGGAAACCACCTGCCAATGCAGGAGATGTGAGAGATGCAGGTGTGATCCCTGGGTTGGGAAGAACCCCTGGAGAAGAGAGTGGCAACCCACTCCAGTATCCTTGCCTGGATAAGTCCATGGATAGAGGAGCCTGGTGGGCTATATTCCATAGGGTTGCAAAGAGTTGGGCATGACTGAAGAGACTTAGCATGTATGCATGCATTATCAGAGGGCGGTGAACAGTTTTTTCCCCTACATCCTGGATACAGTGTGAAGATTATCTAAATTTTCTCCCTTTATTTGCTTAGGGAGAACACACAAAATTATTGAATGAATGGGCAAGCCACTACCCATTGAGGATTGAGTTCAGGGCAAAGAGGTTGCAGTGTGCAAGGACTTCCTGACTGGAAGTACCTGGGTCCCAAGAGCTAGATGAGACTAGCCACCACTTAATGGAAACCAAGTAGCATTGGCCACTCAACTCAGAGTCAGCAAGGATAAAGTGTCACAGCAGATGTCCTTTCAGTGAAGAAAAGACAGAGGAGCATAAGGAGAGGACATCTGGAAGCAAGCTTTTTCCTCAAAGGAAATGAGTCATGTAAAGATGATCATATAGAGAGAAACACTGAGGCACTGTTAACTGGTCAATGCAAAGCCATTTCTGTTATTGTTTGTTCAAATCTCCCAGACATTGACAACTTAGAAGAAAGAATACAACAGCAAAAATTAATAGCTAGCATTTCTTCATTCATTTCAGACATTGCTTTAGTAAGCATATGATTTATTACCTAATTAAAGGGTTGCTGTTGCTGCTGCTAAGTCGCTTTAGTCATGTCTGATTCTGTGCGACCCCATAGATGACAGCCCACCGGGCTCTCCCATCCCTGGGATTCTCCAGGCAAGAACACTGGAGTGGGTTGCCATTTCCTTCTCCAATGCATGAAAGTGAAAAGTGAAAGTGAAGTCACTCCCTTGTGTCCGACTCTCAGCGACCCCATGGACTGCAGCCTATCAGGCTCCTCTGTCCATGGGATTTTTCAGGCAAGAGTACTGGAGTGGGGTACCATTGCCTTCTCCAATTAAAGGACTAATCTCAAGTAATAATCACGACTTGAAGTTGTGTTGAAGTTGAGTTGAAGATGAGTAACAGGCTTCTCTCTGCTTTTAAACACAGTTGCTCCCCACTCAGATTCTGCAGGGCTGGGGCAATGCCACATCTTTTTCATCACAAAAGTTCCATTACAGAAGCAGGTAGAGGGTAGAATAGTTTAATGATGAATTAAGACAGTTTTATACCATTAAGGAAAGTTTCACAATCTCATCCACACAGATATTTAGTTCTCAAATTTGGTCCAGTATTTATTTTATCTCTAAACTAAATTATTCATTCATTCAACAAATCATGTTAAACCTCTGAAATGTGCATGATTTTATTGGAAAAGAAAATCCTTCCATATCCTTCAATTAAAAAGTGGTTGGATCCTCCAGGGAGTTACAAAAATTCTACAGGGCAGAAAACTTCCAACGCAAGACAGCAAGAAGCCAGGAAAAATTTAATTGATCTCCTCACTTCAGGAATGAGTAACTTGACATGTTATTACTTCAGTAATCCAAGAAATATACAGTTGTCAGCTGTCACATCTGTTAATTCAATTCTTGAGAGCAACACTGACTATATTGAGAAAAGGTTACCATTTTTTCCAACACTCTGTATCTCCCATTATAGCAACTCTAAAAAAGGTTTTTTATTTAAGACCTAAGAACTCCTTTAAAAACATATAATTGTATTTCCTTTATACCTTTACAATGAAAGCAAATAGCTTTAGTAGCTATGCACACCCCTCCCCAGAAATAATAAAAATAATACTTAATAAACAAAAAAGTCCTTCTCTAAAGAATCATCTCTGGAAAACAGCAAAAACTAGTTGGAAAACTGTAGAGGAAAAAACAGTTGGAAAACTGTAGAGGAAATAAAGGTAGAGTAAATCTAGTTATTGACTCTTTGCATATTGAGATTTTCCTTTGTTAACAATCACAAATTCAAAAACTATCTATCCTACTAAGAAGATGCATCCTTTTAAAATACATTTTGTTTTATTTATACTAAAAAAGTTTCAAAATCACCTATCAAAAATAGATTAAGCATCCCTAAATTTGAGACTCTATAGAGGCCAAAACATCATATTTATATTAGTCACATATATATATATAGTATTTATATTAGTCAGTATTCTCCAAAGAAATAAAACCAACTGTGTGTGTATGTGTGTGTATATGAGCTCCAAACTTTGTAACCAGCTGGTGAGAAATAAAGGTAGCCCCAAGAACCCCTGAACCTGTGGCTGGTGTGAACTGAGGTCAATCTCATGGAGAAATATGCCCTTAACGTTGGCTTTGGCAACTCACTGTAGGATTCAGATTCAGCGCTCTATTTTGAGGACGCCCCTCTGGTTTTGAACACAAAACTAACTTCTGATTAATACCTTTCCTAGACATTCAGTAGTAAATATTTCACTTGTGGGTTAAAACCCAAAATTTATGTCTCAAACACTCTTTAAAGTTACATAGTCAGCTGTGTATCTGGCTGGACATTTATTCCATGCATGCTAAGTCACTTCAGTCATGTCCAACTCTGCACAACCCTATGGACAGCAGCCCACCAGGCTCCTCTGACCACAGGATTCTCTAGACAAGAATACTGGAGTGGGTTGCCATTTCCTCCTCCACATTTATTCCGTAACGTATGCTTAATGTACATTTTGTCACTGATGATAGATACTTGACAATGATTGCTCTTCCAATATAAGTGAAATACACATTAGCTGTCAAAAAGAAACATCCTTTTTACTACTGATATGAAAAAAAAAAAACAATCAAAGGAGCCATAAAAGAAAATTCAGAGAACTCACTGAGAGTCACATACAATGTATTTGGCATAGATGCTGATAAGAAAATAAAAATAACTCACTTCAACAAGTTAAACACAGCTACATGTAAAAATCCATAAGCCAGTATTTTCATTCCTCCTATTGCAAGATTGCAAACTTTGTCCAAAGTTGAAGATTAGTGTGATATGTCACATTTTGAGATCAAGATACTAGTTGTTTATACTGCGCAGAATTATATTCTTTCCATCATCAAAACTTAATATATAAAGAGATTTTTTGGCTGCTTGCTTATGCAGCTTTCACAGTTTAACCCATAATCACGTGTTTCAGCTGGCAAAGTTTGCAATTTAGTTTTCAGCAACTGCCAGATGATATACAATTGCCTTCTTGGCAAGACAGGCTCAAAACTCTGTGAATGTTTTGAATAATACTTAATAGTGTCTATTCATAGCATTGAAAAATAAATGGGGACGTATTAATACTCATATTAATTCATGCTATTTTTTAAAAATAACAAACCAAGAAATATTTAGGAAAACTAAGGAGCATTTTTTGTACTTCCAAATGATAGACCAACATTTAAAAAAATCCTATATTTTAAAATTTAATTCCAAGAGGAAAAAATTTAATCATATTCTCTTCAAAAGGCCTCATCTTTTCTTCTCTACAGTATTCTTAAATACACGATTTTTTTTTTTACATATTAAAGCATTAAAGCTAGTGTTAGTATGTGCTTAGTTGTGTCTGACTCTTTGTGACCCCATGGACTGTATGTAGCCCACCAGGCTCCTGTGTCCATGGGATTTCCCAGGCAAATATACTGGAGTGGGTTGTCATTTCTTTCTCCAGGGGTTCTTCCCAACCCAGGGATCAAACCTGTGTCTGTTCCCCTGCAGGCGGCCTCCTCTGTTGCAGGCAGATTCTTTACTGCTGAGCCACCAGGGAAGCCATATTAATGCATAATTATCTTACATTATAAACATTTTCCCAAGTCCAATTTCATTTTTCTTTTGTTTTTAAAAAGTTTTTTTCAAATTGAAGGGCCAGAGTCTGGAATGGCAGAGTAAGAAAACTAGTGGACACCTCTCTAACAAAAATAATGTCAAAAGGTGAACCATGATTTAAGGTGTAGGAAAGAGACTCAACACTTGATGGGAAGAACTGCAAAGTTACATTACAAAGAAGTATTTTTCCAACGAACAATGCTGGGAAACTAGATGCCTACATGCAAAAGAATGGATTTGGACTCTTTCCTTACATCAAATTCAAAAACACTGGATCATAGTCTTACATAAAGAATAAAACAATAAAACCTCTAAGAGAAAGGAGGAAAATCTTCACAATATTGGATTAAGTATAGTTGCTTAGATACAACACTGAAAGAAGGGCATCAAAAGAAAAAATGCATAAATAAGACTTCATCAAAATTAAGATCATTTCTGCTTCAAAGTACATCAACAAGTAAAATGACAACCCACAGAAAATTCATGAAAATTAAAAATTCATAAATGATTTTAATAGAAAATTTCCCAAAGAAGAGGTACAAATGGCCAATAAGAACAAGAAGATACTCAACATCATTAATGACAATGTAATATCATTTAACATTCACCGGGATCTCGAAAATTGAAATGAAAATAATAAGTGTTGGTGAGGAAATGGAATATTGGAATGCTTACACTTTGTTGGTGCAGATTCAAAATGGTACAGCCATTTTAAAATAATATATTTAGTTCCTCACATTTGAAGCATAGAGTTACCAGTGAAAGTCGCTCAGTCATGTCCGACTCTTTGTGACTACATGGGCTATACAGTCCATGGAATTCTCCAGGCCAGAATACTTTGCCGTGGGAAGGTTTTCCCTTCTCTAGGGGATCTTCCCAACCCAGGTATTGAACCCAGGTCTCCTGCATTGCAGGTGGATTCTTTACCAGCTGAGCCACATGGGAAGCTCAACAATACTGGGGTAGGTAGCCTATCCCTTCTCCAACAGATCTTCCCAACCCAGGAATCAAACCAGGGTCTCCTGCATTGCAGGCAGATTCTTTACCATGATGACCCAACAATATGTGACCCAGGCACATATGCAAAAGAACTACAAACGTATGTCCACACAAACTTGTACATGACTATAGATAGAAAAATTATTCATAAAAAACAAAAAGTGGAAACAGCCAAAATGTCCATCAACTAATGGATGGATAAACAAAATACAGCATATATATAAAATGGAATATTTTTCAACAATAGAGGAATGAAGCTACATGAGTGAATTTTGAGAACACTTAAGCTAAGTGAAAGAAGTCAGTCACAGAAGACCGTGTATTATGTGATTACCTTTATGTGAAAGTGTAGAATGGGCAAATTTTTAAAGGCAGTGCCAAAGAATGTTTAATCTACTGTACAACTGCACTCATCTCAAACACTAGCAAAGTAATGCTCAAAATTCTCCAAGCTAGGCTTCAATAGTACATGAACCAAGAACTTCCAATGTTTAAGTTGGATTTAGAAAAGGCAGAGGAACCAGAGATCAAATTGCCAACAACTGTTGGATCATAGAAAAAGCAAGAGAATTCCAGAAAAACTCTACTTCTTCTTCATTGACTATGCTAAAGCCTTTGACTGTGTGGATGACAACAAACTGAAAAATTCTTAAGAGAGATGCAAGTACCAGACCACCTTATCTGCCTCCTGAGAAATCTGTATGCAGGTCAAGAAACAATAGTTAGAACCGGACATGGAACAAGGGACTGGTTCCAAACAGGAAAAGAAGTACCTCAAGGCCGTATATTGTCACCCTGCTTATTTAAATTATAGTCAGAGCACATCATGCAAAATGCCAAGCTGGATGAAGCACAAGCTGGAATCAAGATTGCCAGGAGAAATATCAAAAACCTTAGATATGCAGATAACACCACCCTTATGGCACAAAGTGAAGAGGAACTAAAGAGCCTCTTGATAAAAGTGAAAGAGAAGAGTGAAAAAGTTGGCTTAAAACTCAACATTCAAAAAACTAAAATCATGACATCAGGTCCCATCACTTCATGGCAAATAGATGGGGAAACAATGGAAACAGTGACAGACTTTAGTTTAGGTACTTCAAAATCACTACAGATGGTTACTGCAGCCATGAAATTAAAAGATGCTTTCTCCTTGGAAGGAAAGATATGACCAACCTAGACAGCATATTAAAAGGCAGAGACAATACTTTGCCAATAAAGATCCACCTAGTCAAAGCTATAGTTTTTCTAGTAGCCATGTATGGATGTAAGAGTTGGACCATGAAGAAAGCTGAGCATCAAAGAATTGATGTTTCTGATCTGTGGTTTTGGAGAAGACTCTTGCAAGTCCCTTGGACTGCAAGGAGATCAAAACAGTCAATCCTAAATGAAATCAGTTCTGAATATTCATTGGAAGGACTGATACTGAAGCTCCAATACTTTGGCCACCTGATGTGAAGAACTGACTCATTGGAAAAGACCCTGATGCTGGGAAGGATTGAAGGCAGGAGGAGAAGGGGATGACAGAGGATGAGATGGTTGGAAGGCATCACTGACTCAACGGACTTGAGTTTGAGCAAGCTCTGGGAGTTGGTCATGGACAGGAAATCCTGGCATGCTGCAGTCCATGGGGTTGCAGAATCGGACACGACTGAGTGACTGAACTGAATTGATAGAGGCAGAAAATAGTATTTTTCTGTGGCTAAGTTAGGAAAAACAGTGACAGCAGAGAAGGACTAGGGAATAACTGTTAAAAGGAATGGGATTTTCATGAGACAGGGTGATGAAAATGCTCTAAAATTAGGTTTTGATGATGGTGGTTCATCCTGTGAATATATTAAACAAAACTGAACTGTATACTGTACATTAGGGAATTACATAGTATGTGAAGCATATCTGAACTTTTAAAAAATGAATGGCCATAAAGGTAGTAACTATTTTAGTCTATATTCCCCTGCATCATATTTTACCTAAGCCATCTCAAAAACAGAATTTCTGCTTTAAAACAAACAAACAACAATAGCAACAACAACAAAAAACCTCTGATATCTTATTAATAGTAATTGTTTTGGCTGCATGTCACAGAGACTCAAAGTCTGTATAATCGCATCTTCCTAAATATCTAGATCCTTATATTCCAATCTATTTTACAAGTAACTGGTACAATAATCACTCTAAAACTTTTTTCATCAGGTTTTTCCCCGCTATTTAGGACATCACTGTTTGGCTTCCCTGGTGGCTCAGAACCTGCCTGCAATGCTAGAGACCTGGGTTTGATCTCTTGGATGGGAAGATCACCTAAGGAAGGCATGGCAACTCACTCCAGTATTCTTGCCTGAAGAATTCCCATGGACAGAGGAGCCTGGCAGGCTATGGTCCATGGGGTCATTAAGAGTCGGACATGATTGAGTGACTACGCACACAACACAGGCCATCACTATCAGTCTGTATTGCCAAGCCTTTCACATCTAAACTCTCTCCTCAAGGAATTCAATTACATGGCTTTTCTTAATGTCAGTTTCCTTGACAAAAATCGACTTTGACTTTCTCAGCAAAACACGTTATTATCTATAGTTTAATATTTTCTGCTATGACATTGTTATAAAGTCTGTGATTACAAATAACTTGGAAATGACTCCAAAAGGCTTAACCGACAAGGTTTAGCATGATCTTACATTATCTGAAATCTGAAACAGGGCAATAATAAAAATTTATTAATACAGTGACTTAATACTTTTTGTAAAGTAATACTTTCTGTAAAGACCCAAGTACCTGCAATTTTCTCAGTCTGTACCCCTCAGCATGTTCTTCTCAGCTTAGCCTCCCTCACAGCCCTAGAGAGGTGATAAAATTTTATATGCCACACACTGAAATGTCACTGATAAGTTGCAAAAGAGGAACTGTTTAAAAGTCTCTTTGTAAAATGTTATAAAACTCAAGGAAACCTTTCCTAGAGCCTTCTGGTATGCCCCCTACCCTCACTAATTATCTGAAACTGCATCACATGCGTGCTCATTCAACTACAATTCTCTCCCTAGGGCCAGAGAAGGGCTAGCCCCTCTGCAGAACATGGAGTTAGCACTTGGAATGTATAGAATTCAGTTAGTTCAAGGAAGGGATAGAATGGCTGCTGATTATAATGGGGAAGAAATTATTATCTGCTGTATGCAATCAATTCACTTTTATTTACACTCCACCCATTAATTAAAATGCGCCATGTCATAATTTCTTCTAATCTTACATCCATTAATTTCTCCAAGTCCTGTATATTTACCTCATGTAAAAAAAAATCTTGATTAACTACCTATAGCTACACACTCCCATGAAGTATTTATTTAATCTTTCAAGAGAAAAACAGATTCTATGGTAGTTTTAAATCTTAAAATAAAAAGCCTGTTTTTGGGATTATGGTAGTAGGTAATTTATCTAGCTCCAATATTTTGCAGGTAAGAGACCAAAGTCAAGAAAAGGAAACACTTAGTGAAATAAGAAAAGAGAAGAACTTAAAAGAAAAGAAGGGAAGGAAATAGAAAAAAAGAAGGGGATAAAGTAAGAGAAATCACAGGTGAAGGAAATGAGCAAACCAGAAGAAAAGAAAGGTTGAGGGAGGAAAGGAGACAGAGGAAACATCCAAAGAAGGAAATAAGGAAAAAGTAATGAGAAAAAGAGGAGAATACAAAGGGGAATTAAAAGGTTAAGGCAGACACATAAGACTGTCAGATGAAATGTGGCATTTATCCACAGTTTGCTTAGAGAACCCATGGAACATAACAACATGATAACCAATGCAGGCAGTAAAACCACACAAAGCTTAACAGACATCTACTTGGTAGAAATGACACTGTTGCTCATGATTCTGACTTCCGGGATCATCTGAGAAGAAAAGAACTATAAATGATGAATGTGATTTTTTGAAATATTCTCAGCCACCATGAAAACTTGAGTCAAAAAACTCAGTGCCAAGAAGGGTTCTGCTATGATCTAAACATGTGTGTGTTAAGTTGACTTCAGTTGTGTCTGACTCTTTGTGAACCTATGGACCATAGCCCACCAGGTTCCTCTGTCTATGGGATTCTCCAGGCATTGCCAGGATTGCCATGGGATTTCCCGGGCAGTCCAGGGATTGCCTTGCCCTCCTCCAGGTGATCTTCCTGACTCAGGGATGGAACCCCTGTCTTCAACATATCCTGCATTGGCAGGCAGGTTCTCTATGACTAGTGCCACCTGGGAAGCCTGATCTAGATATACATACAGTATAGTTATTGTGTGCACTTCCCAACACAGGAAACTCTCTATGATCCAAATTGGAGCCCGTATTTTCAGAATTTTTAAAAGGATCAATATCTTAACTGTCATTAACCAGGTTATTTTTAAATGATTACTTATTGGAACTTTATCAAAGTTATTTTCATGGCTTTTTAATTCTACCAATTGCTGAAAGGGTAATACTAAAATAATTAATACATATTTAGTGAGTAAACAAAATGGCAAAAGCTTTGTCATTAAACTATTCAGACATGATTTTTTATTCTAATTTTATAGTGCACATAGAGCTATAAGATTGTGAGAACAAATTACAAAACATGGAAAGGTAGTAAATGTGGCCCTAAAGTTATAAAAAGCTTCAGCACAGCTGTATCTCGTCATGGTTTACACAGGGAAAAAAGTAAAAATCACAAAAGGAAGCTTCTGCTCTTTTAATTCCTACATGAAAATTAGCATACAAAATAAGTATATGTGCAGGCATTTGTCTTTTCAATTATAAAATTAAGACATATTTCTTGCAATAATAATCATAACTATAAATCTATCTACAGTCAGAATCTTTCCAGCCCAATTATATATACCAAATATTTTTCCTTTGTGTGTACAAATATATATATTCATATAAAAAGTTATTTATTATAAAAATGTGTACATATTTTTAATCTTACTGATATACTGTGGAAACCCATTTATATCTATATAGATGTAGGGGCTTCCCTGGTGACTCAGTGGTAAAAAATCCACCAGCCACCAGCCAGTACAGGAGATGTGGGTTCACTCGCTGGGTTGGGAAGATCCTCTGGAGAAGGAAATGGCAACCCACTCCAGTATTCTTGCCTGGGAAATTCCATGGATGGAGGAGGCTTGTGGACTATAGTCCATGTGGTCACAAAAGAACTGGATACAACTGAGTCACTAAATAACAATAAGAAACAACCTGAAGAGTTCTGCTTCCTTGTAGGATTCATAAAAGAAGGTTGCTCTACACTAATATCAAGGAAAAGTCAAATAATCTAAAAAAATCATAACTATTTTAGGTTTGCATAAGAAAGCTGAGGTCATCAGGTAATTAGGTATTTTGAATTTTAAATGGTAATAATCTCCTCTAAGGAAAGACAAAATACATGAACTCTTTTGCCCACAGACAAGTTCTGGAAGAGGTGTCATCCATAAAGACATGTTAAAAAAAATTACAAATGAGATTTGAATGCATTTCTATGGTCCATGTGTAGCTCACTATGAAGCAGTTCAGATTCTCTGAGATCCCCAGTAAAAAACATGATTTTTGCTTTTCCCTACTCTCCAGCCAGTTTGCAAGGATCTCAAGTGGTTCTAACAAAAAAGGTCATGGTTACAGCAGGAAAACTGAAGTGGCCACACATGTGCAGGAGTTGAGGGGCTGCTGCTCATTGACAGGAATGAAAGGTGTCTACCATTGAAGAACTGGCAAACAACCCTCAACCAGCCTGACCCCAGGCAAAACTGGGATCCCAGCCCCTGTTGCTGGGTAGAGCTAAAAGAAATTTCACACAGAGGAAGTGACAGAAAATCCACTTGTTCTCATGATCCTAAACTGATCCAAAGCAAAAGACCGACTGCTGTTACTTGAGACAGGGCAGGCATCATGCTCTATCTAAGACCTTCACCTGTTACAGGATACGACAAATAGGGGAGGGACAGAAATGCTGAAAAATATAACCATTAAGATTCTAGGGCACAGGTCAGGACAGAGGCTGAAATTTAGAGAAAACCTGACCCCACCACAAGCCTTGAAAGGAATACCAACCCAAAGTAGACTGCAACTAGAGTGAGGGTAAAGGTACAGAAAGGAAGTGGTGCTATAAAACAGTCATACTGGTTTTTCAGAAATCTAAACGCAAATAAAAAGCATCAAGAAAAGACAAGCCACAAAATGAGACAAAATACTTGCTAAGCACGTATTGGTTAAAAGGATTGAATCCAACGTATACAATGAAATCTTAAAACTCAATAAGAAAAAAAAAAAAACAACACAATTTAAAAATGGGCAAAACATCTGAATATATACCTCACCAAAGAAGATACACAGATGGCAAATAAGCATATGAAGAGATGCTCAACACCACGTGGCATGTGGGAATTGCAAGTTAAAACAATGAGATTTCACACTTATTAGAATGGCTCAAATCAAAAAAATGATCAACACTGAATGCTGGTGAGTACTCAGAGCAAGAGGAATTCTCATTGATTATTTGTGGAGATGCAAAACAGTACAACAATTTTGGAAGAGTTTGTTAGCCTCTTACAAGGTTAAATATAGTTTTATCATATAATCCAACAGTAGTACTCCCTTTTTGCAGCTGATTTGACAAGTTATATCCATCCTAAAACCTGAGTGCCAACATTTAGAGCATCTCTGGTCACAGCTGCCAAAAACTGAAAACAGGTGAGCTGTCCTTCAATAAGTGAACGGATAAGCAAACTGTGGAGCATCCACACGATGGAATATTATTCAGTAATAAAAAGAATGAGTTGTCAAACCATAAAAGACAAGGGTTAAGATGCATACTGCTGAATGAAAGAAGCCATTTTGAAAAGGCTACACAGTATAGGGTTCAAATTGTATTGCATTCTGGAAAAGGCAAAATACAGAGGAAAATTTCAAAACTCTGTGGTTGCTGGGGTTTGAAAGAATTGAAAGTACTGAATACGTGAAGTATGAAGGAACTTTCAGGTAGGAGACACTATTCTGATTGACACTCTAAAAGTGGATATATGACATAAAGTTATCAAGACCCACCAAACTTAAAAGCACTCTTAAACAAAGTAAAAAAAATAAAATTATTTACAATTCGTGAGATGCTGAGAAAGAATGTAGACTGTGGAAAAGTTTAAGGCAAATTCACTGAAGGAGATGATGAGGAGATATAATGGTAAGTAACTTTGGAAATGAATAGAGTCTATAAATTTTACCATAGGAAACTTCACATAAGCAATATATTTTGACTGATAATGTTCTCTCAAAAGGGAGTAGAGGTTAACAATTCAAAAACTATTATAAATGGATATTAGAAATGAACAATTAAGTAAATGAATGGCATATGGTAGAAACCAGATTTCTCATTGCTGTCATGTTAATTTACAAATAAGACTAAGTAAGAGGACAGCAATCTCTGTGGTGATGAATTAAAGTTGGAGACATCAATATGAGCTCATGTTTAACATAGATACAGATAACTTTTTCCCTTATTGAATAACATTTGTCTTTGGCTCTCTATCCAGGATAAGAAGGACCAATAATATGATTTGTCAGCATGGGCAAACACAATAAATGATAATAAAGTATCAAACATTATAAATACACACCTGGTTTCACACACAAATATAAATGTATTTATAAATATGTAAAAACATGAACTATATTTTCCTGAAATATAAACAGCTATAGTTTTTACTTTGTGTTATGAACACAGGCACTTGTCCCTTCTTCAATCAGATAAGGCTAATGAAATATGTGTAGATATGTGTTTATAGTAGGTGAGTAAACATGCATTCCTTTGTTCTGTTGGATAAGAGAGCTTAAAAACAATGACACCCAGTAGTAATAAGTTCACTCAGTACTGTGTTCTAACTCTATTCCCCGATAAAAAGAACAAAGATTCTTAGGGAAAATGTATAATTTTAGGACTTAGCAGGCAATATAAAGAGTTGGGGACATTCTGCAGTAACAGAAAGTAAGAAAGTATTTAAAACATGTGCACGCACACACACATACACACACACATAAACCACTGTAGATACATCAAAGGGACACAGGAGTTAAATGAAAGAGCTTGCAATAACCTAAGCCAAACATTTGAAGAAAAAAAGAATAGTATTCACTTATAACACAAACTATAAACCAATGAGTCTATACTGATACAAACAAAATTCCATACTCTTTTAACTGTGGACTATATATAATACTTCCTTTAAAAGAATACAGAATGGAAAGGGAAATACAGTAGAAAAACCTTGGCAAAGGCTGAATCAGTCCAGTGCTTAAGATCAGTATTAACATCCGTATGTCATGTTAAGGCATGCTACAGTCCATGGGGTCACTAAGAGTCAGACACGACTTAGCAACTGAACAACAACAGAAACCACTAAGATATGACAAAAGTGGTATTTTATGTCTATGATCTCTGCCCCAAAATATATAGCCCAAGTCTAATCATGAGAAAAACAGACAATTATGGCAAAGTGACATCTACAAAACAGCTGATGAGTACTTCTTAAAAGTGTCAAGAACACAAAAAACACAAGGAGTCTGAGAACTCTTACAGCCAAAAAGAGTCTATAGAGACATGATAATTAAACATAAATTGGCCATGGGTGGAATCCTAGAACAGAAAAAAAAACTAAGATAAAAACTATAAAAGAGGAAAAAATAAAGTGTAGATGAGAAATAACAGAAAATAAAAAGCAAGATAACAAGTTTATGCCCAACCATATAAAAAAGACATTTAAAAATATTTGTGAAAAATAAAAATACATGTAATAAACATGTTAATAAGATTTGTCCCCCTAAAAATAATAATAATAATATAGTTTTAAAGTAAAGTGATCTAAAAAGACACATCATGCAAAATATATTTCCACTCACAAATAACTGAGCCTCATAAGGCCAAAACATAAAAAAGTAAAAGAGAAGTAAACAAGCCCACTGTCATCCTTGGACTCTTCAATACTGACAACTGATAGAGCAAGTAGACTTAAAAAAAAAGAATAAGGATATATAAGAATCAAAGAACACTATCAAACAAGTTGATCTAGCTGACATTTAAAGAACATTGCACCCAATGAGAGCAGAATATACTTTCACATTCACAAGAAATATTTATCAAAATAGACCATATTTGGGCTATGAAAATACTCTTCATAAATGTATGCCAACATCAATAAAAAATACATCAATAGCAGAATGATATCTGGAAAATTCTACAATACTTAGAAAACTAAACAACACACTAATTAACTCATGGGTCAAAGAGGGTTCCCAAAAGATGTTAGAAAATGTTTTGTAGAGAATAAAGTGAAAATATAACAATTAAAATTAATGAGATGCAGCTAAAGCAGTGCTTAGAGGAATATTTATAGCATTAAACATATATGTGAAAAAAATAAAAGTCTCAAATTAATGGCCCTAACTTCTACCAGAAGAAGCAGAATATGGAAGTAAAAGAAATAAATCCCAAATAAGCAGAAAGAACAATGATGATAAGAGCAGACTTAGTGAAATTTAAAACAGAAATAAAGGAAAGAAAAACCAATGAAACCAAAAGCTAGTTCTTTAAAAATATCAGAAATACCATTAACCTTTAACTGATCAAGAAATAACAGACACAAAGTGCCAATATAAAGAATGAAAAGGGGAGTGACATTAGCATTATAGCATCCAATTGTGAATTCAAAAGAAATAGGACCTTGGTCAGGCTGCAGAGCGAAGGGAGTTGGTGAGCCTGCCCAACTTCTGACTCTATAATCTGGAAAGAGAGTACTGGGGCATGGTGGATAGACAATTTGTGGAGGTCCAGCCTGCCTGACAGAGGAATCCAGCACACCATCTAAATGGAACAGAGATGAGTTTTGAGTAGAGGAGATGGAGAAATTTTCTAAGTTGGCCTCCCTCCCAGGGCAACACTGCAAGGCACTGGGCTTTAGGCAACATCAAAGGTTACCTCTTCAGTAAAGCTGGTGGAAAGCAAAAGTGGCAAGTGACCATCCATCTGCCTTAGTTCAGGCTACAGCTAGAGATATACATTCTTCTCAAGCAACACTCAGATTTCTAAGAAGGCATCTCTGTGACTGGGGGGAGAAAGAAGAAAAGGAGGGAGGGACACAAAAGTATTAAAGGGCACTGAAGGAATGCATTCCTGTTGTGTGCTTTGGGATTTCAGTAGTCAACTCACCCACAAACTTCTTAGAATGCTCCACTACAGGATCTCCCTACTAGGCTGTGGTCATCCTCCAAAGTTACAGGTGCTAAGACAACATCTCCTGCCATTCTACTGCTAGTTCTGACAATATCAGAGTGAATCCAAGAGATCCAGCTCCAGCAGGAGAAACCACAAACTTGAGGTATAGTGCCACCTTCTAAAATATAAAAGTAAGGTTACTAATTATCAGCTTGCTGAATTGTAAGAAACAAAGAGGACATAAATTCATAGCTAAAGAAAATGTCTTCTATGCAAATGTAAAAGCACAAGTGTATATCAAACACTATGAAAAAATAAATCAGGTATCACAAAAAGAAAACTGTATTTCTCTAGCAACCAAACTCAAACACATAGAAAAGTGTTCTATTCTAACTGGTAAAGAATTCAAATAACTGTTAAGAAGAAATTTAATAAGCTACAAGAAAATTCAGAAGGCAATTCAATAAACTCAGGGATAAAATTACTAAACAGAAGGAATTTCTTACCAAAGAGATTGAAATTTAAAAAGAACCAAATTCTGGAGCTGAAGAATTCAATGAATGAGATGAAGAAAGCAACAGAGAACATAGGTAACAGCTCAGACTAGATGGAAGAGAGATTAAATGACTTGGGAGAGAGGCCTATAGAAATAACTTCAGTTAAGAGAAGTTAGATAGAACCTCTACAAGAGCTATCAGATTCCATCAGAAAGGCAAATATTGAAAAAACAACAACAAAAAAATCCTCTAACAGAAGGAGAGGAGAGAGAAAAAGGAACAAAGAGTTTATTTAGAGAAACAATATCTGAAAATTTCCCAAATTTGGATAAGAAATTAAATACACAAGCCACAAAGCTAATAGAAGACTCTATTACCACAATGCAAAAAGATCTTATCTGAAATATATAATAATAATGCTGTCAAAAAACAATGATTAAAAAAGAATCAGAGTCATCTGGGGGAAAAAAAGAACACAACCTAGAAATCTTAGCAAATTTAAGAAGACTGAAATCATACCAACTAATTTTTCTGACCACAATGGTATGAAAATAGACATCAACAAACAAAAGAATGATAGAAAATCTATAAATGTGTAGAACTTAAACACTGTGATTCTGAAAGACCAATGAGTCAAAGGAGAAATAAAATGGAAATCAAAAATATCTTGAAAAAAAAAAAAAAAAGTAAACATAACATACCAAAACAGGAGAAGCAGCAAAAGCAGTTCTGAGAAGAAAGTAATATATTAAGAAATTAGAAAGATCTCAGTTCAGTTCAGTCACTCAGTCATGTCTGACTTTTTGCAACCCCATGGACTGCAACATGTCAGGCTTCCCTTTCTGTCACCAACTCCCGGAGCTTACTCAAACTTGACCATTGAATCGGTGATGCCATCCAACCATCTCACCTTCTGTCATCCCCTTCTCCTCCTTCCTTCAACCTTTTCCACCATCATGGTCTTTTCCAATGAGTCAGCTCATCACATGAGGTAGCCAAAGTATGGGAGCTTCAGCTTCAACATCAGTCTTTACAATAAATATTCAGGACTGATTTCCTTTAGGATGGACTGGTTGAATCTCCTTGCAGTCCAAGGGACTCGCAAGAGTCTTCTCCAACACCACAGTTCAAAAGCATCAATTCTTCAGTGCTCAGCTTTCTTTATAGTCCAAATCTCACATCCATACATGACTACTGAAAAAACCATAGCCGTGACTAGACAGACCTTTGTTGACAAAGTACTGTCTCTGCTTCTTAATATGCTGTCTAGGTTGGTCATAACTTTCCTTCCAAGGAATAAGCATCTTTTAAATTCATGGCTGCAGTCACCATCTTCAGTGTTTATGGAGCCCCCAAAAATAAAGTCAGCCACTGTTTCCCCATGTATTTGCCATGAAGAGATGGGACTGGATGCCATGATTTTAGTTTTCTGAATGTAGAGCTTTAAGCCAACTTTTTCACTCTCCTCCTTCACTTTCATCAAGAGGCTCTTTAGTTCTTCTTCACTTTCTGCCATAAGGGTGGTGTTATCTGCATATCTGAGGTTATTGATATTTCTCCTGGAAATCTTGATTTCAGCTTGTGCTTAATCCAGCCTAGCGTTTCTCATGATGTACTCTACATATAAGCTAAATAAGCAGGGTGACAATATACAGCCTTGACATACTCCTTTCCTGATTTGGAACCAGTCTCTTGTCCCATGTCCAGTTCTAACTTTTGCTTCCTATATTTCTTGAGAAATACAGATTTCTCAAGAGGCAGGTCAGGTGGTCTGGTATTCCCATCTCTTTCAGAATTTTCCACAGTTTATTGTGATCCACACAATCAAAGGCTTTGGCATAGTCAATAAAGCAGAAATAAGCATTTTTCTGGAACTCTCTTGCTTTTTCGATGATCCAGTAGATGTTGGACAATTTGATCTCTGGTTCCTCTGCCTTTTCTAAAAGCAGATTGAACATCTGGAAGTTCACAGTTCACGTACTGCTGAAGCCTGGCTTGGAGAATTTTGAGCATTACTTTACTAGCATGTGAGATGAGTACAATTGTGCAGTAGTTTGAGAATTCTTTGGCATTGCCATGAGAATCCCATGAACAGTTTTGACATTATTATTCATTAATAAGTTAATTTTCACAATTGTGGAAATTACTACTGACCTTTATAAAGATATTTTTTTTTCTCCCAATCTAATTCAGGACCACTTATTTTCATCACTTTTTATGTCTCTTTCATTTTCTGTTACCTGGAAGAGTTTATTGGTTTTTCTTATCTTTTATGTTCTTAATATTTTTTTTTTGAAGAGTTTGGGCCATTTATTCTAGTGGCTGTTCTTCAAATTGGATTTATATGTTTCCTCATGATTACATTCATCTCACATACTTTTGTGAGACATGATGTATTCTTTCAAGTGCATCATATTAGGAGGCAAATAATATATATTTGTTGCTCTAATGGTACTATTAACTTGGACCACTTAATCTAGGTAGTATTTGTCAGGTTTATCTTACTGAAAGTTAATCTTTTTCCCTTAGTATTTAATTTCCCTTGGTATTATGGGCAAATACTTTGAGATGATATAAATATACTGCTTCTAATTAAACTTTTACCCATTAGTTTTAACATCTATTGATGTTTACTGTCTGAAACTGTTATTAATGTGATGGTTACCAAACTGTGATATACAAAGTATTCATTAGTCCTTCTATAGCAACTGATTTGCAATATATGTGAACCTGATTGGTTTTTATTGAGTTAAAGTATTGGAAAAGTTGGTACACAGAGACAATAATTTTTCCAAGACTTAATAAATTTTAGCATAGAGTAAGAATACTTACTTTAAATGAAAAATAGCCTGTATAGCTTTGTACAAGTTAAAATTTTCCAATGTAATTATTCAGATTAGATTGTTAGGTTAGATTTTTAGCATATCCTTTGATGTGGACTAAAGTATACATTTGGACTTCCCTGGCGGCTCAGACGGTAAAGCGTCTGCCTACAATGCGGGAGACCTGGGTTCAATCCCTGGGTCTGGAAGATTCCCTGGAGAAGGAAATGGCAACCCACTCTAGTACTCTTGCATAGAAAATCCCATGGACAGAGGAGCCTGGTGTCCATGGGTTCTCAAAGAGTCAGACACGACTGAGCGACTTCACTTTCACTTCAAAGTATACATTTCAAATCATCTTTCACTTTTATCTAATCAAGATTCATTATGCTGTCACAAAATAAAATTACAATGTGAATAGAACTCATTTTGCACTCTAGATCAAAGTAAATTATAAGCCTATCTGTAAGTCATGGAATGGAATAACTTGAAAAGTAGAAAAAGGATACACAAAAATAAAGAGAAAGGAATCTACATATAACACTAAAGGAATGCATCAAATCAAAAGGGAAGAAACCAAGAGAATAAGACAGAAACAGAGAACTATAAAAGCAACCAGAAAATAATGAATAAAATGGCAATATATGCATACATATTCATAACAAAAGTGTAAATGAACTAAATGTTCCAATCAAAAGCTATAGAGTAGCTGAATAAATAAAAACAAGATCTATCCATATGCTGTCCACAAGATTCACTTCAGATCTAAAGACACACATAGACTGAAAGTGCAGAGAATAAAAAAGATATTTCAGGCATGTGGGGGTGAAAAAAAAAAGCTTGGGTAACAATACATATATCAGACAAAATAGACTCTAAAATAAAGACTGTAACAAAATATTAAAAAGGGGCATTATATAATGATAAAGAGGGCAATCAACAAGAGTATATAATATTTGTTAAATAGTTATGCAGCCAACACAGGAGCACCTGAATATATAAAGCAATATAAATGGAGAAATGAAAATAAATGGAGAAACTTACAGCAGCTCAATAATAGTAAGACAGTTAAGTACCCCACTTATATAAATAAATAAAACATCCAGGAAGAAAATCATTAAGTAAACACTGTCCTTAAATAACACATTAACAAATGAGTTTAATAAATATACACAGAGTATTTTATCCGAAAGCAGAATATATATCATTTTCAACTGCACATATAACATTCTCTAGATAGGTCACATGTACGGCACAAAACAGGTCTCAGTAAATCTAAGATTAAAATCCCATCAAGAATCTATTCTCGTTACAACAATATGAAACTAGAAATCAACTAGAAGAAGTGGTAAAAACACAAATACATGGAGACTACATAACAATTGCTACTAAACAATCAATGGTCAATGGAGAAATCAAAGAGGGAACTTTAAAATACCTGTAAACAAATGAATATGGAGACACAACTTTCCAAAATCTATGGGCGAGAGCAAAAGAAGTTCTTAAAGCTCACAGCAATTTACACTGACCTCAGGAATAAGAAAAATCTCAAACAATCTGAATGTGCATTTTAATGAACTAGAAAAATAACAATCAAAGCCCAAATTAAGAAAATTAAAAAGATTAGAGCAAGAATAAATGAAATAGATATTAGGAAAAACAAGAGAAAAGACAAATGTAACTAAGAGTTGTTTATTTGAAAAGATAAAGCAAGGAACTATTAGCCAGGCTAATCAAGGAAAAAAAGAGCCTAAATAAATAAAACCATAAATGAAAGAGGAGTAATTACAACTGATAGCACAGAAATGTGAAATATCATAAGAGAATGCTATGAACAAATACATGCCAAAAAAGTAGACAACCCCAAAACTGAACTCCTAGAAACACACAATCTTCCAAGATTGAATCAAGAAGAAATAGAAAATCTGAATATGCAATCACTAGTAATGTAATTGCATCAGTAATTTAAAAACTCTAAAAAGCAAAGTCTGAGTCCAGATGACGTCACAGGTGAATACTACCAAACATGTAAAGAGGAGTCAGTGCATATCCTTCTCATATTATTCCAGAAAATTGAAGAAGCAACACTTCTGAACTCATTTTATGAGATTACCATTATCTAACCATCCAAGATATCCAAAGAGTACACAGAAAAGAGAAATACAAATCACATCACTGATGAACGTCTTCCTGTCAGGTCAGAAAGAAGAAAAGGATGCCCATTCTCACCAATTTTTGCTACAACAGTTAGGCAAAGAAAGAAGTAATAATCATCTAGTTTTGAAAGAAAGAAATAGAACTGTCACTATTTGTAGATGACATGATATTATATATAGAAATTCCAAAGATTCCATCATAAAACTTAGATCTAATACATTCATTCAAGTTGCAGATGACAAAATTAATATAGCAAAACCTGTTGCATTTCTATATACTAATAACAAAATATCAGAAAGAGAAATTAATAATAAAAATCCTGTTTATAATTGTATCAAAAATAATAAAAGAGAAATCAATTTAACCAAGGAGGTAAAAGAGCTACTACTCTGAAAACTATGAAACACTAAGGAAAGAAACTGAAGATGACGCAAATAAATGGAAAGATATACTGTGTTCATGGACTGGAAGAATCAATATTGTTATTAATAAAAAGCAATCTATGATTCAATTAATTCTCTATCGAATTACTAGTGGCATTTTTTATAAAACTAGAACAAAAATTTCTAAAATCTGTATGGGACCACAAAAGATAGACTAGACAAAGCAATCAAGCAAAAAAAAAAAAAAGAACACAGCTGGAGGCATTATGCTCCCAGACTTGAAACTCTACTACAAAGTTATACTAATCAAAAAATGTATGTTACTGGCACAAAATACACACACAGAGATCAGTGAAATGGAGGAAATAGGTGAAGGGGATTATGAGGTACAAAATTCCAGCTATAAAATAAGTCACAGAGATGTAACATACACACAGGGAATATAGCCATCATATTTTAACAGCATAGAATGGTGACGGATGAAAACTGGACTTACTGCAGTGGTCATAATGTATAAAAATATCAAATCACTATGTTGCACACATGAACCTAATATAATACTGTATATTAATTATAACCCAATTTTAAAATTAAGAACAGACTTAGTGGGAGAGAAAAAATACACATGGTTCAATTATGACATAAAAAGAAAATTTACATAAATTTTAAAGAGAAAAAAGTCAGTATATTCAAATGTACTTCACTGGTATCCTACATGTACCAGTATCATATGAAAATTAAAGTAAATCTCTATGTAACAAGATAGAATAAACCTCAAAAAGACGATGTGATTCACACATTCTGTTACATAGGTGCAATTACCTGACATTGTTTATATTATAGAATGGACTTGGGCTATTTATTGCATAAGATTCTTCTATAAACAACTCAATGATGAGGTAATTTCTTTTTTTTTTTTCCCTAAACAATGTGAGGTAATTTCTTAAGGTAAAGGGAACCATAAAAGCAAATACATTCACTAAGTGGAAAAATAGCTAAACCACAAGCAAAAATAGGAATAACTTTAGAGAAATTTTATAAATGATATGTCTAAAAATATCACAGAATATGCCAATTTCTCTTTCTACAGTATGATATCAACCAAAGACAACTATATCCACTGCACTGTGTATTAGATGTATATGGATTACCTGCTACTTGTTGCAGGTTGGGGCCTTTAAACAACACCAGCCTTATTGCCCTATCCCATTCTCTAGTAACCACTATTTTACTTTGCTTTTTATAAGTTTAATTTTTTAAGATTCCACATAGATATGACATCATACACTAGTTGCCTTTTTCTATTGGACTAGTCCACTTAGCATAATGAGCTCAAGGTTCATCTATGATGTAGTAAATGGCAGGACATTCTCCTTTTTTATGGCTGAATAATATTCATGTGTGCATGTATGTGTGTGTATACCACATCTGGTTTATCTATTCATCTGCTAATGTGAATTTAGGTTGTTTCCATATTTTCACTATTGGGAATAATGCCATAATAAATACAGCAGAGCATATATTTTTTCCAATTAGTGATTTTGGTGTTTTTGGATATACTCCCAGAATTGGAATTTCTGGATCCTTTGGAAGATCTATTTTTAATTTTTATTATAAATGAAATCATAACTAAGTGGGGAAGGTGATGTAATTATTATGAATAGAACAACATGTTTATTTGAATCTTTTCTGTTGTTGTCTTCACAACCCCATGAACTGCATCATCCCAGGCCTCCCCGTCCTTCACCATCTCCCAGATTTGCCCAAGTTCATGTCCACTGCATTGGTATTGCTATCCAGCCATCTCATCCTCTGTTGCCTTCTTCTCTTTCTGCCTTCAACCTTTCCCAGCATCAGGGTCTTTTCCAATGAGTCGGCTGTTTGCATCAGGTAACCAAAGTATTGGAGCTTCAGCTTCAGCATCAGTCTTTCCAATGAGTCTTTCCAATCAGTCTTTTCAGAGTTGATTTCCTTTAGAATTGACTGGTTTGATCTTCTTGCTGCCCAAGAGACTATCAAAAGTCTTCTCCAGCACCACAGTTCAAAAACATCAATTCCTCAGCACTCTGCCTTTTCTAAAACCATCATGGCTTCTTTTTCTCCTGATCTACCCCTCCTGAAAACCTCTAAAGGATCTATATTCTTTATCTCATTATTTAACTGCTACACATTTCTATAAGTTTAATACATATTTTACATTGTCAATATTGCTGCTAGGTAAATTATTAGCTAGAGGGGAATATGTTTATACTTCTGTATATACCATAATACTTTGAATTCTGCTGAATAAACTAGAATAGAGGGAGGATATTGATTTTAAACACTGACATTACATGAGTTCCCACTACTACATATGTTTTTATAGTTAATTTTCCAATCAATCCTGTGAGGTAGATACACTAATAAGCAACTGAAAAATGCAGAATCTGATACTCAAACTGACCACATGATTTTTCAAAGATGGTTCTGTTAATTGGTAGGAGAAATGGAAATCAAACTCACTTTACTTTGATGAAAATATGACTCTTCCATTACATAAGGCTGAATCTAAATGTTTATCAAATAAGTAATTGTTTATATTTCCCACTTATTATATGCTCCATGAATATGTTCTCATAATTTTCCCTTACTTTGCATGCATTACAGAAAAGCAATATATACATACACTTTTATATTCTGTTTCTTATGAAGAATCAATATGGCTACTGGCCATAGAAAACAGAAGTTTTAGGTTGTAATTTACTAAAAAAAAATCAAAATAAGGTTAGGATGTTAAAATATAGAGTAAAAGAAAGTTAATAGGATGCCAGATATGATTCAGGATGACATGACCTATGCAAATGACAAACATATATGATTTACTTTTGTTGTGAGTCAATGTAAATAATATGAAATCATCAAGATATAGACTATAACAGATTAATTCACTCTATGAAAGAAACATGCCGCAAACCTTCACAACAGAATTTGTTCCTTTCTCTGCCACAATTTTTCATGGGAGCAGTTACTTCAGGAAATTATTTTAAAATCTGTGCTCAATTTAAAAGATTTTGTAACATTAAATTATATCAAGTGAAGCAAATTCTATTAAAAGAACAAAGTGTATTTCAAAGCATAGGTGGTAAATTATTCTAAAGAATATGTAGTGTTTCATAATTTTAAATGTAAATTTGATCAATTACATATAAAAAATTTAGATCACCAAAACCATAGAAAGTCAGAAAACTTTTTTAAAAGTAATGGAATATTAGAACTTAAAAGTTATGCACAAAGAATTTTTGGCTTTAACAAAAATCATTAAAATTTTATGAGATTTTGATGAAAGTTATCATGTTACATACTGTGCCTTTTTAAAAAAAAATCTTAATTCCAAGTTATGGGAAAAATAACTCAAGTGAAATACAGAACTATCAAAAATAGAAAAGCAAGTCTTTCCCTTGGAAATGGACAAGTAATTATGGCCCCTTTACAGAATAAATCGAGGCCTGTTAAAATATGCTTGAAAAGGACTTTAAAAGATTTTCCCCCAAAATATACGAGATACAACATGACTTTTCTCACATTGAAAAGTAAGATTAAGTCAGATTTAGAGAACATCAAGCAAGTTTTACTGCTCAGTTGCATGCCTATGCAAGTGTGACAACTTTATTTTAAATTGTTTTAACTAGCTTACTTATAAGGAAGATATTCAATGTTATTGTATATGCTCACCTCTCAAGTTTTAGACAAACTTGACTAAAGATGCAGAAGACCCATACATTGCCAAATACAAAACATTGCTGAGAAAATCTGAAAATGAACTAAAGAAACTAGAAGGTATATGGCACTTCTGGATCAGACAACTAAGAAGTATTATATTAAGATGCTGATTCTTTTCAAGCTATTCTACAGTGTTGATACATTCCCAATCAAAATTCAAGCAGATTTTTCAAGTATAAATTGACAAAGTGATTTCAAAATTTGTAAAAAAAAAAAAATTAGAAAAAGGATCCAGAACTTTCAAAAACAATGATGGTAAGGAAATTCAAAGTTGCTCATTTATACTAACTGATTTTAAGAATCATTTTAAACCAATAACACAGTGTGGCAAGGTCATAAAAGGCAAAAAATGAAACAGAAAATGGAGTCTAAAAATAAACCAACACATCTATGGTCAATTGGTTTTCAAAAAAGATATGGAAGCAATTTAACAGGAAAAAGTTTCTTTAAAATATTATAGGATAAATTCAGGAACAATGCTTATTTAACTTATATGTAGAGTACATCATGAGAAATGCCAGGCTGGATGAAGCTCAAGCTGGAATCAGGATTGCTGGAAGAAATATCAATAACCTCAAATATGCAAGAGGCATAACCCTAATGGTTGAAAACGAACAGGAACTAAAGAGTCTCTTGACAAAAGTGAAAGAGGAGAGTGAAAAAAACTGGCTTAAAACTCAACATTCAAAAAACTAATATCATGGCATCTGGTCCCATCACTTCATGGCAAACAGATGGGGAAACAATGGAAACAGTGACAGACTTTTATTTTCTTGGGCTCCAAAATCACTGTGGACAGTGACTGCAGCCATGAAATTTAAAAAAAAAAAAAAAAGCTTGCTTCTTGGAAGAAAACCTATGACAAATCTAAACAGCACATTAAAAAGGAGAGACATTACTTTGCCCACAAAGGTCTGTACAATCAAAGCTATGGTTTTTCCATAGTCATGTCCAGATGTGAGAGTTGGACCATAAAGAAGGCTGAGCATGAAGAACTGATGTTTTCGAACTGTAGTGTTGAAGACTCTTGAGATCCCCATGGACCACAAGGAGATCAAACCAGTCAATCCTACAGGAAATAAACTCTGAATATGCATTGGAAGGACTGATGCAGAAGCTCCAATATTTTGGCCACGTGATGTGAAGAGCCAACTCTACTGGAAAAGACCCTGTTGGGAAAGATCGAAGGCAGGAGGAGAAGGGGACAACAGAGAATGAGATGGTTGGATGGCATCACTGATTCAATGGACATGAGTTTGCACAAACTCCGGGAGACAGTGAATGACAGGGAAGCCTGGCATGCTGAAGTCCATGGGATTGCAAACAATCAGACACGATTGAGCAACTGCACAAAAACAATGAAAAATAACCACAAAATTATATCCCATCATGTAAGATAATTAACTCAAAATTAATTATAGACCTTAATATAAAAGCCAGGAAAATTATGAAATTTCTTAAAGCATAGATGAAAACCTTTGAGACTTTGGATTAGGTAAAGACGTGACTACAAAAGCTAAATCGTTTTAAAAATTATCAACTTTAACAAATCTACTCTCTGAAAGACACTGTTAAGAAAACAAAGAGGGACTTCCCTCGTGGCACTGTACATAGGAATCTGCTGCCAATGCAGGGGACACAGTTTGGATCCCTGAACAGGGAGATTCCATATGCCACGGAGCAACTACATCCATGTGCCACAACTACTGAGCCTGTGCTCTAGAGTCCACAAGACACAACTACCAAGCCCATACTCTGCAACAAGAGTAGCCACCACAAAGAGAAGCCCACACATCACAATGAAGAGTATCCCCAAGTTGCTGCAACTAGGGAAAGACCACACAAAGCAACAAAGACCCAAAACAGACATAAATTAATAAATAAAAATGAAGTAAAAGAAAACAAAGAGTCTAGATTGGGAAAATATATATCTGATTAAGTTCTTTTATCCAGAATATACACTGAAAGAATAACTTTCAAAATGCAAAAAGCAAACCAACACAAATAGGGAAAACATTTGAACACATGCTTTGTCAATGTATATGTGCTTAGTCACAGATGCTCACTTGCAAAGGTCTTCAACATCATTGGTGAAATGCAAAGTAAACCACAATGAGATACCTCTATATACCTTTTAGAATGTATACAAGTAAGACAAAATACAATGGTGAGAATATGGAGCAAATAAAACTCTCAAGCACTACTACTGGCAATGTAAAATGGTACAACCACTTTGGGAAACAGCTTGGTAGTTTTTCTTTCTTAGGTTAAATATACATCTGGCACATACCTAGTCACTCCACTCCTAGCTATGTGGCTATAAATAGACAAAAGCATATGTTACTACAAAGACTTGTATATGAATGTTAATAACATTCTGTAATAAGCAGAACTAACTAAAGATGCATGCAGCTATATGGATGATTCTGAAAACAATACTAAGTGAAAAGGCACAAAAACTCACATTTATATAAAATGGCAGTAAGCTGATGAATGGTTGTTTTGAGGGAGCTCAGTGGGATGGAGGGAATTACCAAAAAATACAAGGAAATTTTTCAGTAACAGATGTGCTCATTTAGCTTGATAACAGTGATAGCTTCATGATATTTCCATGTCAAAACTTAATAAATGGTGTATTTAAATATGTCCAATTTATTGTATGCCAATTATACCTCAATCAAAGTGAAAAAATAGTCATGGAGGTAAAAATCACGTTGCTGCTTGTTTATATATAGTCATTTTACACACAAACAAGGGCAGAATATGTAAAATCACCCCATCATCAGACTTTTCCCTCTATTAAATAAGGAAAAATAATATCATTTCCTCTTCCTCATGCTTTTCCATTTCTGCTATTCATTCAGTATCAAAACTCAGGTGAAAAGTGAGATGGTAAATTTCACAATACCGGGCAAACCCACAGGTAAGAAGTCTAATTACAATATCAAAAGGTATAGGTAGAAATTGAAACTATCTCAATACCTCTGGTTCAGTTTGTTCTCTTAGCTTCCTTTCCCTTCCTAGATAAAATGATGCAAAAACTTAAAATCTCTTGATCCGATGAGAACAAATTCTAATCCAAATGGAAAAACAAAAAAAAGTTGGCCCCTTTAAGTGCTGTAGACCACATCTGTAAACAGAGCACAGCTAGAACTTGTGAAATGCAGCATGGAACACCTACTCCACCAGACTCTTAAATTTGGAAAATGTACACAGGCTGAATAATAAAGTCCTTTCACTCCCCAAGTACCATGATTGAAGCTTTCTTCTTTACTAAAATGCAAACTACATCTTATGAACGGATTTCTCAAGGGGAAGCCAAAGTACAGGACAGGTAATTTAAATGGGTATCAGAGTCATCTGCTTAGTATTTGCAAAGGCTGTAATATCTGTCATAAAATGAACACATTCTCTTAAGGACATTTTAGAAGATGAGATTCACTTTTACAAAGTATACGCAGTATTGATTTACATCACCAAGTGTTTTTGAACTCTACAATTGTAGATATGTACTAGTAAAACCGCATACATGGTATTTTCATTTTAACAATAAAGTTTCCCCAAGGCAATAGATTTCAGAAATAAAGACAGTCGAAGAAAGCCCCTTCTTTTCACTGGCTGCATTCCTTTTCTAGGCAAGTCAGCCATCCCTTGAAGTAAAGAAAGCAACACAAATTTGTAAACTGAGCATGGTATTATGGAAGATGAAACAAACAGAAACTCATAGCTGCTAGAGCAGTGTGTTCTAACCTTTCTGCATCACAGCACTATATTTGTAGGGCACAGTGTGGAAAGCTGATGCTGATTGTGGCTAGAGGGAATTCTATACATTTCAGCCTCCTCAGACTCTATCAGACCATGAAAACAGTTCCAGATATCAAAATCTCAGACATGTCCATGTACCCACTGCATGCTGTGACATTGGAAAGCTCTGTGCCAGAGGATGTTCACGCTCATACACCACAAGGAAAATGGTATGAAAAGAACTACTGAATTGTCCATATCACACATTTTAGGGTTAGTTTAAATCTCGATTTGTTCTCTTTAGGCTTTCCTAAGTACTTGTGATCCATATGATACTGTTTCTTCCAGCAGACCTCATGTTTATAAAGAATTATATCATTGGAGAGGCATGATGAATTTTTAAAAGTTCTAATCCAAATGCATTGTTTCCTATTACATATTTTATCAGAAACGTATATTTTGTGATTAAGGTCAAGACCCCTAATAAAATTCCATGGTTACCAAATTAAACAGCAACTATTTAATTTACATATATTTATATAAAAGACTTAGTATCACTCACTGTATTATCTTTGTTAAAGGAGTTATAGTTAAACAAGACAGCATGTAATTAATACCACAAAATGATATATAAGGCTTATCAGTCCCTATGATTCCTCTTATTTTTAATATTAGAAATTCAGTAGGTCTTCTGCTTTGGGAAGCAAAATGTAACAGTTATCATATTTACCCTTTTGCCTGAAAAGCATATAGAAAAAATATATATAAACAAAGGTTTTCAAAACATATATCGCCAATGATTCCAGAGATATGATAAACAAATGAAAGAGTCTCTTTGATTTTCCCAGCTTACTGCCTTCTGAAGAGCATGGCAGTGGTCACAGAACAGGGAAGAAGAACCACACAGGGAAGAGGCAGGGCCCAATACTGTCCCTCAGCTGGGCTTTCGGATTTGGAAGTCTTGGCCGCGGCAGCTAGAATTCACAGCTGCTGCTGCTGCTAAGTCGTGTCCAACTCTGTGCGACCCCATAGACAGCAACCCACCAGGCTCCCCCGTCCCTGGGATCCTCCAGGCAGGAACACTGGAGTGGGTTGCCATTTCCTTCTCCAATGCATGAAAGTGAAAAGTGAAAGTGAAGTCGCTCAGTCGTGTCCAACTCTTAGCGACCTCATGGACTGTAGCCCACCAGTCTCCTCCGTCCACAGGATTTTCCAGGCAAGAGTACTGGAGTGGGGTGTCATTGCCTTCTCCTAGAATTCATGGTAGAGTACCAAATACAGAAAAGATGCTGATCTCCAGAGGGTCACCATACATGTGAACACGCAGGAAAAAACTACCTAAAAATACTCAAGGAACAAAATCCCTAGTCAGTGTAGAAAACTTATATATATAATTCAGGAGGCAGAAGTAGAGAACCCAGAAGAATCATGCTTCACAATTGAAATAAAATTACCCCTAAACAAACCACTTCCCTATTCCCACCTAACAAAATGTAAGCTAATCCCAAAAGATCAAAATGTTTCCAAGTAACTTAACTACATCCCACAACTTAAATATATTTAAGGATATTTATAGGAATTTATAGGAATACAAAAATATGCAGTACCTAAGAATGCAAAATCCACAGTCTAGCATCCAACAAAAATATCCTCAGGCATGCACAGAAGCATCAAACTATGGCCTGTAATAGAAGCAAAATCAGCCCAATTTATAAACTGAACACGATCAAAATTAAGAACTTCCTCACAAACATTGCTACAAAATGAAAAATAAGATGACTATGAAAAACAAAGACTGTTAAAAACAGTTTAGGTTGTGTATCTGATAAACTACTTCCGTCTAGAACATATGACTCTTAAAACTTAACAAATGGGCAAAATATTTAAACCTATATTTCACCAAAGTAGATACCAATTCACAAATACCCAAGTGAAAAGATGCTCAACATAAATAGTAGTTAAGAAAATGTGCCTAACTACAATGATATAATAGTACACACCTGTTAGAATAATATATATTTTTAAAGTGCTCGTCCTAAGTGCTAGTGGGAATTTCAAGAAACTTAAATTCTCAAATATTGTGGAATTTAAAAAAATGGTAAAAAAACAAATTGTAAAATATTTTTAGCAGTTTCTTAAAAAGTGAAACATAAAACATATGTAAATATATATATATATCCACTTTAAGGTACTTACTCAGGGACTTCCCTGGCAGTCTGGTTACGAATCCGGCAGCTGCCAATGCAGGGAACGTGGGTTCATCTCTGCTCCGGGAAGAGTCCACTTGCTGTGGGGCAACTGAGCCCGTGTGCCCAAACTACTGAGCCCGTGTTCCCCAACAGGAGAAGCCACTGAAATGAGAAGCCCACACACCATGGCTGGAGAGTAGCCCCCACAGCCAAAAATACATAAATAAAAATTTAAGATACTTACTCAGGATAAATGAAAGCATTTGTCACAAAAAGACTTGTTTATGAATGTTTATGGCACCTCTATTTACAACTGTCCCCAAACTAGAAATAAACCAAATATCCAACAAAGGTAAACGAACAAATTCTGATAAATCCATGTAATGAAATACTATTTCCCTATAAAAAGGAATTGGCTATATGCACAAGACAGTGTGAATGAATCACAAATTATGAGACAAAGTATTAAAATAAACCAAAGAAAGCACATACTCTATGATTTCATTTACATAAAATTCTAGAAATTCTATCTATAGTGATAGAATAGATAAAAATGTTTGTCTGGGCATGGGGAAGTGCAGAGATGAATTAGAGGGACTGATTACAAAAGGGCACAAGAGAACTTTTGAGATGTAGTATTCATTATCCTAATTGTGGTGACTGTTTCATGAGTGTATAAATAAAATAGAACTTTAAAAGTACAGTCTGCATAAGTGCTGTTATTTTTATGTCAATTAATCTTCAGACATCTTTTCAAAACATTTTTAATCCAACAACTAAAAAACTAAAAAAACACCTACCACAGGATTTTGGATACATTAAGGATTTGGATGCTTTAAGGATTACATTAAAATAAAAATCTTAATGTCTTCCATACCTTCTCTAATTCCTTCCAAGGCTGATGAGTCATACATCTTGCTGAATTTCAGAGAAGAAAGTCACATGCTGGGATCACAGCTCCTTCAAGGTTCTCTTTTCTCAGATCTGTTTCCTGAGAAAGCATTCATTCATTCATTCTGGTCTTCCCTCCTCTGTGCAGCCAGAGATTTGGACTATTTCCTAAAAAATCATTTGTATTGAAAATACATGAGTAGCCTGCATTATTTGCAAAACTCTTTGCCTTTATTTAGCAAATGGGCTTCCCTGGTGGCTCAGCAGTAAAGAATCCACCTGCCAATAATGAGACATGGGTTTGATCCCTGGGTCGGGAAGATCCACTGTAGTAGGAAGTGGCAACCTACTCCAGTATTCTTGCCTGAAAATACCATGAACAGAGGATTCTGGTGGGCTACACAGTCCATGGAGTTGCAAGAGAGTCGGACACAACTTAGCAACTAAACAACTGAACAGATACTTGAGGGAGCTTACTGTGTGCCAGACGTTATTCTAAGCACCATGAAAAATATAGTCAACAAGAGATCCTGGACTTTTCCCATCATGAGCCTGACAGTCTAGTGGAAGTGTGGTTGACTAAATTATTGGACCCAGTACTTTACCACTCATTGTTTCCACTTCCTTTGCCCCTATGTCTTATTCTTAAAAAGAAACAGCAATCCTGCAGGCTGTCACTTCTCCGTTTCCCCCACTAGATTCTCCCCTTTTACTCTTGCACTGGTGTATGGTGGTAATAGAACAGTTGTTCTAAAACCTGTGTGAAACCAGTTCACAGGACAGGCTTGTTCCACACGTTTGATGAGATCCACACGTAGTGTTTTGATTTAGCTCATCTGGGATGAAGCAAAAGAATTTGCAATTCTAACAAGTTCTCAGAGGATTCTAATGCTGCCAACCATGAAACCACACCTTGAGATCCACTGTGTTAGATGCTAACAGGAATTTATGGAATTTAAGGAAAGGCTGACTTACAGGAAAAAGACTTACACCACTGTTAGAATTGTTTCTGTGTCACTAAAAATGGTAACAGTCGGCATCCTAGCCTTGTTTCTAATGTAGACAGACAGTGGCAGTGGCGGTCTTTGCTAGGTGGGGGAAGGAAGACTATCAGTTATAGGGGGGTCGACATCAAGTGAGCTCATTAGTTACCAGGGAAACCAGTAGAGGGGCACACCCTTCCATACCCCTTTGAGTTGAGGCCTGGAGCATATATGTAGGAAGATCAGTCATGTGAGTAGGGTGTAAGTGAAACAGGCACTGGTCTAGGAGGGGATGTACAGAGAGCAAGAGAACAGCCATCTTGGGTGGCCTGACTAAACAATTTATTTATTTTGTAACTGGAAGTTTGTACCTTTTGACCATCTTTACCTTCTTCGCCCACTCCCTGGTTATAGCAACCTAGCAACCACCAATCTGTTCTCTGTATCACTAAGTTTGTTTTTGGTGGTTTTTTTTTTTTTTTTTTTTGGCTGTTGTTTCTAGATTCTGCATATAAGAATAATGAAATCATACATTATTTTATTTTTTGTGTGAGAATTATTTTACTTAGCATAATGGTCTCAAGTTTCTCCATGTTATTGCAAAAGGCAAGATTTCCTTCTCTTTATGGCTGTCAATATTCCATTGTATAAATATATACATTTCCTTTATCCATATATACATCAGTGGACACTTAGGCTGTTTCCATATCTTGGCTATTGTAAATAACACTGCAATGAACATGGAGGTGCATATACTTTAGTTAGTGCTTTAATTTTCATTGGATAAATACCCATTGGATAAATTGGTGACTCATAGGGTAGTTCTATTTTTAACTTTTCAAAAAGTCTCTGTACTGTTTGCTTTAATTGCTATACCAATTTACAGTTCCATCAACAGTGCACAAAGGTCCCATAGCCTTCCACATCCTCACCAACATTTGTCATTTTGTCTTTTTGATAATAGCCATTCTAATGGATTTAATTATCATTCATTGATGACTGGTGATGTTGAACAGCTTTTCATGTACCTGTTGGTCATCTGTATATATTCTTTGGGGAAAAAAAAAGTCTATTAAAATTCTCTTATTTTTTAATCAAATTTTTGTGGGGTGTTTTTTTTTTTTTTTTTGCTATTGTATGAGTTGTATGAGTTATTTCTATATTTTGGATATTAACTGCTTATCAGATATATTTCTATCAAAAGTCTCTACAGGAAAATCTAGGTTTTCACTATCAAGTGCTCCAAATACTTTCACCCTCTACCTGCTACCTAATTCCAAGCCACTTCCACATTTTTAGTTATTTCTGACACCAGCGCTTCTCCACTTCCCAGTATCAAAAGCTCTGTTAGTTTCCCAGGGTTGTCCTAAGAAAGTGCCACAAATTGGGCATCTTAAAGCAACAGAAATGTATTCTCTTGCAGTCTTGAAGGTCAGCAGTTCAAAATGATGAGGTCCACAGAGCCATGCTTGTTTCTCCTGAAACTCTGGATAGAACCCATTCTTGCCCCGTCCTAGCATCCAAGTGGTGGCCACACCCCTTGCTGTTCCTCAGCTTGTAGCTGTGTCAGGACAGTTTCTGCTTCTGTCATCATATGGCATTCTCCCAGAGTCCCTGCTTCCAAATTTCTCTCTACTTATTCAGATGCCAGTCATACTGAATGCCAGTCATACTGGTAAATACTCTAATGGCCTCACGGTAACTTGACTGCATCTGCAATTACCCTATTTACAAAGGTCATATTTCCAGGTCCCAGGTGCTTTGACTTAAACATGTATTCTGGACACCATTCAACACATAAGACCAAGCCAATCCTAGAATCCAAAGTTATCCCAGCATTCCAGCCATCTTGCTAAGTAGCCTATATGAATGATTTTATAATCAAGTTTCTCTTTCCTTTTTCTTTATTGCCTCCAGTAAGGATTTGTTGGTGCTGTAACTTTGAGTCTTTTACCTTGCTAGAGACAGTTTTCTCTTTTTCCCCTGAATTTGTTAACATCTGTTTCATTCAAAAGGGAAGAATTACCAGACTGTCTTTCTTCCCAGGATTTATAGTCATGTATCGATTAGACAGTATCACTTTTTTCTATATGGCTCAATGCAGAAAGAGATAACATTCCAGAGAAACTGCTGACTGATATTGCACAAGAGAGCAAAGGGAAGCCCCTTATTTGGACTGGGCTGCCTTCTGAAAAACTTGGGGGGGTCAGTCTAAGAGAAGCAGGGATAGATTGTGGATGGGTTGCTGCTTCTGAGTTGAGATTAACAGAAGTGGTGATAAAGTAGGGATTGAGTACTCTCATGTGATGGAGGTAGTTTAGCAATTGGGTATCCCCAGTAACAGACTCAATGGACATGAGTTTGAGCAAACTCCAGGAGATGGTGAAGGACAGGGAAGTCTGGCATGCTGCAGCCTATGTGGTCACAAAGAATCACACACAACTTAGCGACTGAACAACAACAGGCACAGGCACAGACAGGCACAGAAATGTAGATGCGGGACCGTCATTAATAATAAAGCAGTCAGCACTCAAAGAAGGGGTGGTTTTAGCATTCTCCAGCTGCAGCATATCTTGCCTTTAGGACAAACAATGTTTCCAGTTAACTCACAGCTGGCTTTATCTGTGCCCGTCTTCTCCAACTGATTAATTAGAGGGCTGCTTCTCTTCTTTCCAGTCCAAGTTGTTTTTCCTCTTTTTCCGCCTGGGGTGTTCTTTACTCTTTCATGACTAAAATTTTACATGTGTGGACTGTTGTCAAGTACCCTTACTTCATATTGTCTGAAGATCACTGCAATTGTCAGTTTCTTCATAAACCCTGCTCCTTTAAGAAAATGTTTTCTTAAAGGACAGTTTAAAAATGTCATAATTTCCCATAATTAATTTAAGTGAAGAAATTATTTGAAGTCAGAACAAGTATATAAAGTGGAAATTTAGAAAGACTCATTCATCACAGGATGAGGTTCATAGGAATGCAACAGGATATGATAAGCTAGCAATTTTGGTTGCTAAATGGAAAATAAACTGGAATGGAAAAGCTAGTTATTTTTCTGATGTTTACACATAATTTTTCATTAATATACAAGATTATACAAATGAGACTTGTTTGGAAAATAATTTAATCACTCAATCACTTATTTTTACACAATCTGTGTTTTCCTCAGAAGTAGGAAAAGGAATGTCATTCTATATATTTCTGGAATTTTAAAGCAAAATGAGTATCAAAAACAATCATTTATAGAAGAATAGGAAGGAGACAGATGCAGATTATTTTATAATTTTTGTGGATCAAACATCTAAGATGGAATTTAACATCATAATGCACATTTTAAAAACAAAGCAGTATAATACATTAATGCTAATCTTGAAACAACAGCAATTTAATTGAAAAAAGTTCTTTAAAATGAAGTGAAAATGTTGAATGCAAGAAAGTTATTAATGGAGATAAAATCTGCACATTCTTAAAAGTATAATAAAATTGTCCATTGTAAAATATTTCATTCTGTTTATATGTGTGAAATTTCTTTTCTGGTACAAGTCTAAAGTAAATTTTTTTCAAAATGTAATGTGAGTTTCTTGAAGTAACATCTTGTTTCTGGGAAATAGTGTAGCTGTCACATATACTTGTCACAAAAGCAATTACTGTGAGTGCATTTTCAAACAACAAACAAAAAGGTACAGAATCATGAAACAGTTTGGATGTTCATTTGCTCAAAACTAAAACAGCAGTAGTAAAAAGCAAAATAATTCTGTCATGTCAAGGAAGTTAAGGCCAGTCTGGGGGAAATGCTTAATTTAAAAAAAAAACAAAACGTGGGGGAATTGCTCTTAAAAACACAAGCCCATCTTTCAAAAAAAGTTGAGAAGGGATGAGCAATAAGAGATTAGATGAGAAGAGAAATTTATGAAAAGGAGTTTTTTTTTGTTTTAAACTATGTATTACCAAGACTCATATGCAAAGCACCAAATATAGAACCTGTCATCACTGGTCACTGCTATAAACATTTTCAAGCAATGAGTTCCAAAATTATTTCTAACAGAAAAAATGTACTTAAATCAACATATACTCTCCACTAGAATTCACCACCACAGTTAAAAAAAAGTAGGAAATAAATATCCATGAAGGATGTAGAGTTTGGAAAGCATTAAAGATTATAAAAATAGTGGAATATAGTTTAACATCTTCCACATAATTTTAATTGTAAAAATCATCTTCCAGGTTTTAGACTTAGTTATTATGTTACTAATATTCGAAATAAATCAAAGTTGGATATTGTAGAGGAAATGCATATCCACTGAAAGAACATTAGAAACATCCCATTGTACCATTTGAAGCCAAGGAAACACATTTTCCCCATCTTAAAAATATTAAACTTCCTATATTTTAAAACATCAAAATCTTTTCATTTTTATAGCTTATATTTTAAAGCAACTTTCAGTTCAGTTCTACAACTTTTCGATGAGAGGTTTGTCTTTTTTAGAATCTGCAAAATTGAGCATTAAGGCATATATGTGACCAGAAATTTTGGATCTTATGTCCTTTGGTAAAGGAAGATATATGTTAAGGCCTTAAATATTTTAACTGAGATCCTGGTACAGCTTTTCCTCCCATGGGATGGGAAACCACTCAAGTCTGCAAAATTATTGATAATAATAAAGCTCATCAATAAAGGACAGTTAATCTGAAGAAATTTGTTTTCCCAAGTCCTTATGCTGTCTCATACTGGATTTCAGTCTGTCAACCAAGACCATCCAAGAGAAGAAGGTGGATTTTGGAGGTCAGTTTTGTGAATTTGTAAGGACATCTATAGGATTTATAAGTACGTTTAAACTCACAGTAAGATGGCTGCGGCCAGTAGGGTAGTCTAGAAACAGACTACGGATGCATGCTATAGCTAAAACATTTCTTAGGGAAATCACTTCATGATTGTTTTGTTCTTAACAATTGCTTTTCAATCTTTAACAGTCAAAGATCAGTTTCATCTTAATCAGTGTTAGATGATTAACACTACTAACACTAACACTTAGCCACAGGATTAGGTATGACTGAGAAAATGTTCACTGCCTATAGAAGGTGAAACCTTAGGTCAGTCTCAAGAAGGGCACATTTATTAGTGAACTGCATATTACACTCTGGGTCCATTATTTTGCTTCACTTTGAGAGTTTTAGATACCATATAAGCATATTATTTTAGTAATAAATTGTAACTGTTAGTATAATGGCTTTCCTGAGATCTGTGAATCTTTCCAGCAAATCATTGAACTTGAGGCTATGACTGAAGACCTTCCATACTACAACAGACCTACTATCTATCAACAACTGCTATCCTGGTGGATGCATTCTGCACACTAGAAAAGCACATTTTCTTCAGTTTTTGGATGGGATGTTTTACAAATGTCAGTATGGTCAAGTCGGTTAACACTATTCTTAGACTTTAATATCCTTAGAGTTTTTTTTTTTTTTTTTACTATTTTTCAATTACTAAGAGAAGATTATTGGTATTACCAACTACAATCATGAATGTACATATTCTTTTTCCAGTTTCATCAGTTTTTGCCTCCTATATTTGAAGTTATATTTTTAAGGGAATATGCATTTATGATATATCTTCTTGGCAAACTATTAGTCACCATGAAATCACCCTCTTTACTACTGGTAATATTCTTCATCCTGAATTCCATCATTAACATGTGCTTGCAATATCTTTCTCCATCCTTTACTATTAACCAAACTTAGAAATTTAAAAGTGTCCACTGTCAACATCATGGCAGTCAAAGGGCTCTATTGCTGTAAATGTAGATATTCTAGAATTATCAGCAATAATTAGGGAGTGTCTGTTCTGAGCTGGCTAGTAACTGCAGATCTTTTGGCAAAGTGGTCAATGTTTCAAAAACTGAGTACTGCTTTCCTGTCTCTTTTCTTTCCGCGTGCCATATTTTTCACTTAATGCAGTGACAGTCCTGGATACAGCCACACTCAGTAGTCAACTTGTTCTCTCAGTGCATATGTTCTTAGTTTTTAATCTGCCTTTGGAAACAATGCAAGATCTGACTCAATTTAAAAACAGGACTAAAATCTCACTCTCACTCTTTTGGTTCCCTGTGATCATTGAATGTCTCAGGGTCAACCCATCTTCTTTATAATTTTTCAGATAAGGAAATGATGGCACAGAAAGTTTACTGGATGTAACTAAGGTAATAAGTCAGCCTCTACTGTGAACATTGGGCTTCTTGCTCTCTGTCCAGGGCACTTTCCTCCAGGACAATTACTTTTCTTGTATACCCTCTTCCCCTAAAAAAAGTTTAGAATCCTTTTACTAAAGCATCCTATTGTCCATCTCCAAATCCTGTGTGTTTAACACAGAAAAAAACAAACAAACAGACACAAGCATATTTATTATTCTGAAGCAAGAAAAGTACAATTATCTAACTCACACCAGACATAATAACCACTCGGTAAAGTTGATCTCCGAGCTTGCCCCTTGTTATGTGTGCTTGAAGATGAAGAAGAAATTCAGCCTTCAATTTTCCTAATGGTTTAACATAAAGTCACACCTCAGAAGTCACATCTCAGACAGATATATGTGTGGTTGTGTGTGTATGAGTTGATTTCCTTCTAACAAACTGGTGAACAGATAGGAACATACTCCTAGAGTGATATATAAGATATTTTTTATCATCAATGTTGGACGGAAGGCACTGTTTGTTATTGGTAAAGATACAGTAGTAATACACAGTTTCTACATTCAAAGGGTTTAAATTTCAATGTTGATACTGGAGTAAAGCAACTCTATAAATAACTATAATTCATAGCAGAAGATAAGGTCTTCCATAGATAACTGTAAACAAAGAAAAACAATGCCAAGAGCATGAGGAATAGCTTCATTAAAAAACTTTACTGGATACTTTTATCCACATACTAATCTTAGCAGATACACAACAGGGAAATGACTACTATGCTCACTTTATAAATGCTCTGAGAATCTCTTTGTTTAGTACACATTCATCCAGAAAGGGGTAGTAGAAGCATTTTTTGTAACTCAAGTCATCAAAATTCAAACTTAGAAGAAATTATGTATTCTACTTTATAGTACCACCCGCTATCTCTAACGACCTGACTTAAACCAAATCATTTTTTAAAACATCCTATGGTTAATATATCCTCTGGTATAAAAGCCAATATTTTATATCAATGGTCCTAAATCAATTTATCAAGTCTGTTAGAGCTATAACATTCAGCATAAGTCAAAATACATTTAGAAGTTTCCATTAGTAAATTACCCAGGAAGAAAGTAGAAAGTGAAAATTTCCACAAAGGAAATATGAAATACCCTATTTTGTAGGTAATCTATGACTCAAAGAAACATACACAAATAAATAATTTTGGAAAACTGATATTTGATAAATAATAGTGTGAAAAGGAATAGGACAATGAGGAAATGGCCAAATGACTTTGTTTTCCTTTTTCTCCTTTTAATTTAGTGGTTTATTTGGAATTCTTTATTCCAGTTTGTTGTAAAAAGAATCTGGTGCTGCTGCTTCATTTATCACCATGTGTGGGTGATTATGGAGGAGGACAGCTGTCTGTCAAAAGCAGATGATGCCCACAGAATGTCTGAAAATATAAAACTGCTTATTGCACAATGATTACTTGCGTTTATCTGTCATGCACAGACTGCCTGGTCGACAGACACTGAAATTTCAGTGAGACAGTTGTGTTGGCATGTAGTACTGAAAACAACCCTCTAATTCTTAATTAGCTATAATAACTGAATTTTCTTAATTCTTCAAAGTAGACACATAAAAATTAATCACTGGTTAAATAAAACCACATATATTCAACATTATTCCATTACCAGGAAATAAAGCAATTATTATTCACTATTACTGTGTTTAAATATCAAAAAATTGAACGTGTGCTTAATTGATATCAATATTTTAAAATTCCAAGCTGTAAACACTCCCTTTCATTAGGCATTTATACATATAGATGTTATTTAAATTTTTAAAAAAATCTAGCTGTAATAGGCTACATTAGTATGTAAAATTATATCTATTCACAAAAAGTATTAATAATCAAATGTAAACTTTATTCTTGTACAGGAAGATGAATGAACATGATAAACATTATGTGACTAAATTCAATGTAGAATTTATATGACTACCAAAAGTTTCTTTGTGATTCAAATAGTATATGAAATGAATGGACATGAAGAAGTAGTAGTAGTAGTGATATACTTTCCCTGTATCCTTATTAAAGTGGAATTTTAGAAAAAAATAATAAATACAATGACTAGCTGAAAGTAATTCTGAATATACTGAGTTCTCACCATCCATAATAAAATAAATTTTATACTTTTGATATAACTCAAATATACTCAAGTATATCAAATACTTTTGATATAATTGAGGAAAAATAACTCAGTATTTTAGAGAAATTATAGGCATGATGATTACTTTCACTTTTGGGATTCTATGGGATGGAAGCCCAGTTAATATATAGCAGCTAATGGTACCAGGATTTCACAGACAGGATAAATTTTTATATACTTGAATTCTCCCTTCACCTACCAGTCTACTACAATGTCTAAGAATATTAGCAAAGATTGATGGAGAAGAGCTCCAGTACAAGATACAACATGATAACAAGAAAAGCCTATGCATTGAAAGGAATCTGAGGTCACAGATACAGACCTCTCTCCTTTCTCACCTGGGCCTTAGAGAATATATTTTATCTCCTTCTGTATGGAAGCACCACCTGTATGTATGTAAAGCATCCTGCTATCAGGAAATTCAAAATCTGCTCATCATTAGGGGAAAAGAGTCCTGTAGTGAGCTGATCATTTAGATATATTTTAGGTATGTCCCAGCTATGTGACCATCTATGATGTGTCTTCCCACATCAAAAAGCAATTCTCTAATTCACCAACACCAACTGGGTCTCCAAGAATCAATTCAGTTTCAACACTAACTACCCAGAGACAGCCCAGACCCTACAGGTTAAATGGCACTATCTCACAAGACTGCCTTAAAGGTTTCCATGACTCCCCCTGCCTCATTCAGGTTTGATAATTTGCTAGAACAACTCACAGAACTTGGGAAGGTGCTATATTTACTACTGCAGATTTATTTCAAAGAATACACCTCAGAAACAACCAAAAGAAAGAGATGCATACTATAAGGTATATAGGCAGGGATAGTACAGCTCCTACATACCCACTTTATGCATGTTCCTCTGAGAGTATGCTGATGTGTTCACTAACCTAGAAACTCTGCAAATCTTTATTGTTTAGGAGTGTTTATAACCCAGTCTCCAGACCTCTCCTTCCCTCAGAAGCCAGGGGGTATGGAAGCTGAAAGTTTCAACCTTCTAATCACATGATAGGTTCTCCTAGTGACTGGCTCCCACCCTGAAGCTATTTCAGAGGCCCCCAACCAAGACAGTCATATCATTAGTATACAAAAGACACTCTTATTACTCAGAAAATTGTTTTGCAAGTTAATATTACTTATTTTAATACATGAACATGGAATATCTTTCCATGTATTTGTATGATCTTCAGATAAAGATCAGCCAAGATGGCAGAGTGGAAATACTGAGCACACCTCCTTTCATAGACACATGAAAAACACAATTATTTTCTGGACAATCATTGATGAAAAAAGAGTGGAACCCACTAGAAATAATCTGCAACTAAAGATATAAAAAGGAACCACAACAAGATGGGAAGGAAGGGAGCAGTTTTGATATGGTCAAGTCCCATACCACCAATAATTACAATTTCAGAGGATCTCCCAAAGGAAACAGAGGTCTGAGCACCACATCAGTCTCCACGGACCAAGGGTCCTGCACGGGGAAGACAAGCCAGCAGAGCATTTGGATTGGAAGGTCAGCCGAGCTTACTTTCAATAGTCCCAGAAGGTTGGGGTAAACAGAGACTTCAGTCTGAAAGGGCACACACAAAAATCTCACACACTCCCAGACCCAGGGCAGAAGCAACAATTTGGTATAAAACTTGGTCAGAATTACTTGCTGATCTTGGAGAGTCTCCCAGAGAAGCAGAAGGGGACTAACACTCACCCTGGGGACACAGATAGTAGCAGTGGCCATTTCTGAAGCTCATTTTCCCAGAACACTGGTGCCTGCAAGTGCCATTGTAGAATCCTCTTTATAGTTTATTAGCTCCACTACCCAGCCCCTCCTTGGACCAAAAGCCAGTAGGCACCTGTGCTGAGGTCTCTCAGACCAAGCCACTGGGCATGCTTACAGCCCTATCCACCAGCAGGCAGGCTACATTAAGACTCCCAGAGCCCACAGCCATCCCTGGACATAAGCCTGCCTACCAGAGAGTCCAGGATCTGACATTACACACTAGTGACCAGGTACTAGACTCAGAACCCCCAGAACCCTCCAGCCAGAGACCATAGGATCCAGCTCCACTCACCAGGGCAGACACCAGTCCCAAGAAAACTACAGCCCCACTGTCTGCAAACCTGGCCTGCCTAGCAACAGTCCACATCCTGCCCTAAAGACTGCCTGGAATCTGCACCCACATACAAGAGAGCCACAGCCAATTGTGTCAGGAACCACATCTCCCACTATTGATCTGACACCAGCTCTGTGTCTCTTGAGCCCTGCAACCAGAGTCCAGGACCCAGCTCTGCCATACAGTAGATTGGTACTAGCCCCAGGACCTGGCTTCACCCACCAATGGGTAGGCAATAGCCCTGGAGACTTCTGGACCCTACTTCCATGCACCAGTGACACAGCACTAGCCCCAGGGCTGCCAGGAGTTTCCACAGCCCATCACCTTGTAATCCAGTCCTGCCAATTAGCGACCAGCAGCCTCTGCAGAAGGCAGGGCCTGGCAACAAACAGTACTGCCTATATAGACACCGCAACTAAAGGAGTCACACAGTTCTCAAGGGGGAATCCCCAGAGCATATACCTTCAGTGATGTGAGAGGAGTGTGCTACTGGGAAACACAGGATGTTTCCTGCAAAAGGCCACTTTCCCAAAGTGGGAAAAATGAGGCAATAGAAGAAAATGCTCCAAACAAATAAACAAGGCAAATACCAGAAGAATTAATTGAAGTGGAGATAGGCAATCTAGCCAAGAAAGAGTTCAAGGTAGTGATTGAAAAGATGATCAAAGAACTTGGGAAAAGAATGGGTGCACAGAGCAAGAAGTTAATTTTTATTTTTTTATCAAAGACTGAGAAAATATAAAGAATAACCAAACAGAGATGAACAAGGTCATAACTAAAATATTTCTTTCATCATCAATTTCCCTCATCACTGTCTCAGAAGGTTATGTTTCTAAAAATTTGCCCTTTTCTTTTAGGTTGTTGAAGTTTTGGACATTTATATCTGTTTATAGTATTCTCATTTTCATACCTCTGTGATAAGAGTTATTTCTCCTCTTTCCTTTCTTATTTTACTTGTGATCTCTGTCTTTTTTTCTTGATGAGTCTGGCTAATGGCTTATCAATTTTGCTTATCTTTTCAAAAAGCACAGCTTGTTTTCACCGATTTTTTTCTATTGTTTTTTGGTTTCTATTTTATTTCCTTTCTGTTCTTCATTAGTTCCTTTCTTCTCCTGACTTGCGGATTTGTTTGTTATTGTTTTTCTAATTCCTTTATGTGGTAGTAAGTTTGGTTGTTTAAATTTTTTGTTTCTTGAGGTAGGCCTCAATCACTCTAAAACTCTTACAACTGATTTTAAGGAAATGGCAAAACACTTCAGTATTCTTGCCTTGAGAACCCCATGAACAATATGAAAAGGCAAAATGATAGGATACTGAAAGAGGAACTCCCCAGGTCGGTAGGTGCCCAATATGCTATTGAAGATCAGTGGAGAAATAACTCCAGAAAGAATGAAGGGATGGCGCCAAAGCAAAAAGAATATCCAGTTGTGGATGTGGCTGGTGATAGAAGCAAGGTCTGATGCTGTAAAGAGCAATATTGCATAGGAACCTCGAATGTTAGGTCCATGAATCAAGGCAAATTGGAAGTGGTCAAACAGGAGATGGCAAGAGTGAACATCAACATTCTAGGAATTAGCGAACTAAAATGGACTGGGATGGGTGAATTTAACTCAGATGACCATTATATCTACTACTGTGGGCAGGAATCCCTTAGAAGAAATGGAATAGCCATCATAGTAAACAAAAGAGTCCGAAATGCAGTACTTGGATGCAATCTCAAAAATGACAGAATGATCGCTGTTCGTTTCCAAGGCAAACCATTCAATATCACAGTAATCCAAGCCTATGCCCCAACCAGTAATGCTGAAGAAGCTGAAGTTGAACGGTTCTATGAAGACCTACAAGACCTTTCAGAACTAACACCCAAAAAGATGTCCTTTTCATTATAGGGGACTGGAATGCAAAAGTAGGAAGTCAAGAAACACCTGGAGTAACAGGCAAATTTGGCCTTGGAGTACAGAATGAAGCAGGGCAAAGGCTAATAGAGTTCTGCCAAGAGAACACACTGGTCATAGCAAACACTCTCTTCCAACAATACAAGAGAAGACTCTACACATGGACATCACCAGATGGTCAACACTGAAATCAGATTGAGTATATTCTTTGCAGCTAAAGATGGAGAAGCTCTATACAGTCAGCAAAAGCAAGTCCGGAAGCTGACTGTGGCTCAGATCATGAACTCCTTATTGCCAAATTCAGACTTAAATTGAAGAAAGTAGGGAAAACCACTAGACCATTCAGGTATGACCTAAATCAAATCCCTTATGACTATACAGTGGAAGTGAGAAATAGATTTAAGGGACTAGATCTGATAGAGTGGCTGATGAACTATGGATGGAGGTTCATGACATTGTACAGGAGACAGGGATCAAGACCATCCCCATGGAAAAGAAATGCAAAAAGGCAAAATGGCTGTCTAAGGAGGCCTTACAAATAGCTGTGAAAAGAAGAGAAGCAAAAAGCAAAGGAGAAAAGGAAAGATATACCCATTTTGATGCAGAGTTTCAAAGAATAGCAAGGAGAGAGAAGAAAGCCTTCCTCAGCGATCAATGCAAAGAAATAGAGGAAAACAACAGAATGGGAAAGACTAGAGAGCTCTTCAAGAAAATTAAACATACCAAGGGAACATTTCATGCAAAGACGGGCTCAATAAAGGACAGAAATGGTAGGGACCTAACAGAAACAGAAGATATTAAGAAGAGGTGGCAAGAATACACAGAACGGTACAAAAAAGATCTTCATGACCCAGATAATCACGATGGTGTGATCACTCACCTAGAGCCAGACATCCTGGAATGTGAAGTCAAGTGGGCCTTAGGAAGCATCACTATGAACGAAGCTAGAGGAGGTGATGGAATTCCAGTTGTTCTATTTCAAATCCTGAAAGGTGATGCTGTGAAAGTCCTGCACTCAATATGCCAGCAAATTTGGAAAACTCGGCAGTGGCCACAGGACTGGAAAAGGTCAGTTTTCATTCCAATCCCAAAGAAAGCAATCCCAAAGAATGCTCAAACTACTGAACGATTGCATTCATCTCACACGCTAGTAAATTAATGTTCAAAATTCTCCAAGTCAGGCTTCAGCAATACGTGAACCGTGAACTTCCAGATGTTCAAGCTGGTTTTAGAAAAGGCAGAGGAACCAGAGATCAAATTGCCAACATCCTCTGGATCATCAAAAAAGCAAGAGAGTTCCAGAAAAATATCTATTTCTGCTTTATTGACTATGCCAAAGCCTCTGACTGTATGGGTCACAATAAACTGTGGAAAATTCTGAAAGAGATGGGAATACCAGACAACATGATCTGCCTCTTGAGAAACCTATATACACATCAGGAAGCAACAGTTAGAACTGGACATGGAACAACAGACTGGTTCCAAATAGGAAAAGGAGTATGTCAAGGTTGTATATTGTCCCCCTGCTTATTTAACTTATATGCAGAGTACATTATGAGAAACACTGGGCTGGCAGAAGCACAAGCTGGAATCAAGATTGCCGGGAGTAATATCAATAACCTCAGATATGCAGATGATACCACCCTTATGGTAGAAAGTGAAGAGGAACTAAAAAGCCTCTTGATGAAAGTGAAAGAGGAGAGTGAAAAAGTTGGCTTAAAGCTCAGCATTCAGAAAACTAAGATCATGGCATCTGGTCCCATCACTTCATGGGAAATAGATGGGAAGACAGTGGAAACAGTGTCAGACTTTATTTTTCTGGGCTCCAAAATCACTGCAGATGGTGACTGCAGCCATGAAATTAAAAAGACCATTCTTGGAAGGAAAGTTATGACCAACATAGATAGCATATTAAAAAGCAAAGACATTACTTTGCCAACACAGGTCTGTCTAGTCAAAGCTATGGTATTTCCAATAGTCATGTATGGATGTGAGAGTTGGACTGTGAAGAAAGCTGAGCACCGAAAAATTAATGCTTTTGAACTGTGGTGTTGGAGAAGACTCTTGAGAGTCCCTTGGACTGCAAGGAGATCCAACCAGTCCATCCTAAAGGAGATCAGTCCTGGGTGTTCATTGGACGGACTAATGTTGAAGCTGAAACTCCAATACTTTGGCCACCTGATGCAAAGAGCTGACTCATTGGAAAAGACCCTAATGCTGGGAGGGATTGGGGGCAGGAGGAGAAGGGGACAACAGAGGATGAGATGGCTGGATGACATCACCAACTTGATGGACATGAGTTTGAGTGGACTTCAGGAGTTGTTGACAGACAGGGAGGCCTGGTGTGCTGTGATTCATGGGGTTGCAAAGAGTCGGACACGACTGAGTGACTGAACCCACTGATAGATTCTGGAAAACTGTGTTTTGGTTTTTATTTGTCTCATGTAATTTTTTATATCTTCTTTTATTTCCTTACTGACTTTTTCAGTAGCATGTTGTTTGGCTCTGCATATGTGTTTTTCACATTTTCCTTCCTATAATTGATTTCTAGTTTCAAACAATTGTGGTAAGAAAAAATGCTGGATGTAGTTTCTATTCTGTTAATTAAATTTGTTGAGACTTGTTTTGTGTCCTAGCGTGTCTTCTCTCCTGGAGAACACCCCATGCGCACTTGCAAAGAATGTGTATTCTGCTATGTTCAAATGGAATATCAGTTCAGTTCAGTCACTCAGTTCAGTTCAGTTCAGTCGCTCAGTCGTGTCCGACTCTTTGCAACCCCATGAATTGCAGCACACCAGGCCTCCCTCTCCATCACCAACTCCCTGAGTTTATTCAAACCCATGTCCATCGAGTCAGTGATGCCATCCAGCCATCTCTCTGTCGTCCCCTTCTCCTCTTGCCCCGAATTCCTCCCAGCATCAGGGTCTTTTCCAGTGAGTTGGCTCCTCATGTCAGGTGGCCAAAGTACTGGAGCTTCAGCTTCAGCATCAGTCCTTTTAGTGAATATTCAGGACTGATTTCCTTTAGGATGGACTGGTTGGATCTCCTTGCTGTCCAAGGGACTCTCAAGAGTCTTCTCCAACCACCACAGTTCAAAAGCATCAATTCTTTGGCCCTCAACTTTCTTTATGGTCCAACTCTCACATCTATATGAATGGAATGTAGATATCTATTAAATCCAAGCTATGTCATTTCAGACTACTGTTGCCTTATTTATTCTCTGTCTGGATGATTTATCCCTTGAGGTAACTGAAATATTAAAGCCCTCTACTATTATTGTATTATTGTCAACTTTTCCCTTCTGTCTATTAAGATTAGCTTTATATATTTTGGTCCTTCTCTATTACATGTATATATGCATATGAGTGGGCTTCCCTGAGCAGCAGTTAAGGAATCCACCTGCAATTCAGGAGACACTGGAGATTTGAGTTCAATCCCTAGATTGGGAAGATTCCCTGGAAGAGGAAATGGCAACCCACTCCAGTATTCTTTCCTGAAAAAAACCCCATGGACAGAGGAGCCTGGTGGGCTACAGTTCATGGGATCACAATGAGTCAGGCACGACTGAGCAACTAAACACAAGCAAGCAGGCATGCATACGAGTGTTCTATCTCCTACTGACCCCTGTATCATTATATAATGCCCTACTTTTGCCTTTTTTATAGACTTTGTTTTAAAGTCTATTTTGTCTCAATGAATATTTCTGTCCCTGCTTTCTTGTCATTTTCGTTTGCATGAAATATGTTTTTTATCTCCTCACTTTCAATCTGTGTGTGTCTTTAGCTTGGAATAAGGGTTTCCCTGGTGGCTCAGATGGTAAATAATCTGCCTGCAATGCAGGAGATCCAGGTCCGATCCCTGGGTTGGGAAAGTCCCCTGGAGAAGGGAATGGCTACTCATTCCAGTATTCCTGCCTGGAGAATTCCAAGAACAGAGAAGCCTGGTGGGCTACAGTCCATGGGGTTGCAAAGAGTCAGACATGACTGAGTGACTTTCACGTCACTTCAGAGTCTCTTATTAGGAGAATATAGATGGATCTGATATTCCACAGATCTCTCACACTTAAAAAAATCTCCAAAACTAGGTCATTGATGCTTTCAATTAAATTGTGTCTCTCCACAGCAATCTCAAGCAACTTAAATGTTGTTTATGATTATTCTTCAAATAATCCATCTAGCACTTATCACTGAATGTGAAACAGCCAAGGAGAAGTCAGTTTTTAAAAGGTTCTAGACAGATGAGGAGAGGTTCACAGACAGAAAAACAAGCAGGTCCATATAGCTACTGCTAGGCTTGGAGCACCTCAACTACTAAAATTATGAGTAAACAGGCTGGGACTATGCTAATGCTAACCCAGAGACAATCTGTTTTTACACTATTTGCATATTGCCTTATTGATATGAATATTGCTTAGTCTGTAGTTATGTTTGATAAGATATAGAAATCAGTTAGATATCCCCAAACAGGGTAGAAGAAACAATATTTATTTCATATGCAAAATTCTTTATTTTTTACAGCCATCATAACATTATGATTAAATACATTATTATTAAACACTGATTTGTCTCAGATTAAGGAAAATGACTGATTTCTATAGATAATTTGAATGATGCTACTTGGAAGAAACAGTATTGTAGAAACACCATGACACATAGCCTATCAGAACATGATTTGAAAACCAGTTCTGACAATTACTAGTTATAGATTTGGGGGAAGGTTATTTATCTTTTTGTGATTTTTTTTCTCATTTATAAAAACAGGGCTACATTTTCTTAGGGCAGGGCTTTTTTGTGTTTATTTAAAAAAAAAGTATGTGAGGGCTGGTCCTGGCATAGTATCAGGAGCTACAATGCTACAAATGATCAAAAGCAAGTGATGCAATATAACTGTATTTTCTAACCTAATTCATTAATGAATAAGTGAATGTAAACAATGTTTTCAAGAGAGCCAAGCTAGATATATTTACTAAAGAGTCACTTGTTTAGACATGAAATTTGAACTAAGAGGCTAGATAAGACATATGGAAAAGCCAAGAGATCAGATGGAGGGCTCCAGTGGTTTACGACTGACTGACTTTCAAGTAAGAGTCTATTCTGTTTATTGAAAAAAGTATTTCCTCACACAGGTATAAAATGCCAATAAATCTACCTATAGTTTGCCCAAGCTTATATTCTATTAAATTATTACATTTTTATACTGTAATATTCACTAAATTATGTTTGCTTTAATTTCTATAGTTTAATGAGCCATCTAGATGCTAAATCTCAAATCTACTGGCAACTTTTATTACCAAAGAATAATACTTATCAGTCATCTCTACATAAAGTAGCATTACAATGCTCTGAAAAGTTGAGTTTACAAATCAGAATTGAACAGCAAAAATGTTTTATTTCATACAGAGGAGTCACAAGAAAAGTATTCTAATCTATCTGTTTTATTTAAATATTTGTTCTGTCTTTTAGATCAAGAAACAATGATTTAGGGGTTGGAGGGAGGCCCATGAAGGAAGGGATACCTGTATACTTATAGTTGATTCACACTGCTATACAGCAGAAACCAATACAAAATTGTAAACCAATTTTCCTCCAATTAAAAATAAATTTTAAAAATAAAATAAAGTCAACTTAAAAAAAAAAGAATGATTCATCCATTGCCATTTCTGACCATTTCTTTGAAAATGACATAAAATTATCTTTAGAAGGAATGGCACCTTTAATACCTATGCAAAAAGAAGTATAAGAATTTAAATACATATATCCATTTGACTGCATACATGCACAATGGAAAAACAAGCCAAATACTTCCCCTTTTTCACATACTCTTAGGTGAACTTTGAAATCCACAACTCCAAATATAAAACCATTCCAAACCTTCTTCTTGACAAGTCCTTTATGAGTCATATTCGGAGTATGTTTTCACCACTTCATTTTTCATAATACTGTCCTCCATTAATACCCTCTAAACTTTGAAAATTCCAACTTTTTTATTTGCTTACTTCTCTATAAATTCTTAGGTTTGGAAAATGAATCTTTATTTTGATAAGCATAGAAAACTTATTAACCATAATGGAAATGAAACTTCTTTTCTTTTCCTTGGTCTGTGGCAATAGATTTATCCTTGGAAATATTTTCTGTAAAAGCATATTTATAAAGTTTATCTTTTCCCTTATAAAACATAACTGATATTTTGGATCCCTCAAAAATGATCCATGTAATGAATTTAACATATATAGTGGGAAAATGCAAACATATATATAAGAAGAAAACTATGGAAAGAAAAATATGCTTAATTGTATTTAAGTTAAATATTTTTAGGTAAATCTTATCATGGCTGGATCCCATATTGAGTGCTCAATTGTGATTCAATAATTATACATATAACTTTAACTACCATGTGATTTAGGCCAATTACTACAAACATTAAATGTTTATTGTTTCAGCTAACCTATACAGCACACACTTAATGTTTGCCCTTTCTTAAAAATAGGTTTTTTTGAATCCTAACGTAACACAAAATTCTCTGTAGGTGTCTTTCTCTTCCTCCTTCCCTCCATCTTCTGCCTTTTTGTCTTTCTTCAGATTAAGCACATTATTCAAATTAAGATGCTGGAGGGGGGTGGGGCATGAATAACAGGATGTTGAAGATACACAACAAGGGAATTGGAGATATAAAACAAGAGGGGAAAAGTCACAAGAGAGATAATAACGAATTTTAGGTGCAAAATGTAAGAATATGTAACCTCTCCCATTTTATAAAGCTATTCAGTCCTTCTTACACAGATCACATTCAAAACTTAATTAGATGTAAACAGGAGTTAGCCACAGCTCACCAAACACTTCATCATATTACCTGATTGCATTTAAATTGTTTATAGGTAATGTAGGGAGTGGATTATTTTCAGGAACTCTGGAAATAACACTGTACCACAACAGTCAGGTTCCCTGTTCATCTGTTTTTAAAAAGTTAAATCCCTTTCTTCCCTAGTGTGAAATTTTTAACAAAGTCTGATTTGCTGTTAAAGGTTGCACAATGCAACCTAATTCCAGCTTACTCTCAAATCAGGAACAAGATCTGAATGTTAATCTCAGCTCCACCCCTAAGAGCTCTTTCAGGCAGTACTCATGTGAATTTTAGATACCAAAAATCATTTCAGAGTCTCCTCTGGTCTTTTAAAATATCCTTTAAAAGAATATTCTTACTCCTCCTACCCCAATAGTGTGAGGTGCATATTAAATCATCAGCAATCAAGCCCTTATCAAAAGGCTAGGTGAACTATGTCCTTGCTTCATTAAACATCCTTTGGTCAATTGTGACACCATCTAGCAAGAGGCACTATTCCTCAAGGCATTCTATAATATACGAAATTGGTACAAAATTAATAGAAGCTACAAGTAAAAGAGGCATAATATGATCAAATAAATTTGGACACACCAGTCAATCCTAAAGGAAATCAGTCCTGAATATTCACTGGAAGGACTGATGCTAAAGCTAAAGCTCCAATACTTTGGCTACCTGATGCGAAGAACTGACTCACTGGAAAAGACCCTGATGCTGGGAAAGACTGAAGGCAGGAGGAGAAGGGGATGACAGAGGATGAGATGGTTGGATGGCATCACTGACTCAATGGACATGAGTTTGAGCAAGCTTTGAGAGCTGGTGATGGGCAGGGTAGCCTGGTGTGCTGCAGTCCCTGGGGTCGCAAAGAGTCAGACATGACTGAGCTACTGAACTAAACTGAACTGAGTCCACTACTGGGCTTCCCAGGTGGCGCTAGTAGTAAAGAATCAGCCTGCCAACACAGGAGATGTAAGAGACATGAGTTCAATTCCTTGGTCAGGAGATCCACGCCATGGAGGAGGGTATCACAACCCACTTCAGTGTTCTTGCCTGGAGAATCCCACGGACAAAGGAGCCTGCCAGGCTATGGTCCATAGGGTCGCAAAGAGTCGGACACAACTGAAATGACTTAGCACACACGCACAATCTACTACTAAATAGTACATTAGTGAAAAAAGCTATCAAAATGGAAATGACACAGTATTTTGAACCAAATTATATTGAAAATGTGGCATTCAAATTTGTGTTATACAACTAAAGCTAGGGTTATAGGAAAATACATAGTAATGTCATTATTTGAAGAGGATGTGTAGACAATCTGAAATCTACTTATACCTAATGTGTTAGAATTAGGAAGTTAATGAGGGTATCTAGATGTAAAATTATTATAAATAATAGTTCTATTTCTCTAATTACCAACAAAATTTTTGGAAATAGATCTTTAAAAATAATACCATTTACAATAGCACCAAAACCCACCCAATTCTAAAGAATAGATCTGATAAAAGATGTACAAAAGCCCTGCCTTAGCAAAATATAAAACTTTATTGGGAGAAACTAAAGACTATCTTAATAAAGGGAAATACCACACCTTTTGTTTGAAAGTCTTTTCAAGTTAAGGTACTGATTTAACGTTACCCCTGTAAAATCCTAGAATTCTTATGAAATTAGCAAGCTGATTTTAATATTAACATAGATATAAATAGGGCCAAAAATAGCCAAGAACAAAGTGAGAACACTCACTATACCAAGCATGATAACAACAGTAGTTAAGGCAGTGTGATGGTACAAGGAGAGATGAATGGGCCAATAGAACTGAAGAGACAGTTTGGAAATAGACCCACATAGGAATAGGCCCTTGATTTTTAACAAAACTGGTATTGTAGAGCAGGGGTGAAAAACAGTCTTTTCTATCATATAAATGGCAGTTTGTAAAGTAACTAACTAGTTAGATAAATAACTAACCCCCACTTCACAACATACACAATTATCAACCCCAAATGGATACTATATATCTGAAAAGTAAAAAATAATAATAATTTGTCTTTCTAGGACAAAGACGATCATGTTTTCATAGCACAGGATGATCTGTTAAACAAGGAAAAATTCTCTAACACAAAGAAAACTATAGATAAATTAGACTAGTATTAGTAACTGTTTTTATAAAAAGACACAAAAAGAATATAAACAGCAAAGCCAAAATGAATAATTATATATTCAACAGTGACAATGAGTGTAACATTGTCAATATAACATTGACTATATAACTGACAATGAGTCTCATATTAAGGAAAAAATAAAGACCTCCTATTAGTTAAAAAGGAAAAGACAAGTCAGTTCTTTAGTGAACAAGAAATTTGAACTGGCACTTTACAAAAGAAGGAAACCAAATGACCAATAAACATCTTAAAGGTCACTCAACATTGATATTGATCAAGAAAATACAAATTAAAACTGCAATAGGATACCACTACATAACCTACCTACATGGTTAAAATGTAAAAACGTACCCTCTAACAATATCATCAAAAGGCAAAGTGAAGTAAGCCAGACAGAGAAGACAAATATTCATATGATATTGCTTATATGTAGAACCTAAAAATAAATTATGCAAATGAACTATATACCAGGCAGAAATAGACCCACAGGCATACAAATTTATGGTTACTAACAGGAAAAGGGGGAGAGGAATAAATTAGCGGTTTTGGATTAACATATACACACTACTATCTATAAAAATAGACAACCAACAGGGACCTACTCTATAGCACAGAGAACTACACACAATGTTTTATAATAAGCTATAAGGGAAAATAATCTGAAAAAATAATATATATTATTATTAACATAGATACATACACATAACAAACATTAGTGGACGAACTTAAAAGCTTTTATGTTCTACCTCTAAGTTTTTCAAAATGTTATTTCCATATTTACAAAAAGGCAGATTAAGAAGAAACAGAGCAATGAATCCCCTCACTACAGTGATAGGACAAGACTCCATCCCCATAATCAGACTGCAATGACACTATTATGGATTTTACTGAGCCTATCAGAGAGCAAAGATCCCGAGCAGTATTGCTGTGGCCCATTATAAGCATCTTCAATGAAAATACACTATAACAGAGCTCAAATATCTTTCAATATCATGCAAAGACAAACACATAAAGCCTTTCTCCATAGACTCAAAATGCATTTTATTATTTTGCAGCAGTGTTCTTTTAGTTTGTAAACATAAAACATCTTAAGAATAACTGGTTATTTGTCCTTCAATCAATGGTGTTCTTCCCAAATAGTTTACGTAGGACTCTGATTTTATGCAGAGAGATCTTACACAAAAAGAGAACATTTGTCTGAAGGCTGTAGGGCTATATCTCAGAATCTAATGACTATGAGGTGTGAAAGAAGTAGCATAGCCTCAGGATTACATAAATGTGGGTCTAAATACTGCTGAAGACACAGAAGCAGACTCTTCTGCTTCTCTGCACATCTTTTTCTGTTGTATTTCTTTCTGCAGACTGGCTTCTCCCACACATCATACTGTCTGATATACAATGTCTCTTTAAAGCTCCTAAGATTATTAAGAATGCAGTTACACAAAGAGGCTGATTCTTTGTCCATCTTTCTATATACGTATGTGTGTGTGTGTGTGTGTGTGTGTGAGTATGTATACACCCTCATTATAATTATAATGCTATAATTAAACTTTAAATATTAAATTTATATTTAAAATTTAAATTTATTATAAAAATTCAGTAAATTTATAGTATTTATATATATTTAACTTGATAATTCATTTGGTATCTATATCTATAATGCTTATCAAGTCATATCTTGATATATAGGGGACTTAAACTACATATACATATATATCCTTGTGTGTGTGTGTATACATACATATGGGTATGTATACACAATCTCCCTGTTTAGCTCAAGTCTATAATTTGGACTGAGCACCTATGAACAGATTACTAGTATGACTTAGTAAAAGGAGCTTTTGTGGACCTCCTCCACTTGCATCAACAAGGTGTCAAGTTAGCTAACACGCAAAATAAAAAGTCTAAAAATCCCAGTAAATGCCTATTCTCCTATGTCAAGAGTAAAATTCTTTTCCAAGAAAATAAAAGTCTACATGCTTAGCAATATTAGTGTTGACTTTCAACAAAGATTAATCACATGAAAAAGTCTTTAATTATTTATAAACTGATATGTATTTGCTCTTAGAAAGGCACATGTTTTGTATTCTATCATCTTATAGATGATCTTTGGGTTGGAACCAATTCAGCAAGATTCTCAATTTCAAATAATAGATTTTCTATTGTTCTAAAAAGGAACTAAGTGACAATTATAATAGAAAATCTATATTTTAAAATCTGTTTTACCTCACTGATATAATACCCAACTTAAATCAAAACTCAACATTCAGAAAACTAAGATCATGGCATCCGGTCCCATCACTTCATGCCAAACAGATGGGGAAACAGGGGAAACAGTGACAGACTATTTTTTGGGGGCTCCAAAATCACTGCAGAGGGTGACTTCAGCCATGAAATTAAAAGACACTTGCTGCTTGGAAGAAGAGCTACAATCAACCCAGACAGCATATTAAAAAACAGAGACATTGCTTTGCCAACAAAGGTCCATCTAGTCAAAGCTATGGTTTTTCCAGTAGTCATGTACGGATGTGAGAGTTGGACTATAAAGGAAGTTGAGTGCCGAAGAATTCATGCTTTTGAACTGTGGTGTTGGAGAAGACTCTTGAGAGTCTCTTGGACTGCAAGGAGATCCAACCAGTCAATCCTAAAAGAAATCAGTCCTGAATATTAATTGGAAGGACTGATGTTGAAGCTGAAACTCCAATATTCTGGCCAACTGATGCAAAGAACTGACTCATTGGAAAAGACCCTAAAGCTGGGAAGGATTGAAGGCAGAAGAAGGGGACAACAGAGGATGAGATGTGTGGATGTTAACAAACTGTGGCAAATTCTTAAAGACATGGGAATACCAGGTGACCTTACCTATCTCCTGAGAAACCTGTATGAAGATCAAAAAGCAATAGTTAGAACTGGACATGGAACAACAGACTGGTTCAACACTGGGAAAGACTGTATATTGTCACCCTGCTTATTTAACTTTTATGCAGAGTACATCATGTGAAACACTGGGTGGATGAACCATAAACTGGAATCAAGATGTCTGGGAGAAATATCAGTAATCTCAGATATGCAGATGATCACTCTAATGGCAGAAATCAAAGAGGAACTAAAGAGCCTTTAGACAAGGGTAAAAGAGGAGAGTGAAAAAGCTGACTTAAAACTCAACATTCAAAAAACTAAGATCATGGCATTCAGTCTCATCTTTTCATGTCAAACAGATGGGGAAAAAGTGAAAGTAATGACAAATTTTATTTTCTTGGGCTCCAAAATCACTGCAGAGACTGCAGCCATAAAATTAAAGACACTTTCTCCTTGGAAGAACTGCTATGAAAAACCTTGACAGCATATTAAAAAGCAGAGACATCACTTTGCAGACAAAGGTCCCTCTAGTCAAAGCTATGGTATTTCCAGTAGTCATGTATGGATGTGAGAGTTGGACCATAAAGAAGGCTGAGCGCCATAGAATTAACCTGTTCAAATTGTGGTGCTGGAGGATACTCTTCCGAATCCCTTGGACTGCAAAGAGATCAAAGTATTCATTCCTAAAGGAAATCAACTCTGAATATTCATCAGAAGGACTGATGTTGAAGCTGAAGCTCCAATACTTTGGTCACCTGAGGTGAGGAGTCAGCTCACTGCAAAAGTCCCTCATGATGGGAAAGATTGAAGGGAAAAGGAGAAGGGGGCAGCAGAGGATCAGATAGCATTACTGATTCAATGGATATGATTGTGCAAACTCCAGGACGTAGTGGAGAACAGAGGAACCTGACGTACTGCAGCCCATGGGGTCACAAAGAGTTGGAGACAAGTTAATGACTGAACAACAACAAAGAAGGATATTTGGAATGCAGTGAGAGAACCTGAAGTAATATCAGGAACAGGATGGCATTTTTAACAACATATACTGAACTTTTTTAGACAGACACACAGTGGGTAAGAATCCATATGACTAAAAGTGTTGAATCAGACAAATTATTTCAATTTGGGAAATTAGTTTTCAGCTTATATTAAGGCCAATAATTTTACCTTATTGGATCTAGTGACAGGACCAAGGATCTAGCAATTTCTCAGTTAATGTTATTGTTATTAAAATTACAGCCTAGACGGATAGGGTGGAGAGGGAGGTGAGAGGGGGTTCAGGATGGGTTAAACATATGTATACCTATGGCCAATTCATTTTGATGTATCGCAAAAACCATCACAATATTGTAAAGCTATTATCCTCCAATTAAAATAAAATAATTTTGAGAAATTAATTTTACAATGCCATGTTTTCATATATATGTATTGTAAAACAAATGCACAAATGTACATAATAAAGACTAAATTGGTAAAGAATATCTATAAACATGTATATGAAACTGTTTTATAAATAACTATTTTTATATGTATTATCATAGACATTGAAGTTGATAGATTGATCTCTGCATCTATAATGATTACTGAGATACATCTCCTATGGTATAATAGAGGACTCAACTCAACCAAAAGTATTCAAATAATAGATAGAAAGTGGTACATTACCATTATTGCTTACTTTTTGGTATGTTTATTCAACATAAACGTTCATAAACACACGTTTATGAAACCAAAAACTTTCTACGAACATAAATGACAGATAGATGGCTGGATAAATGGATGAATGGTTACAGTTCTTTCATTGTTTAAAAATGTTTTTGTCTTGAGTAAAAGAAGAAAATACTCAATACAGAGACATATTTGTAATTGTTAAAAAATTATTAGAAATAAAGGAATACAGGAGAAGTTTGTCTAAAACTAGATAACATATATTTGACTCATAACCTCACATACATAAAAGGGCTAATTAAGCAATGTATTTTGACAGAGCTGCTACTCTCTCATCCTTGATACCATTTTACTCTGTTCTCTGTTTCTTTAATTCCTACTGTGAGTAAGAAACTTAATTTCTTATTGCAGTTAATTTTAATTAATTTAAATCCAGAAAGCCACATACAACTATTTAAATAGTTACATTATTTGACAGTTCAATACCAGATTATCTCTTTTCTAACCCCAAAAAAGGGCTTCCCCAATGGTGCTAGTCGTAAAGAACCTGCCTGCTAATGCAGGAGACATAAGAGACATAGATTCAATCCCTTGGTGAGGCAGATGCCCTGGAGGAGGGCATGGCAGACCACTCCAGTATTCTTGCCTGGAGAATCCCATAGACAGAGGAGCCTGGTGGACTGCAGGCCATAGGGTCACAAAGAGTTGGACATGACTGAGCGACTTAGCATGCACATGCACCCCCAAGAAGACCACCTAAGCATCAGGCAGTATACTATCTAAAAAGACACTGGTTTCTGCCTCCTCACAAATATTAGATTTCTGTCATTTTCTTCTATTATTCCTTAATGCAAAATAATAAATTATGTACATAAATTTATGCTGCTTAAAGGAAAAATTTATTTAAAACATGTGACCATGCTTCCTGAAACCGTTTCTAACCTTTACATTTGCAGAACAAGCTAAGGGATGGCATTTGCAAAGATATCCCAGGATGATATTAACATTAACAACTGAAGGCATGCTCTGTAGAATATTTAATAAAAAGTGACTTTTCTCCTCTTTGAAGCATAGAAAGATTGGTCTTACACTTAACATACAAATACAAATCAGGTCTCAAGTTTTGTGTCCTGTGATCTCACCTGTCAGAAATTAATAATTCTCCTACAGAATTAAAGGGCATCTCACACAAAAATCTCTCCCAATCTGTCTAGTGTGATGCTATGGGGTAGTATCAGTGACCACAGCTCCTCTGCTCACATGTGTCTTAGGCTAACTCTAAAGTTCAGTGGTTAAAACCTCAGAGGCTAAGAGGAGGAAAATACCATTTCATTTTCTGATCTTGAACCTGCTTTTCTGCCATGGAAACTTCTCACTTTTCACCCTCCTCACTCTCGCCCAGCCCACAAGAAAGCTTGTCTCCTATGAGAATTGAAATGTTCAAATGACAGATGCTCATGGTGAATGTTATGGACAGTTGTGCCTTCTTTAGCTCACCTGGTGTTTGGAAGGCATCATGCAGCACAATCATTCATTGCACAAGCTATGGAATCAGACAGATGTTGCCTTCTTTGAATATTCAAATATTCAAATTTTCTTGAATATTTACTATATTTCTATCACCTTGGGCATGTTAGTTAGACTTTGTGTAGCCAAGCTACCGCAACTGCAAAATGATGATATTAATAGTTGCCTTCGAGGATGATTACTAGGAAAAATCAAACATTACACATGTGAATTTGTTATCCAGCTTCTGACAGCAAGTCTCCAAATGACAGCCGTTACAGTTTTTAAAGGACAAAATGGATAAGTGTGTGTGTGTGCTGAGTCGCTCAGTCATGTCTGATTCTACAACCCACCAGGCTCCTCTGTCCATGGAATTTCCCAGGCAAGAAGACTGGTGTGGGTTGCCAGGGGATGTCCAGGGGAATCTTCCAGACCCAGGGACCCAAGTCCCTTACATCTCCTGCACTGGCAAGCAGATTCTTTACCACTGCGCCACCTGGAAAGCCCATATAATAAGAGCAGGTGTAATTGAATAACAGTAATCTTAGGAAGTGTTTATCATCTTTTTGTGCTTTTCCTGCTTAACTCCTGTGTTGAATTCCTCTCTTCACTGAAACTCTAAGACATTTGAAAACACAAATTACTTTTACTGCACTTTGTTTCCTTGACTGAATCCTCAGTGAAGAAACATCCCAATATTAATATCTCTACAACTACACTCATTTTTCTTCTGTCAAATACAACACCACTTCCATGATTTCCTTTATTGATAAAGGAAATTCATTTGTCATTAATTCATTTGATTCACTTGTCATTAATCTTTCACCCCTTTCATGAGATCAGTATGCAAGTCATGTAAACTCCACAACACTGATACGTCTTAAATATCTTCCTTATATTCCTACAGCTTCTGCCTTACTACAGACTTTTACTATCCCTGTCATCAATGTCATCCTCTACCTCCATTTATGACTCCTAAAAAGCACCCAAGTGACCATTATATAATGATCATGCCACTTTGCCTGCAGTGATTTTCATTTTCGTAACATAAATCCCAAATTCCTAATCGCAGCACACAAAACTGTTAGTTATGGCAGTGTCTTTCTTTAAGGACTCTGTTTTCTACTTTTCACGCTCAAAAAACTACCTAGAGATTCACCAACATTCCCTGCTACTTGTAGATAAAAGCAATAGAAACCCACCCAAAACATTTAAAGGCAATGGAAGGAGATACTAATGATAAAGGTATGAATAGCTCACAGATTCTGGTGTATAAGTACAAATCAGATCACAGGGAGTGAAACTCTGAATGAAAAATAATTCAGTTGTCCTTTTACGGCATGGTCTGTAACATCTGCCTCCCTGAGTCAGCTGCCTGAGTCAAATTCTTGACATGCCTTCTCTCCTCAGCTCATCTTGTTACATGAAACAGCCTGCCCACAATACACAGCTCCGTACAAAGTCACCTCTGCCCCAGACCCCACTGCAGACTGATTATCTGCTGTTTGTCAGTGAATTGCAAATCTAGTTCAACTCATCACTACTTGGGTTGAACCTGAGACTGATGGTCAGAACATGCACGGAAAACAAAACTAAAATGAAACAGAAAAAGAAAACACACTGAGCATCATTTCCCTGAGGGCAGGATAAGAGGAGCACTAGAAGTTTAATCTCAAAGTGACAAGTGGGTGTGGAAGGCACATTGACTAATATATCCAAATATACTCAACACCTCTGTATTTCCACTTTTATCCCCCTTGTCTGCTAACTATCCATTTTCCAAAATTCTATAAGATCCTTGAAGACAGAGATCGTGTCTTGCTTTTTCGTTGTGTCTGCAATGCAGAAAATATGAGACAATCTACAAATCATTGTTTAATTAATTCACACATTTCTTGTCACCTCTCTATAAGGTATTTGCTGTCTCTTGCAGGAAAAAAATGACCTCTCCATCCCTTATATGATATTATAATGTCCTCTAAATATACTTTTGCTAGAAACTAAAATACTGGTGTATTTATTTGATTCCATCACTATACTGGACTACAAGAGCCTTGAGGAAATATTATGATATATTGATTTCTAACAACATTTCTAACCACTGCAGATGCTGAAAAATGTCTGTTATATATATATATAAATGACTGTATGAATGGGAAACTTTAACAATCCCTTCATACTCCTAACATCCTTGTTGATTGATTTTTCCTTTATAACAGCACTATTTTATGTAAGGTTATATGGATCACCAGGAAAAAGGAATAAGTAATACTGCACAAAGCTTGTCATTGTGTAGAAAATGACTTAACACCTGCAAAAAGAAAAAAAAATAGTACTTTTGGCCTATCACTGTCCCTAGTTTTATTGGCCTTTCACTGGTGAAGCTGGGTCTTCAGCACACTCTCTCTGAAGCATACTCAGGGGACTTTGCTAAAGGTCTTGATATAGAACTTTGACTTATTCACCCCAATGACTTAGTTATAATACAAGTCTCTGTGGAATATACTAATTGGCTTTGTTTTAATGGTCTTTTATCGCAGCATACATAATTATTTTGTTTGGAGATCATCTAAAGGGTATACCATATGTCAAAAATAATCAGATGTATTGTTCTTTCATTTCCTTAATGAACTTTACCATACTTTATCTTTTCCAGTAAGTTACATATGAGTCACAGTTTAGAAATTAATTCTAAAGGAAAGGAACTTTCCAAGAATGGGAATGGTAAGTATTAACTTCAGCATATGACCATCTGTCATAGTTAATACCCATCACAGATTTCTTCCCTAGTGATTTGTTTCTACAGCCTATAAAAATCAGAGTTTTTGAACTTTGAATAATGGCAAATTCTTTGTATACTTAGCAACTTGTTACCAAAGTTAATTTTCTTTAAGCTATAAATATTTGTATATTAAATTTTTTATCTCTATAATTTAAAGTAGAAGTGAAATTCTCTAAATTCCTAATTGTCTGGAAGTAACCCCAATGAACACGACATTAAAAAAACAATTTGTTTTTAACATTTCTTAGGGTTGTCTAACATCTTTAGACTTGCCTAACATTAAGGTTCTCTCAAAGTTTAAACAAACTTGGTTGAGTAAACCAAAAGCAGGGTCAAAATAGTCATCTCTAATTTGCCTATGTTGATTCAGGGTCTTGTCAAATGTCCAACATAAAGAAGATTTCTCTGCAATAACCTCAAATAATCACAATGACAGCTCTCTAATTTGTATGTATTTTGTCTTTTCTGTTCTTATATGACAGTTAAGTGAATAATTGCTTTCCAAAACAGTCAATTACATCCACAGTTAATTAACTGCATTAATTATCTACAGGACCTTTCTGTACAGTAGAAGGTTTCAGATATCACAAGGGAAATTTGCTTCATCTTTAAAGCATGTGGGTATAGCACATTCAGTAAACATACAGTATTGCTTATGTAAGTTCAACCCACTATGAGTATCAGTTGGGACCAGGGGCGGGGGTAGAAATCATTTGGGAACAAACAGCTCTAACTTTTCTTTGCAAAAATAGTGACATTCATCACCTTCTTTTGAAAGTGGTAAACACATAAGGAAAAATATAAAACTCAGGGTGAAAACAAAGAACAATCTGGAACAAGCAGTAAAAGCAGAATTCACCTGCTCTTTCTTTTCAAGAGACTCCTAGAAATCAGTGTGGCTGAAGAAAGACCCACCATGCCTCCTGCAACACATCCCCTCTACATGTAAAAGGTCACTCGCAAAGCTGGGAGTCCCTCACTTTACACCATAACCCAGCAAATTTGGGCTACATAACCTGAAAGAGTCAGATTTGTATTATTAACTACCTAACCATAGCAAAGCCCTATCTCATGCTGTCTCTAATTTGTTGACGTTTGTATGAAAGGAATATTTGAGAGATAATTAAGGTCATGAAAAAGAGAATCATCAGAATAGAATACATTTTGTCTTGCCTCTCTGGACAGAATATTAATCTTAATAACAATTAAGATTATATAATTAAATTTGATGGGCTTCCCTGGTGGCTCAGATGGTAAAGCATCTGTCTGCAATGCTGGAGACCCAGGTTCGATCCCTGGGTTGGGAAGATCCCCTGGAGAAGGAAATGGCAACCCACTCCAGTACTCTTGCCTGGAAAATCCCATGGACAGAGGAGCCTGGTAGGTTACAGTTCATGGGGTCACAAAGAGTTGGACATGACTGAGCAACTTTACCTTACCTTAATTAAATTTAATAATAATAATTTTAATAAAATAATTAAAAATAATCTTAATAATAATTCATCTTAATAATTTGTCTACTAGACAAATCTGTTTCAGACTAAATGGTAGAGATGTGAAAAGCATTCATAGAACAGGAAGGGATAATGAAACTCAGGGAATCTACAGATAAAATTGTTGATTATTAAATGTCTTTAGAGAAGAGATTGCCAAATTTGTGTAAGGACATCTAAGATACAACTACCCAATGGTTTGTTGAACTCAGTTAAAATTTTTTGAAAACAAACAAACAAACAAAACTGGGAAAAAATGGCAAGAGACTTGAACCTTATTTAATAAACAGTTTTCAGGAAAATATGTTTTATGATTTCTCATTTCATGTCATTTGAAGAGCACAAAATTATCAATAAATAGTATATAAAATTAGCCAAAAAAAAGACTTTATCAAATTATATAGGTAGTTCTTTGCCCTGAATTGTTAAAAAAAAAAAAAAAAACAAAACTTTTAAAATTAACACATTTCAACATTAGCCTAAGAAAAATCCTTGGAAGGATATGGGTTGAATTTATGCTATAGATTAAAGGAATCAGAATTAAAAAGTAGTATAGAATATTAGGAACAAGAAGATCAACAAATGACCAATAGAAAATGAGAAAATATTCTATGTCATTAGATATTAGGGAAATTCAAATGTAAACCTCACAAGGTAAACATTCCAGCACTATGATGGCTATAATATATTTTTTTTAAAAAAACATGGAAAACAAAACAAGTATTGGTGAGGATGTGGTGAAATTAGAATAGTCAGACATGACTCGGGATGTACAATATTTCAGCCTTTATGGAAATAGTTTGATAGTCCCTCAATAAATTAAATTTAGAAATAACATATGGCCCAGTAATTACATGCATAGAATGTAAAGAATTGAAAGAACTGAATTAACGAATTGAATTTCTGTCTTTGTGCCAAAATTGAAGAATTGAAAAATAGGGTTAAAACAAATATTTATCTACAAATAGTCACAACAACACTACTCACATTAGTCAAAAAGTGGAAACAAGCAAAATATCCATCAGCTATGAAATGGATACATAAAATAAATAGAACTGCCATATGACCCAGCAATCCCACTTCTGGGCATACACACTAAGGAAACCAGATCTGAAAGAGACACATGCACCCCAATGTTCATCACAGCACTGTTTATAATAGCCAGGACATGGAAGCAACCTAGATGCCAATCAGCAGACGAATGGATAAGGAAGCTGTGGTACATATACACCATGGAATATTACTCAGCCATTAAAAAGAATTCATTTGAATCAGTTCTCATGAGATGGATGAAACTGGAGCCCATTATACAGAGTGAAGTAAGCCAGAAAGATAAAGAACATTACAGCATACTAACACATATATATGGAATTTAGAAAGATGGTAATGATAACCCTATATGCAAAACAGAAAAAGAAACACAGATGTATAGAACAGACTTTTGGACTCTGTGGGAGAAGGCGAGGGTGGGATGTTTCAAGAGAACAGCATCTAAACATGTATATTATCTATGGTGAAACAGATCACCAGCCCAGGTGGGATGCATGAGACAAGTGTTCGGGCCTGGTGCACAGCGAAGACCCAGAGGGATCAGGTAGAGAGGGAGGCGGGAGGGGGGATTGGGATGGGGAATACATGTAAATCCATGGCTGATTCATGTCAATGTGTGACAAAACCCACTACAATATTGTAAAGTAATTAGCCTCCAACTAATAAAAATAATTGAAAAAAATAAATAAAATATTTTTTAAAAGATTCTTTAAAATTAAAAGTATATATATATATATATACTATTAGTATATACCATATATATATATACTATTAGTATATACCATATATATATATACTATTAGTATATACCATATATATATATACTATTAGTATATACTATATATATATATATAGTATAGCCAAACAATAGAATACTGTTCAAAAGGAATCAAGTACTGACCTGTGCTACCACATGGCTGAACCTTGAAAACATTTTATTAAGTGAAATAAATCAGACCCCAAAGTCAGATTATATGAACCCATGTGTATGAATCATCCAGAATAGATGAATCCATAGCAACAAAAAGATTAGTAGTTGTCAGGGTCCACTGGGAGAGGGCAAATAGGAAGTGACTGCTTAATGGATCCAGGATTTCCTTTTGGGTTGATGAAAACATTCTGGAAATGCACAGAAGAAATGGTGGTGCTGCATTGTTAATTTAAAAGTATATGCCACTGAATCACACACTATAAAGTGATTAAACTGCTTATGAAAGAAATCAAAGATGACCCAAACAGATGGAAAGATATACCATGTTATTAGATAGGAAGAATCAACATTGTCAAATTATACTAAAAATTCAGAATTAAATTGAAGAAAGTAGAGAAAACCACTAGACCATTCAGATGTGACCTAAATCAAATCCCTTAACAATTACACAGTGGAAGTGACAAGTAGATCTGATAGACAGAGTGCCTTAAGAACTATGGGTGGAGGTTTGTGACATTGTAGAGGAGTAAGTGATCAAGACCATCCCCAAGAAAAAGAAATGCAAAAAGGCAAAATGGTTGTCTGAGGAGGCCTTACAAATAGCTGTGAAAAGAAGAGAAGTGAAAAGCAAAGGAGAAAAGGAAAGATACCCCCATTTGAATGCAGAGTTCCAAAGAATAGCAAGGAGAGATAAGAAAGCTTCCTCAGAGATCAATGAAAAGAGATAGAGGAAAACAATAGGATGGAAAAGACTAGAGATCTCTTCAAGAAAATTAGAGATACCAAGGGAACATTCCATGCAAAGATGGGCACAAAAGAGGACAGAAATTACCTCTTCACTCGAGGTAATTTCCTTGCTGACAAACTTGTAACAGATATAATAATATTTAACTTATATTGAACATAGGTACAATGAAAATATTCTGCTTAATGTTAAGTATTCTTAGACATGTCTACATTATTTAGATCAACAAACAAACATTAATATCAGACATTTAACACTGAATATTTCCCATTTCACATGAACCTGAAATTCATTTAGGTTAATTTCTCTTGTATTTAGAATTATTTGATTTGTAAGCGCTTACTTTTTTTTTTTAAGGCCAGTTAGATTAGAGCTCATTTACAAACTGATCTCAGCAATCAGCAATATTATAAAAAAAAAAAAAAAAACCACACACACACACACAAAGACACACACTGAGACATATATACATACAAATAGACACAAGAGATCCTATAGCTTTGTTTTCCAAACTTAGTTATGATTAAAAAAAAATGGTTGGAGTAAGATTTTAAAAGGCTTTATTCCCCTTTTATGTTCTTTTTGGTTTCAGGAATTAGATATGGTCCAGATAAGTGATCCAGAGAGCTCTAGTCTAAAGGTATAGGAGGAGTTATTTTCTCAGGGCAAGAATTCTTAAAGAGATAATTTTTTTTTTCAAGCTTCCTCTGGAGTCTAAAGAATATTGTGACCACATTGTCAAAATTGTACTTTTTGTGTGACCATAGTTTTATAGTCAAAATTTAGGCCAGATAGTGCTCAACTTGGCCCTGATAACAAGGGCAGATTGGCCCCAGCAGGGATTGTCCCTCTGGGGAAGTAGGGGTCTTAGTTTGATCAGCCTCTGGCTGTTGATTACAGGAGGAAGTCCTGGACTCAAGGAAACTTCAGTCCATTTTCCTATCCTATGTCAATAAAGATCTAATATTTTAAGCCATTTTTCTTGTCATTGGATCATAGCTATAGATTGACCAGTCATTTAAAAAATTTTCCCAAGGGGTTCCCAGGAGGAGTGTGCAACCTTAGAGTGAGCAATTCACATATTAGCTCAAACAGTTTGTATCAGATGTCTGTGCACTCAAACCAAACCAACACACCAAACCAAACCAGGACTTCACCAGCCAGGAGTCAACATTCCAAATGAAACAAAAGGCAAAGAGATGCCCAGAAATCAAAAGCCAAATGGCAAGAGTGCCCCAAAAAGATGGTAAAGTGATGCCCAAAAATCAAAAGTCAAATGGCATAAATGCCAAACGTGACTTCCCTGTTCCGCTAGACCTGTGACCTGGCAAAGTCAGCCTTTTTAGTTCTGATAGATTCAAGCAATTTCTTGTTGCTTTTCTGCGAAGAAGTTACTCTATTGTTTCTTGTTTTAGAAGCTTCTAGATACCAGTCAAAGCACGGCCAGCTTTTTCTAATTGTGCACATAAAAATATCAATTTTAGAATATAAAAAGAACCCAAATTTGGCCATTTTAGGTTGAGATCTCTTTTAGTATAATTTCTCCAATTAATTAGGTACTTGCAAGTATGAGCTGCATGTGTATTGTACACGAATCTGGCTAGAGTGTTAGTCAGAGGCTGGCTTTCTGACACCCCTTTATTTCTGTTGAGAGATTGTTTCACATCTTAAGCTGAATTTGTCAGGGATAAAAATCACTAGTGAACTTGTGTAGTGGGCCCATGAACCGCTTGGGAGCTTAACTCCCCCAGGAGTCACCCCAGAGTCGTTTCAGCTTGTCTTACATGTCTCAGATTCTGCCTCCGGCAATCTAAGACCACTGTGGCTGTTCAGGTCACCAAATGACCAGTTTTTATGTGTGACCCCCGGACGAGCAAGTATTTGAATTAATGAGTGGGTTTCCTTATGGGACCACTGCACAGTATGAGAACTAGGCCTCCACCACTCCCATAAATTTCTCAGTCACCTGAGAAAACCAAAACCGGCCAGGAGGAGTATTGTCCCTTTTCTTCAGAACAAAGCTCTCATGTAGTTTCCTCACTTTTATCCTAACAAATTCTATAAAGGCAGTCAAATTGAGGACAAGTGTCAGATCAGCCTCTTACTTAACCACTCAACCAAGACCATTCAGTCCCCTACAATGGAGCAACCTCAGCATCTTTCAGCCAAGCCCCAGGTATTCCTCAATTTTTTTCCCAATCGAGCCCCGCTCCCCAGTACCTTTCCACTGGGTGGGCAATTTTCCTGGCATCTTTCAGCCAGCCCCCCACCTAGCATCTTTTGACTGGGTGGGAATTCCTCAGTATCTTTCAACAGACCCTCACTCAGTGTCTAGACCATAAGTGGGTATGCCCCGGATGTTTCACTTGGCCCCACCCCCAGGATATTTTCTACTAGGACGGGGAAGGTAACATGCTCCACCACCAAATAAAACTCATAATCTCAACCAATATGGGAGATTCAAGAACCAGGAGAGACTTACCCAAATTCGTCTGCACTTGCCGAGGAGGCGGATGGATGCAAGGGGCTGCTGCTGGTACCAAAACTCTGGTTCCTCATGGAGTCCAGTCGAAGGAAGGAAGTCCATTCTGGGTCACTTCATCAGCTGCCATAACTGTTGACTAAAAAAAGATGTACAACTTGAGAGTTGTGAGTTAAGTTTTATTTGGGGCAAAATGAGGACTGCAGCCCGGGAGGCAGTATCTCAGATAGCTCTGAGAGACTGCTCCAAAGGGGCAGTGGGGGAAAGTCAATATATAAGGTTTTGGTGAAGGAGGAGTTCAATACCATGAAGCGCTCATTTTACAAAAGGCTTTTTGTTAGTCATGAGGATCTGATATCACCATGAAGGGATTTAGTGCTTCTCTAGACATGAGGAGATGCAAGGATTCAGATAATAAAATCTGTTCCTAAAAATATCCAACTATCTAAAGACCTGGAGCACAGAATGCCTCAGTCCACCCTGAACTGCCTCAGGGGTTGTTGAAGGTCAACAGCTACAGCAGCATGGGGTTCAATCTCCATAGAGGCAGATGGCAAACGCCTTTGTTGTTCAGTTGTTGGCAATGCTCTTGGTAAGTGTCAATTTGTAGTTCACAGGCTCAAGCCTGGTCCCTAGTCCAGAAGCTAAATCTTCTTTGGAGATCACACATCTGACAATAGGTTGGTTTTAATAAGCTGTATAAAGAGATAAAACTCTACAATCAAGGAAACAACAAGGCAGTTGTTAGAATGAGATAACTGTGCAATGATGAAGACTGAAAACAAAGGGATGTGGAAGTAGAGAAGCTGCAAATTGAAGAGCTATATCAAACAAACAATAGTGAATTCTAACAGAACAGATGAAAGGAAGAGAATACAGTAGCAACAGAGTTGTCTAGTCTGGATTCCTCTGATACAAATGAATAGTAGGGAGTCATATGTGGTCACTTTGTCAATGATAGGCTTGAAGCACTATTAAGGAATCTACACAGATGACATGTCAGGAAGAATACTGCATTCCCTACCAATGTCAAAGTATTTCATAGTAAAAACAAGGTAATGACATATGGAAATATTTTTCCAAGCTTACATATAGCTTATGGAGAAATATAAATATAGCTCATGTATAAAAGATGGTTTCATTGTTGCTTCCATTATTAGCCATTACAATATTACATGGCTGAGATTCAAGGAGGCTCAAGGGTAGATAATCTAGACTAGTGGGTGTCTCCTTGAGGTTAGAGTTAAAAATTGGTCCATGGATGAGTTTAGTTAGAATGAAGAAGAGCAATGGGCTCATAGTATTCAAAGGTCAAAGAAGAATGAATACCAAAATCTCAACAGAACATTTAGATTTCTATAGCTGGAGAAGACTCTTGAGAGTCCCCTGGACTGCAAGAAGATCAAACCAGTCAATCCTAAAAGAAATCAGTCCTGAATATTCATTGGAAGGAACTGATGCTGAAGCTGACACTCCAATACTTTGGTCACCTGATGTGAAGAACTGACTCACTGGAAAAGACCCTGGTGCTGGGAAAGATTGGGGGCATGAGGAGAAGGGGATGGCAGAGGATGAGATGGCTGGATGGCATCACCGACTCAATGGACATGAGCTTGAGCAAGCTTAGGGAATTGGCGATGGACAGGAAAGCCTGGCATGCTGCAGTCCATGGGGTCACAAAGAGCTGGACATGACTAAGCAACTGAACTGATAGTTGGGTATAGGTTTGTTTTCTTTATCATAGAAGTTGAATTTGATATTAATCAAAATCAATGTTGAACTTGATATCAATCAAATTCAACATTTAGACATAAAGGACAACTTAATGTACTTCAGCTCTTTCAACCATTACTCCTGCCAAATACACAAGAGACATACACTAGCCAACAAGGAAAAAAATCACAAAAATTATGTGTCATTCTATATAAAGTTATGGTTTCACCATATTTTCAGTTACCCCTTATGAAACTAAAATAATTATTTTATCACATTTTGTGTGTGTGTGTGTGTGTGTTTGTGAAAGGACCAGCCAGGGTTCTATGAGTTGTATTTCCCTGAAATACAATAGTAAATGATTAGAGAAAATTACTCTGTCGATTTGTTTAGTGAAAGGGTAAAGGAAGCTGTTATTCTTAGCTTTGATAAGTAAATTCAAACAGCTAAATGCTGTAGAGACTAAGATAATGCTTTGAGTGAATTAATGGCTAAGGAAATCAATAGTCTATAACATTCTTGTTGGTGACAAGATTTAATTTACAGCTTAGAGCACAACAAAGTTGTTTTGCATGAAATTTTCCTCAAAAATAGATCTTTATCCTGAAAAACAATTAGTTTCAGACTTGTCATTTCTCATTATTTAACATTCATATACCAATATAGTGATGCCTATTCTAATTACTATAGTTTTTAAAGAATACTATCTAGTCACATAAATGAGTTCACTGAAATGTTACCAAGAAATTGTGTGACACACACACAAAAACTGCAAATTATTTTTCAGTTTGTAATATATTTAGTAATGAGCATGCATTACATATAGGATGTAAATGAAAATAAATACCATTATTGATTTGACAAAATGATTTTATTACAATTCAAAACACAGGAGTTTAGATGAACTAGTTATTTTATAACAAGTTAAGGAAATACAATCATGATGCAAAGATGGTGAATGTTTAAGAAAGAAAATTCTAGGGATGTTTTATGTACAAATTAGGATGTTGTCAGGAAATTATCATGGATTGTAACAAGCTGATCTTTTCGCAAACTCCTAATTATTCCTTAACTTTCCTTGTCTCATAAAAAAGGAGTTGTTGTTTTTTTTTTTTTCCTCCTTTCCAACTCAATGTTTTGTGTATGTGTCTGTGGCTCTAAAATGTGAGATTATCTCTCTCCTCAAGAGTTCTGCCTTCTGCTCCACTTGGCAGCCCTAAGCATTTACATAGGGCAAATCATGTCAAGCCAGAACTGTGTCAGAGATGACAAGTACGTGTCAGCACTTAATGGCCTTTTTGTATAAGATAAGAGTGGGAACATAGAGAAAATATACAGAAAGAATGCCAAAATGTAGTGCTTTATTGACAGTAAAGGTGGTGGCTCAGTCGTGTCTTTGTAGCCCCATGGACTATAGCCCTCCAGACTCCTCTGTCCATGGGATTTCCCAAGTAAGAATACTGGAGTGGGTGGCCATTCCCTTCTCCAGGGATCTGCCCAACCCATAGATTGAATCCAGGTCTCCGGAACTGCAGGAGAATTCTCTACTGTCAGAGCCACCAAGGAAGCCCTTTACTGACAGTAAATCTTGTTAGTCGCACTGTTGTATCCATCTCGTTGCGACCCCACAGACTGTAGCCCACCAGGTTCCTCTGTCCATGGAATTCTCCAGGCAAGAATACTGATGAGGGTTGCCATTCCCTTCTCCAGGGGATCTTCCTGATCCCAGGATCACACCTGGGTCACCTGCCTTATAGGCAGATTCTTTACCATCTGAGCCACTAGGGAAGCCTCAGACCTTATCTTATTTGCATACATTTACCAACAATTGTCAAATGCTCAAGATACAATACATATCTTCTTCAGTTTAGAATTTTATTTACCCTTAAAAAAAGTGTTGGAAGCCTTGCTTTGTGTTACTCACAACATCTAAGTAGAATGTATTAATAAGCCCTTTGAGGTCAGGGAATGTGTCTCACTTATCCTCCAGTACATATAAGCCTAGGCACATACAACGGTGCCTGGGAATTGCACAATTAATATGAGTTGAATGAAGGCTTATAAAAATACTTGCTGAATTTTAAAAAAATGAAAGGTTCATATTTCTTCCAGTTGGGAACATAGCCTAACTTGTTGTGTTCCACTAGTATTATAATTTAACTGAGTCTCTAAGTCAGTTCAGTTCAGTTCAGTTGCTCAGTCATGTCTGACTCTTTGTGACCCCATTGCCTGTAGCATGCCAGGCCTCCCTGTCCATCACTAGCTCCTAGAGTTTACTCAAACTCATGTCCATTGAGTCAGTGATACCATCCAACCATCTTATCCTCTGTTGTCCCCTTCTCCTCTCGCTTTCAATCTTTCCCAGCACTCAGGGTCTTTTCCAGTGAGTCGGTTCTTCGCAGCAGGTGGCCAAAATATTCTAGTTTCAGCCTCAACATCAGTCCTTCCAATGAATATTCAAGACTGGGTTCCTGTAGGATAGACTGTTTGGACCTCTTTTCAGTCCAAGGGGCTCAAGAGTCTTCTCCAACACCACAGTTTAAAAGCATCAATTCTTTGGCACTCAGCTTTCTTTATAGTCCAACTCTCACATCCATACATGACTACTGGAAAAACCATAGCTTTGACTAGATGGACTTTGTTGGCAAAGTAATGTCTCAGCTTTTTAATATGCTGTCTGGGTTGGTCATAACTTTTCTTCCAAGGAGTAAGCATCTTTTAATTTCATGGCTGCAGTCACCATCTGCAGTGTTTTTGGAGCCCCCAAAAGTAAAGTCTCTGTCACTGTTTCCCCATCTCTTTGCAACGAAGTGATGGGACCAGTTGCCATGATCTTAGTTTTCTGAATGCTAAGCTTTAAGCCAACTTTTTCACTCTCCTCTTTCACTTTCATCAAGAAGCTCTTTAGCTATTCTTCTCTTTCTGCCATAAGGATGGTGCCATCTGCATATCTGAGGTTATTGATATTTCCCCCAGCAATTGTGACTCCAGCTTGTGCTTCATCCAGCCCAGCATTTCTCATGATGTACTCTGCATATAAGTTAAATAAGCAGGGTGACAATATACAGCCTTGATGTACTCCTTTCATGATTTGGAACCAGTCTATTGTTCCATGTCCAGTTCTAACTGTTGCTTCCTGACCTGGATACAGATTTCTCAAGAGGCAGGTTAGGTGGTCTGGTATTCCTATCTCTTAAAAATTTTTCACAGTTTGTGGTGATCCACACAATCAAAGGCTTTGGCATATTCATTAATGCAGAAATAGATGTTTTTCTGAAACTCTCTTGGTTTTTCTATGATCCAACAGATGTTGGCAATTTAATCCCTGGTTCCTCTGCTTTTTTTAAAACCAGCTTGAACATCTGGAAGTTCACAGTTCATGTACTGTTGAAGCCTGGCTTGGAGAATTTTGAGCATTACTTTGCTAGCGTGGGAGATGAGTGCAATTGTGTGGTAATTTGAGCATTCTTTGGCATTGTCTTTCTTTAGGATTGGAATGAAAACTGAACTTGTCCTGTCCTGTGGCCATTGCTGAGTTTTCCAAATTTGCTGGCATATTGAGTGCAGCACTTTCACAGCATCATCTTTCAGGATTTGAAATAGCTCAACTGGAATTCCATCACCTCCACTAGCTTCGTTCGTAGTATGCTTCCTAAGGCCCACTTTACTTCACATTCCAGAATGTCTGGCTCTAGGTGAGTGATCATACCATTGTGATCATCTGGGTCATGAAGATATTTTTTTGTATAGATCTTCTGTGTACTTTTCCCACCTCTTCTTAATATCTTCTGCTTCTGTTAGGTCCATACCATTTCTGTCCTTTATTTTGCCCATCTTTGCCTGAAATGTTCTCTTGGTATCTCTAATTTTCTTGAAGAGATCTCTAGTCTTTCCCATTCCATTGTTTTCCTCTATTTCTTTGCATTGATCCCTGAGGAAGACTTTCTTATCTCTCCTTGCTATTCTTTGAAACTCTGCATTCAAATGGGTATATCTTTCCTTTTCTCCTTTGCTTTTCACTTCTCTTCTTTTCACAGCTATTTTTAAGGACTCCTCAGACAGACATTTTGCCTTTTTGCATTTCTTTTTCTTGGGGATGGTCTTGGTCCCTGTCTCCTGTACAATGTCACAAACCTCCATCCATAGTTCTTCAGGTACTCTATGAGATCTAATCCCTTTAATCTATTTGTTACTTCCACCATATAATCATAAGGGATTTGATTTAGGTCATATCTGAATGGTCTTGTGGTTTTCCCTACTTTCTTCAATTTAAGTCTGAATTTGGCAATAATGAGTTCATGATCTGAGCCACAGTCAGCTCCCAGTCTTGTTTTTGCTGATGGTATAGAGCTTCTCCATCTTTGGCTGCAAAGAATATATTCAATCTGATTTTGGTATTGACCATCTGGTGATGTCCATGTGTAGAGTCTTCTCTTGTGCTGTTGGAAGAGGGTGTCTGCTATGACCAGTGCGTTCTCTTGGCAAAACTCTATTAGCCTTTGCCCTGCTTCATTCTGTAGTCCAAAGCCAAATTTGCCTGCTACCTCAGGTATTTCCTGACTTCCTATTTTTGCATTCCAGTCCCCTATAATGAAGAGGATATGTTTTTTGGGTGTTAGTGCTATAAGGCGTCGTAGGTCTTCATAGAACCATTCAACTTCAGCTTCTTCAGCATTACTGGTCAGGGTATAGACTTGGGTTATCATGATATTGAATGGCTTGCCTTGGAAATGAACAGAGATCATTCTGTCGTTTTTGAGATTGTACCCAAGTACTGCATTTTGGACTCTTTTGTTGATTATAATGGCTACTCCTTTTCCTCTAAGGGATTCTTGTCCACAGTAGTAGATATAATGGTCATCTGAGCTAAACGCACCTGTTCCAGTCCATTTTAGTTTGGTGATTCCTAAAATGTTGATGTTCACTCTTGCCATCTCCTGTTTGACCACTTCCAATTTGCCTTGATTCATGGACCTAACATTCCAGATTCCTATGCAATACTGCTCTTCACAGCATCTGACTTTGCTTCTATCACCAGTCACATCCGCAACTGGGTGTTGTTTTTGCTTTGGCTCTGTCTCTTCATTCTTTCTGGAGTTATTTCTCCACTGATCTCCTGTAGCATATTGGGCACCTACTGACCTGGGGAGTTCATCTTTCAATTCCTATCATTTTGCCTTTTCATACTGTTCATGGGGTTCTCAAGGCAAGCATACTGAAGTGGTTTGCCATTCCCTTCTCCAGTGGACCACATTTTGTCAGAACTCTGCACCATGACCCATTCGTCTTGGGTGACCCTACATGGCATGGCTCATAGTCTCATTGAGTTAGACAAGGCTGTGGTCCATGTGATCAGATTGGTTAGTTTTCTGTGATTGTGATTTTCAGTCTGTCTGTCCTCTGATAGAGGAGTGTCTATATACTGAATCACAAAGAAAAATTATCAGATAGTACTAGCTAATATAATGACTAAAAAGAAACAATCTAGACAGTCAGCAATTTATATAAATCTTTCTTATAAAAAAGAAATAGTCCACCTCTGGAGCCTGTAGAGTCCACCTCCATATTCCAGAGCTAAGGCACAGTATAGTGATACTGTAGAAGAAAAACTACACTGGACACTTGTTTAAAACAGCAAGAAAGACCTTATTCAAATCAACTGCAATGGAGATCAAGATTTTGCAGTGGGGCAGAGGAAAAGAACTAAAACAGAAAACTTTTTAATCTTAAACACTAGGGAGAGGTATGAGCTAGTAGAAAAGAATTAGAGGATTTTGAGGAAGCTGGTCAAAATAATTAGGTCTTCTGTATTTTCTAACTGGCACTTATCAAAGTTGGGCTCTTACTCTCCCTCAGAGATTGGAAGACAAGGGCCCTATCTTTCTTGATGATTACATTTCAAAGGGAGGGCTCCCAGGGACTCCAGAAAGAGTCTTGGTTTGTAAAACTGTCAAGAGCCTGAAAAAAGATTTACAGTTCAAAGAAGCAGAGAGAGAATTTACAATGGAAAGTTTTCTTAGGTAAATGCTCCCAGAAAAAGAGGTCAGGGTCCTACAGTTAAGAAGTCTGTCTGAAATTTAGTGAAGCTGAGTGGAATACTAAGGGTGTCTTGGTCAACACATTTAGGGAGACTACAGAGTCAGAACAGTGTCACTAGAGAATAGCTGGAAAATTTAGGAATTATTTCTTGGCAAAAACATGCCCCCGGTGCTCTCCATTTACAAAAATGTGTTCAAGTTGCCTCAAAGTCTTCATTTTGCTTTTTATATTTACTGAAGTCACATCATTTACTGAAGCCACTTGATCGAGCATTCTTTAAAAACTCAAATATTTTCAGATTGGTTATTCATAAAAAAATGAAGGGTTCTGAGTGTCCTTCAATATGAACAGAAAAATTTAAATAAGTTTTCAAAATGTTGGTTGGAGGCAATATAGAAACTCCAAAACTTTGTAGAAATTCTGACTTTGCTATCTATTAGCTAACTAACCTCGTGTAAGTTTTTAACACTATATTCTTTGTGTATTCATCTGTAGGAAACAGATACACAGGGATATTGGCATGTTTAAGGATATTAACATTATTAAGTGCTTAGAAGTATACCTGAAAGAGAAGCATTATTCAATGAAGTTTAAGAAACAGAAGAATTTTTAAAGTATCTTCCTAAAACTAGATAAATAAAAACTTTGCAAATGTGTTTCAAATTGAATTCAGATTCAGAATGAATTACTGTTTTCAATTTGCTTTTGGAAGCAGGTTCTATTTTTCTTTCAAATTTTGTAAACTTACACAACCAGAAAAAAAATTTTAACTAAATTGATCATATTCCTTGTAACACTGATATTAAATGTTTTACTTCTTTACCAAATAATTAACAAAAAAATGAACATGTATTAAAACAATATTTTCCACAAAAGCCATAACTTTATTTATGATCATCATGAAACAAGACACACTTGTGATCAAAAGAACAATTTATGGTTAAGAAAGAAAGCTGTCTTCCTGTATTGCCCTGCTAGAAGGTGAAGTAATAAATTCTATTTCAGGCAAGTAAATGATGTAGCAGCCAAACACACTACTTCATTGTAAGTAGTACAAATAATGACAACTCGAAATTATATGAAAACTTATTTCAAGAAATGTGGAAAAGGTGAACTATATAGTAAAGTGATATTAAATGTCCTAAAAGTTGTATAAATAAATGGTATTATATACCACAATATGAAGATAAGAACCATATATACTGTTTGTTAAACATTTTAGGGGAGTTTAATTTAAACTTGCTTGTCAAATAGCCTCTTATATTGAGGAAGTCTACATCTGTGCTTTACTTTGACTTAGGAATAAGAGAATTTGGGTTTGTTTTCTTCCCTGAGACATTATCAAAGTTAACGATAGTATTATAAAAGAACTATTGGCTTTAGTTGACTTTGTTATTTTTCTAAGTGATAAACACAAGTAAGGTTTCATTCTGATTATAGATGTATTTCTTTCTGTTTTATTCTCAAAAAAAAAGCTTTTGAATTTCATAAGACCATGAAGGAATATTTTTCTGTATCTGAAACATCAATTTATACTTATATATTAGCAAAAGTTCTATTTTTTGGTTTAGAGAACTACTTAATTGAAAAATGTTAAACTGGTAATTATGTTAATAATACTACCCAAGGTTTGTATAGTGTATTACGGTTTTGAAAAGTATGTTAATACCCACTGCCTATACCAACCTACCACACTGTGAGGCTGGTCTTAATAGGGCCCTAAATTAGTTGGTGTGCGTTCTGTGCTGTGCCTACTCAGTTGTGTCCACGTCTTAGCAACCCCAAGGAATGCGGCCCATCAGGCACTTTTGTCCATGGGATTTCCCAGGCAAGAAAACTGGAGTGGGCTGCCATTTCCTTTTCCAGGGAGTCTCTCTGACCCAAAGATTGAACCCATGTCTCTCTGACATTGGCAGGTGGATTCTTTACCATGGAGCCACCTGGAAAGCCAAATTAGTTGATAAAGATATTGAAATGCTAAGTGTAAGTTATTCCCTAAGATCATGATAACAGTAACTGATTCCAATAAAGAATTTAATCCTACATCTTAAGTATCTTGTCTTCTCTGAAGGAAAAAGATAAAAATAGTTAAAGTAAAATGCCAATGCACCTCTCTGGTGGTTCAGACAGTAAAGAATCTGCCTGCAGTGGAGGAGACCCAGGTTCGATCCCTGGGTCAGGAAGATTCCTTGGGGAAGAAATGGCTACCTACTCCAGTATTCTCGCCTGGAGAAATCCATGGATAGAGAAACCTGGCGGGCTACGATCCATGGGGTCGCTAAGAGTCAGACATGTCTGAGCAACTTATCATTTTCACTTTGAAGAAGCCAACACAAAATATTTTTTTCTGGGAAATCCTACAAATCCAGAAAATGTTCATTCTCCCAAACATACTAGTGAAAATAGTGATGTCTTTTTCAAAATATAGCTAGAAAAAAAAAAAAGAATATAGCCTCAAAAGACCAGAACCAAAGCAAACACACAAATTACTGAAAAAAGCTGCATCTGAGGGCATTTTCAGATTCTTGGTAACAAAGAGTTTTTATTATAGGGGGAAAAAGGTCTAATAGAAAACAGAACGGAGAAAACCCTTTAAGTGTGTATTCCTGAAGAGGTTCACCTTTAGTGAAAAAGTAAGCTGATGAAATAATCTCTGCCTATGGAGACAGCACCAAAATTTGGTAATCCCTGGTTTTGTTAAGAACAGAGTGAAATACAATGTTCCTCCCTGAGACTATGTATTCAAAAGTCAGACTACATTTAGAAATGGCATTTAAAGGCTTACTAGCCACATGGTTTAAAAACCCTAAATCAAGAAATTAATTAATTTAAATCAACTATCCAGTATGAGGAAAGCATCCAGATACCTGGCAAAAGCCAATATTTTCATTCTAGGACTCACAGAATCACCACATAGAATGTTCTCCAAACCCTTTAAAATGTCAAAAGAAAAAGAAGAGTGGAAAAAAGGCACCCTAACATAGAGTAAAATAACCATAATACACTAGGAAATTACCAGGAAGCCAGAGGAGGAGGAAAGGGAGCAGAGGAAAAAGAAGGTGGAGACATAATGAAAGAGAAAGTGAAGACTGACAGGTCTAACACATATCTAATTGGAGTATTCTAAAGAACAAAGCAGAATGAGGTAAGATAATTCAAAGAGCTAATAGCTTAAAATTTCCTGGAATTAAAAAAAAAATGTATATATATATATATATATATATATATATATATAAATCGCCAGAATCAGAATGCACAATACATCCCATTCAGGATAAGTAAAAGTAAGTCCACAGTATCTTCAGAGAGTTGAAGAAAAACATATAATTGAATGCATAGTGAAATAATATTTTTAAGAGAAAACATATTGCAAAAATTTAACCAACATAACTCTAACTGAAGTATATATTTGAAAGAGAAAGAATATCATGTAAAAAGGTCTGAGATAGAAGAAAAACACAGTAAGAATAGAAAATGGCAAATATGATTAATTTAAATAAATATGTATAGACTCCATACAAAAAGACTAAAACTTCTATTTCTAGCAGTAATGGGGTGTCCTGACTGACATATATCTGAAAACTACTAAAAATGCCAAAAAACAACTTTCATACTTAAAAATGTATCAGTGAACTACAAAGAATCTCAGAGGCCAAAAATTAAATGAAAGAGGAATTTAGACTCTTAAGTAGAAGTCTGTTAATAATGGGTAAAATAAAAAGTATGGCCCAGAGCTAAGAACAGTTTTTACATTTTTAAAGAGTTATAAGAAAAACTAACAACAAGCCATGAAGAATATATGACAGAAATTATGTAGCCTGCCAGTATGTGGTCTATTAATTCTAAAATATTTATTACATGGTCCAAAGATAGTTTGCCAAGCCCTGCTCTACAGTTCAAACACAAGTAGAGCTCTAAATGTGGCTTTCTCCTTAAAGGAAACTACCTTGGATAATACCTTTAATTTGATATCTCATGGCCTTTCAAGGCCTTGTTCAGTGGCTAAGTCGTGTCCCAGTCTTTCGACCCCATGAACCACAGCATACTAGGCCTCCCTGTCCTTCACTATCTCCTGGAGTTTGCTCAAACCCATGTCTATTGAGTCAGAGATGCTATCTAACCATCTCATCTTCTGCTGCCTTATTTTCTTTACCTTCAATCTTCCCTAGCATCAGGGTCTTTTCCAGTGAGTCGGCTTTTTGCATTAGGTAGCCAAAGTATTGGAGTTTCAGCTTCAGCATCATTCCTTCCAGTGAATATTCAGGGTTGATTTCCTTTAGGATTGACTGGTTTGATTTCCCTACAGTCCAAGGGACTCTCAAGAGTCTTCTGCATCACTACAATTCAAAAGCATCAATTATTTGGCACTCAGCCTTCTTTATGGTGTCTAACTCTCACATCCATACATGACTACTGGAAAAACCATAGCTTTGACCAAATGGACCTTTGTTGGCAAAGTGATGTCTCTGCTTTTTAATATGCTATCTAGGTTGGTCATAGCTTTTCTTCCAAGGAGCAAGCATCTTTTAATTTCATGACTGCAGTCACTGTCTGCAGTGATTTTGGAGCCCAAGAAAATAAAATTTGTCATTGCTTCTACTTTTCCCCCTTCTATTTGCCGTGAAGGGATGGGACTGGATGTCATGATCTTAGTTGTTTGTTTGTTTTTTTTAATGAGTTTTAAGTCAGCTTTTTCACTCTGCTCTTTTACCCTCATCAAGAGGCCTTAGAGATGAGGATAAAAGTCCACAGCCTTCCCAAATTATAGCATCTATTAGAAGAAACCCCAATCCAAAAGAGGGGCTTCCCAAGTGGTCTAGGGGTAAAGAACCCTCCTGCCAATTCAGGAGCCTCAAGAGACATGAGTTCCAGTCCGGGGTCTCTCAGATCCCTTGGAGAAGGAAATGGCAACTCACTCCAGTATTCTTCCTGAGACAATCCCAAGGACAGAGGGCCTTGGCAGGCTATAGTCCACGGGGCCACAAAGAGTTGGACATGACCAAGTCACAGAGCACCCAATCTAAAAGATCTTGTCATCTGAGTAAGGGAGTTTCTAAAAACACAAAGACACACCCAGGTTGCTATAAAAAATATAATCTGCTTCAAAAATTACCATTTACTAAAGGGAAAACTCCTTCCAAAGGATTTACCACGTTAAGTTGGCTCTCACCTAGGTTTTTAGCTGGAACCCACATTATGTGAAAGGTCTCACAGTCAAAATTTATCTCAAAGTGGCCCTGATGAAAGATAGTATTTTTAAGTGCCAGATGGAAGCAAATATAAATCAACTCTACAAGGACCCACTTTCAATTCAAGCATCAGAGAATTCCCACCAATAAACTTCCAAGAAAGATAATTGCATTATAAAAATCATAAAACAGGTTTATGAAGAAGATAGCAGCAAAAGACTCACAGTGACTTAAATCCTAGAATTATCAAACAGAATATAAAATATTCTTACTATGCTTCATATGAAAACCATTATATAGAGTCAGAAGAAATAAAAGTTGTCCTACTATACCGGGAAGATCCCCTGGAGAAGGAAATGGCAACCCGCTCCAGTATTCTTGCCTGGAGAATGCCCATGGACAGAGGAGTGTGCCAGGCTACAGTCCAGAGGTCACCATAGTCAGACATGACTGGTAGCTGATCCCCGGAAGGAACCTCAGGTACAGGTCTCTGCTAATGAACTCTCTGTGTGTGTTAAGTTGCTCAGTCGTGTCCAACTCTTTGCCACCCCACAGACTGTAGTGGGGAGCTCTTCTGTCCATGGAAGCCCCAGGCAAGAATACTGGAGTGGGCTGCCAGTCCCTTCTCAAGGGGATATTCCTGACCCAGGGATGGAACCCATTGTCTTTTGCATTGCAAGCAGATTCTTTACCGTCTGAGCCTTCCACCTAAAGAATTTAAAGCCCTCAGTGTCCTAGGGGCTCCTTCCTGTCCTTGAGGCACTACCCTTTCCTGCAATTAGGGCCTCCGCACCTCTTCACCTTAGGTGACCCCTGCCTCAGCACCCATGATGTATAGGATGTGCTAGCAGCCGTTTCTCTATGGTATGTATGAAGTGCTTCTTACTGCCAGATGGCATGACTTGCGTATCTCTCTCCTCCTTCTAAGAAAACCATTTGATGTTCAGAAGAAGGTGATTTGTTCTTATGATAGCTCACGACCTAGTGAGTTCTCATTGCAGTGTCTAGTAGTTACTGGGGTAGTCGTGCTGGGTGGAGAAAGCTCTATTCTCCCATCATGCTCAGCCCCAAATCCCTACCCAATCTTGAAACAAATGATATGAAGAGTTCTCTTTGGGTCTGTGAATACAAAAACATTCAAAACTGCAGGAAAAAAAAGGATTCTAGATATAAAAAGCAGGGATGGATTCATAAGTAATTAGCATAGAAGAGCAACTGCCTTGGGCTTCATAATTACAACTGAGCCTAGCAGCACCTGTCCAAGGATGCTCCACCCTCAGGACACGAGGTCTCAGTCTTTCCCATGGGCCCTTCCACTGCAGGTCCTGTGAGATGCGCCCATAAACAGATCACAATGCTGGGAATATTCAAATGCCTACAGAAACAAGAAGATAATTTTATCCCTAGATCAAATTCTGACTGACCTTACTACCCAGCATTTTGTATTTTGAGCTATTTATAAATTTGTATTCACTTCTATAAAAGGACAAATGTACAAATAATGGATATATAATATCATAGATAGCAATCATAAATTTATACAATCAAGTAGCCATATGTTCAAGAATTCTACCTTCTGAGAAAATGGACCCAGAACTGAAGCCTTAAATGTTGTTTTCCCCTTTTAAAGGTCTATTTTTTAATGGTAACGTAAGTGAATGCCAAGAAAGGAATGTCTCTATAATTAATGAGAAAAAAATACCTTTCACTTTCTATTGGCAGAGTTGCTTATGCTAACTTTCAATAATTGAGGAAGTATGGCTGATAAATAATGTACTAAATCTAAATATCATCTTTGTTCATACTTACATTTCCTTGACATGTTTTGACAATGACACTTAGACTACCACAGGAAAAATTCAGTGATGAAATGCCTCAAATATCATATTCAATAGAATTTTTGCTGCTGTTTTTCTTTTTTCTTAATACAAATCCTCAACTAGATATCTCAGGTAACAAAGTCACCACCTGAGGAAAATCCAATTGAGCAAAGAGAGAGTTTATTTGTTAAGAAGTCCAATAATGAAACACTTTCACTCTGGTAGATGTATCAGGGACATACTGTGTGCCAGTCATTGCAATAAGTGATGGTAAGACTGATGTTGAAGCTGAAACTCCAATACTTTGGCCACCTGATGTGAAGAGCTGACTCATTTGAAAAGACCCTAATGCTGGGAATGATTGAAGGCAGGAGAAGGAGATGACAGAGGATGAGATGGTTGGATGGCATCACCGACTCAATGGACAAGAGTTTGGGTAGGCTCTGGGAGTTGGTGATGGACAGGGAGGCCTGGTGTGCTGCAGTCCATGGGGTCGCGAAGAGTCAGACACGACTGAGCGACTGAACTGAACTGAACATAGCAAAAAGCCTGGGCCCTTTCATTCTCTTCAGAAAATGTCTAGCAGAGTCACTGGAAGATAAATAAACAAATGAAATAGTAAATTAAGTAGACAGCCTTTAATCGCAACACACAGTGGAGTGGTACCAAATTCAGGCTTCTAATCCTGAAAAACAGAAAGAATGGCATCCTAGTTTGAGATATTAGTGATCTCAGGGGTGATGAGTAACTTGAGTGCCTCCTATAGAAAATCTGGAAAAAAAAAAAACTCACTGCAAGATGCAGCCAGTGATTTGGTCTTAATACATCCCCCATGCATGGGCTTAATGTTTACAGATCTGGCCATAGTTACTTTGTGCATAAGCTTAGTCTTAGTAGAAAATCCTATTCAACTATCAGCTCCCTTTTATAAGTATCATCTTTGTCTTCTGTAATGAAGGGTAGAGGGCACATCACTTTTTTTCTTTCTTTTCCTTACCTAGACTGCATTATTAAAAGTCTAGTCACTTCATCCCTCCTTTATACTTAATTTTGAATAACAATTATTCAGATATACAAGGATAAGAAGGAGTATCCTAAGAAGTAGATGCCAAAATGGAGTTGGAAATGCAAATGATTAATTAATGGTACAATCCGTAAAAGATACAGTGAGAGAGAAGGAGTAAGCAGAGAGAGACTTCAGACCATGGTGCTGGTCTGGTATTTGTGAATCATTCTTTGGAGTGGAAGCTCTATAATGCCAGAAATATTGTCCAACACGGAAAGTTTTCAATAAATGCTAGCTGAATAATTGAATGAAAGAGTTCTTTGTAGGGAGGGAAGGAGGAAGATACATGAAAATATATAAATAAACAAATAAAAATAGTATTTGTGCTGTCACAGAAGCTGGGTAGGTGGGTAAACTAAAATTCATTAAATAAGCTTCTTCTGGAAGCAAGTCCTTCCCAGTGGGACTGAAGGGAGATTAAAGGTATGTCTCCGCCACCACCAGGATTACTAGGAAGCGCTGGTTGATCATATGATAGAATCATTGAGGAGGATGAATGAGGATCCTGGGAAACTAAGGGAGTAGAGTCACAATCTAGTTTTCCAGGTATTCAGTACAATAAACAACCCCAAACTTAGTATATAAAAGAGCATCCATTGTATAATGTTCAGGATTCTGGGAGCTAGCCATTCAAACATAACACTATGACAATGTAAAATTTTAGCTCTGTGATAGCTAGACTTTAAGTTAGGTGTTATTAGGGCAGTACCGAAGTTAGAATTACCAAGTATGTGCATCTGTATCTCATGATATGCTTTTCAAGGTAATTATTACAGTCTCTACAATTATAATGTCTATTGTTCATTGCTTAACTTCGCACTTTGTTTTCTGATGATTATTTCTTTCACTGCTCAGGGCAACTTTAACGAGTTATCTGAGCTTGACATGAATAAAATTATTCTTTTTGAATATCCTGAAGTCAGAGTTGGGAAAAGTTTCATAGATTACACAGTAGAAGGGTCATGAATAATTGTGAAAGTGTATCAGCAGTTTCAACACAGGTATCATTATAGTTTAAGTCCCTACAACCCTTACTATTTTCATTTTGCCAGTATTCTCTATTGATTATATGGTCTTTCGCCAGACCATGTTGTTTTACTTTGTCTCAAGTCATCTACTATGGTTATAAATTAAGGAAACTTATTTCTGTTGAGGATCCTTGCAAGAATGTTTTGTCATTTCTAAATTCTTCTAAAGAACAGAATGTCCGAAGGCAACAATTTATTTTTATAATCAAATTCCATCTCTCTGCTGCTACTTATGTTTCCAGCATAGTTTGGGAATCTAGTTACTTTTTAAACATGTCCTTGTTAATTTAATCTAAACACTGCAACTTCAGGAGTTGAAATTTTTAGTCTGGTTGTGAATCTCTATTGCCAGAGAATGATATATGTGATGATGTTCATTTAAGGAACTGGGAAAAGTTGCTATTACTGTATGTAAATTGTAAAAATATGCAAGACTAACTAAAACATGATTCAATTTATATAAAGTTTAAAAGAATGGACAAAACTGCAAGAGACTATTTTTGTGGGTGAAGGGGGATTGGTGCAGCAGATGCCATGCCCTTCCTCTCACAGAACATTATATTCTCCTCTGTTTCTCTGCCTCACTGCCCTTAGGAAAATTCAAGAAAATTCTTACTGAGAACTTAATAGGTATCATTTCTTTAACTCATTTTTAATTATGCCATGTTCCTGGTCCTGGCTTCAGTATAAAGAGAGAATAATGATACACTCATCATACCCCTTCTTGTTTGTACTGGTTAAGAGGATCTTAAGGTCTGTGTCTGCCTCAGTGCAAGCACCCATCAGCGAAGTATGAACCCAAGAGGCTGATTTTCCCTAATTCTGTTATCCTTGTGACATATAAGCCATACTGTCTCTGATACATTGGCCACAGATGACTGTACCAGAAGCTGTGTCCAAATCAAGGGCAAAGAAGCCTAGACTGGTCATGGAAAAGATCACCTTTCTCTGAGGTAGCTTGGCCTAGCATTCTGTCCAGTAGGGGTGTTATATATGTGATAAAGCCTGACAGAGAAATAATCAAACAGTCCAGCATTTTTTTCTCTCCATGCCTATTTCACAGTTTAATTCTGGGAATTGTCCGTTTCAGAATATCTAATATTCATTATCTAATGACTAATATCTGAAAAACGGGGCTGTGGTTTGTAACATTTCTTGATCCTTCATGACCCTATGCAGCTTTGTAATAAGCATTCTCACAAAGAAATTCTGGTATATATTTCTCCTCATCACCCAAAAGAGCCTAGTTAGCAGAAATACTGACAAATTTATTGACTTCTTATGATCAAAGTCCCAAAGATCACCCTCAGTTTCAGTGATTCATTAGATGGACCCAGAGGCCTCAGCATATATTCATATTCGTAGCCATGATCTATTGTAGTAAAGGTAGATAAAATCAGCAAAGAGGAAAGGCATATGGAATGAAGCTTGGGATTAGCAGATGCAAACTATCAAAAACAGGGTGGATAAACAGTAAGGTCCTACTCTATAGCATAGGCAACTATATTCAATATCCTGTTATAAACTATAATGTAAAGGGATATGAAGAAAGAATACATACATGTATAACAATTACTTTGTTATACATCAGAAATTAATACAACATTGTAAACCAACAATACTTCAATAACTTTTTTTTTAAAAAAAGAAGAAACTTCCATGTTTCAAGCTTCCAAGAGTTCTTTCACAATGGAGTTACACAGGATATGCTTAAATCCTCTAACATCCGATTGTGACATGTATAAAATGTTGCCAAAGATGACACAGACAGAAAGATAAACCATGTTCTTGAAAGAATACACGTGGTCTAAATAACTATGCTACCCAAAGCAATCTACAGATAGAAATGTAATTCCCATCAAATTACCAATGATATTTCTCACAGAATTGGAACAAAAAATTTACAGTTTTTATGTAAATAAAAAAGGCCCTGAATAACCAAAGCAATCCTGTTGAAGAAAAACGGAGCTGGAGGAATCAGGCTCCCTGACTTCAGACTATACTATTGATACAGAGCTACAGTCATTAAAACATTATGGTACCTGCACAAAAAAAACGGAAATACAGATCAATAGAACAAGATAGAAAGCTCAGAGATAAACCCAAACACCTATGGTCACCTAATGACATAGGAGGCGAGAATATACAAAAGACAGTGTCTTCAGTAAGTGGTACTGGGAAAACTGAAGAGCTACATGTCAAAGAACGAAATTAGAACACTCCTTAGTGCCCCACATGGAAATGAACTCACAAATGATTAAACAATCTAAATATAAGGCAAGATATGGCTATATCTTTACTAGCTATATGCTAAGGAAGCATTAAATTATTATTCATGTAGACTAGAATATGCTTCCTTAGCATATAGCTTAGTTCTAGATTATATCCTGATGGAATCAGTGCAGTTAATCCAGACAGCTAATATTAATTAATTAATTAATATGTCAATTTTTCTGAATGGGTCTGATAATACTTGTGGCTCTGAAGGGTTTTTTTCAGTATTTTAATGGTGACAAATCAAGAGCAAGTACTTCCTATATACCCAGCTGGCTAAAGCTGATACCTGTTTTAATTTTCAGTTCAGTTCAGTCACTCAGTTGTGTCTGATTCTTTGCAACTTTTAAGTATACATTATTGTCACATCCCAATCTGGCCTTAACGACCTCCTATATATCTCTCAAATTATGTTTCCTTACATATAAAGTGCTTGTAGGCACTCATATAGACTTATGGCATTACTTAAGTAGTATAAATCACTAGAATACAACTACATTACCCATGGCTTCATGACAATTAATTCTCCATGCCTGAATCATTGCCATCGTACTTTTAATGATCATGGCAATGATTCAGGCATGGAAGATTCTAACAAAATATTGTTTATGTACACTAGAATAGAGCTCCCTGGTGGCTCAGTCAGTAAAGGGTCTGCCTATAAGGCGGGAGACCCAGGTTCAATCCCTGGGTCGGGAAGAACCCCTGGAGAAGAAAATGGCAACCCACTCCAGTATTCTTGCCTGGAGAATTCCATGGACAGAGGAGCCTGGTGGGTTACAGTCCATGGGGTCACAAACAGTTGAACACGACTGAGTGATTAACATTTTCAGACTAGAATAGATGATGCTATGTTTATGATTCTTGCTGGATTATCTTCTCAACTTGGAAAGTCTCAACATTCCCATTTGGGGAAAATCATAGGTGTATAGCTGGGACTAATGGGTCATCCTGAAAGGGAGGCCATGAAGCCAAGGTGGAGCTTCAATCTGGGTTCAGGGCTTAGACCTTTATAATGCTCACTTCTTCTCTGGCCTTTCCAGCAGAACCCATTTCACACTGGTCCCTCCTGTCCCAAGCTATTCGACAATGAGTAGGACCTTATGACTTCTTAGTTTATTTTTTTAAGACCAGGAGAAAAGGTACAATTAGAATTTTGGTGGTTGATAAAAATTACTTTATGAATTATTTTTATAAATTTATTTTTCTTAATAAACTTAATAAATTAGAAATTTTTCTTTGGGCCCAGTTGATGATTACAAACATAATTATTAATTCTTTTTCATGCCAATAAGTTAAATGTTTTCTGAACAACTGCCAGGGATTCTATCATTACTAAATGAATAAAAACCATTAGCAAAAGGAACTTCTCACACTTTTCTTTTAACCTACCCTTTAGTTTAAATAATGAGAAACATCCATAACAATTAATCACTTCAAGAGTATCTGCTAATTAAATTGGGATTTATACCCATGCAGTCTTCTCTTCACTAACCAGTCTTCTCTAACAGGTTTGTAATCTTTATTAGCCATAGAAATATGCTCTCCCTTATAAGAGCACAAATAAGCAGCATAAAGATAGTTAATTTTATAAGAGAACCTTAATCAAGTGACAATGACTAACAGCATTCACTAAATTAAAAAAAAAAAACTGACTTTAATATTGTTTCATCTCAGAGCAATAATTATACTTTCAGAATGAAAGTGAAAGTTGCTCAGTTGTGTCCAACACTTTGTAACCCCATGGACTCTACAGTCCATGGAATTCTCCAGGCCAGAATACTGGAGTAGGTAGCCTTTTCCCTTCTCCAGGGGATCTTCCCAAACCAGGGATCAAACCCAGGTTTCCCGAATTGCAGGTGGATTCTTTACCAGCTGAGCCACAAGGAAAGTCCAAGAATACTGGAATGGGTAGCCTATCCCTTCTCCAGTGAATCTTCCCAACCCAGGAATTGAACCAGGGTCTCCTGCATTGCAGGTTGATTCTTTACCAACTGAGCTATCAGGGAAGCCTACACTTCCAGATAGGAAAAAAAATAGCTTTTATTACCTAGATATCTATATTTATTATTACAACATACTATAATAGTATATCTTTCTTAAGAATAAATATAGATATCTAGGTAATAAGAGCTATTTTTTCCTTTTGAAAATTTTCTCCAATGAGAAAATAATGAAGTAATCTTAAAGGGTCAATAAAAAAATTCTCTAAGTTTACAGTTTTCATTGACTGATCTAAAGCATTACAAAGCTATCGCTATGAATCTAACTAACTTCAGCTATTCACAGCATTAACTGGGAAATTCTCGGCTTTTCATTAAACAAACAGCAAAATTTTGACTGCCAAATTGCAGAATCTGAAATCATACTGAAATAACATCTATAATCTAAATAAAGCTAAAACAGGACTTGAAATTTTCTGTCTCAGTAGAAAACTTAAGTTGAGAGCACAAGGGATAATTAATCTCCATTTTTAGTTTTATATTATAATATATATGTTATATATATTATATTGTATTTTATATTATAAAACTTTGGAAGAGGAAGAGGACATAGCAAATGATCAACCACTACAGTCATTAATGCTATAAATGACTTTTCAATTTGGGAAGTGCACTAATTCACACCTCAGGTGTCTTGCGACTCAAAGTAATACCAACTCCAGAATGAAGGCTCCATAGAGGAAGAAAGCATCTTTCACGTGCTCTAGACTCCACTTCTAAAATCTTTTCATAAAGATTTAGAAAACCTCTAGCATATACAGTCTGAAAAAGATGACTGACAAACGAAGGAGAGCCTATCTTTCTACAGCCATTGTCCTCACCATAACTCACGGCTGTCACCAAACAACACTGCAGAGTGCTTGCCAACATTGCTCCATGGCTCCAGATCCATACAAAAGGAAAATCACTTTCCCAGGCTAAAAGAAAAAAAAAAGTCAACTTAAAGAAAATGAAGAAAATAAATAGTTTTACAGGTGGTCCTTGAAGAACTCAGGTTTGAACTGAGTTCACTTATACACAAATATTTTTCAATAGTAAATACTACAGTGCTACATGGTCTGTGGTTGGTTGAAGCTGTGGAGAAACCTCAGGTACAGATATAGAGGGCCCACAATAAATTACACATGAATTAAGTTGTAAAATGTCAACAGTGTAACTATTGCTGGAATGATTTGGTGAGTTAAACACCATGATGGAAAATATACTTTCTTAGAAAGAAACAATAATAAAAATGTGGACAGGATGGCTCTAGATATCAGGACGCCTCAGATTTACATGGCGTGTTATTCATCTAAGATTGGAAATCTTAAGGAGTGAATAAAAAGGGAACACCAAATGGTATTATTGACTTTATAGGAGCTTTCTCTTTTAAGTCCATCAGGGATAAAAAGTTTGAACTTAGGAAAAGATTTCTCCTGACTTCATTACAGTTATGATAAACCCTTCCCAGTGAGTCTTTCTCTTCAGTCTCCAAACTAGAAATACACCACCTTTCAATGAGCTTTCAGATAGCTGTAACTATGGTTGTTTTGTTTTGCCTTTTAAAACCACCACCCTTATTAGCACAGAGGCAAAATTGGAATTGAGTAGTTTTTCTTTCTCGGTGTTACTGCTGTGTGTTCATTCTTTTCAAAAGCAAGTGATCTAATATATATTGTTTGCTTTATTCCAAGAAGGTCTTTAAAACCAATTAAATTATTCCTGCATGACTTCCTGAAGACTTAATTTTGGCTCTCCTCTTATTATAGTTACTAATGCCACTCTTTACTCCTTGGTTTTATGTATTCCTCCTTCCAGTTTGTCTATATCTCACTTCAGTTACAAATTACCAGATCACAAAAACCAAAAAAGAGAACATAATTATAAAACAAAAGAAAATCATCAAACCACAAAAGGAAAAAGAAAAAGAGGGATAGGAGGGAATACAAAATCAAAGGGAAACAAAGTTTAAAATGGCAATAGATACATATCTATCAACAATAATATTAAATGTCAGTGGACTAAATGCTTCAATCGAAAGATACCAAGTAGAAGATTGGATTTAAAAAAAAAAAAAGCCTACAATATGCTTCCTACAAGAGACCAACTTTAAGGCAAAGAACACACATAGATTGAAATGAGGGGATAGAAAAAATATTTCATGCAAATGGAAATGACAAGAAAGTAGAAATCACAATATTCATATCAGACAAAATAGATTTTCAAAGAAAGTCCATAAATAAGAATAAAGAAGTGAAGTCACTCAGTCATGTCCAACTCTTTGTGACACCATGGACGGCAGCCCACCAGGCTCCTCTGTCCATGGGATTCCCCAGGCAAGAATACTGTAGTGGATTGCCATTTCCTTCTTCAGGGGATCTTCCTGACCCAGGGCTTGAACCAGGGTCTCCTGCATTGTAGGCTGACTTTACCATCTGAGCCACCAGGGAAGCTTAAGAAGAAAGAAGGACACTATTGAATAATAAAAGTATCCATACAAGATAATTTAATGCTCATCAACATATATGTACCCAATATAGGAGAATCCAAATTAAAAAAACAAATACTGAAAGGCATAAAGGGAGAATTCAACAGAAATACAGTAATACTAAGAGATCTGTCCCATTAATATCAAAGAGCAGATCTTCAAGACAGAGAACAGATAAAGCAACAGAGAGAGATCTTAAATGATACAACAGTTAGACTTAATAGATATTTTCAGAATATTACATCCAAAAAAAAATAGAATACACATTCTTTTAAAGTGCAAACATACCTCAACAAATGTGAGAATATAGAAGTTATCTCAAGCATATTTTCTAACCACAATGGCATGAAATTAGAAATTAACCATGGCGGGGTGGGGGGCACAATTACATGGAGACTAAACAACATGTTCCTGGAAAAAAAAATCAGTGGGTCAATAATAAAAATGAAATCAAGGAGGAAATTTTAAAATACCATTGTCATTTTAAGAAAAATGACAATCAAAACACAACCATAAAAATATCTATGGGATGCAGCAAAAGCAGTTCTTAGAGGGAAGTTTATAGCAATACAGGCCTTCCTCAAAAGAAAGAAAAAGAAAAATCTCAGTCTAACATACCACTTAAAAGAATCAGAAAAAAGAAAAATAAATAAAACCCAAAATCAGAAGAAAGAAGGAAATAATAAAGATCAGAGAGTAAATAAAATAGACACACAAAAATATAGAAAAACAATAGAAAAAATCAGTAAGACCAAGAGTTGGTTCTTTGAAAGTAGAAACAAGATTGACAAATATCTGGCCAGGTTTACTATGAAAAGAGAGAGAAACCAAATAAAATAAACAAATGAAAAGGGAGACAAAACAATTGATACTGCAGAAATACCAAAAAAAAAAAAAAAAAAAAAGGGAATACCAAAAATTTAACAACCTAGAAGAAATAAACAAGTGTCTAGAAACATGTGTGTGCATGCTTAGTCACTCAGTTGTGTCTGACTCTTTGTGACTTTATGAACTGTAGCCTGCCAGGCACCTCTGACCCTGGGATTTCCCAGGAAAGAATACTAGAGTGGGTTGCCATTTCCTTCTCCAGGGGATACTTCCTGACTCACATATGGCCCACCAAAATTGAATCAGTAAGAGGCAGATAATGCGAACAGACCAAATTACTATACATGAAATAAAATCTGTAATTGAAAAACTCCTTACAATCCAAAGTATAAGACCCATAGATTTCACAGGCAAATTCTACCAAAAAAGAACATATACCAATCCTTCTCAAACTCTTCCAAAAAAACTGAAGAGGAGGGAACACTCCCAAAGACATTCTATGAAGCCAATATCACCCTGACACTGAAACTAAACAAAGACACCACCAAGAAAGAAAATTACAGTCCAGTATCTCTGATGAATATCTATACAAAAATTCTCAACAAAATATTAGCAAATAGAATCCAACAATACACAAAAAATTATCATACACCACAACCCATGTAGGATTTATCCCAAGTTCACCAGAATAGTTAAACATATGTAAATCAATGTGATATACCACATAAACAAAAGACAAAAACCACATGATCATCTGAGTAGACTCAGAAAATGCATTTAACAAAATTCAATATTCATTCATGATTTAAAAAAAAGTTATCAAAATGGGTTCAGAGGGAACATATCTCAAATAATAAAAGCTTCTTACAACAAACCCATGGCCACTATAATACTCAACATTGAAAAGCTGAAAGTGTTCCTGCTAAAATATGAAATAAGACAAGGATGCCCACTCTCACCTTTCCCATTCAATATATGCATGGTAGTCCCAACCATGGCAATCAGACAAGAAAAAGAAATAAAAGGTATCCCAATTGGAAGGGAAGATGTAAAACTGTCATTATATGCAGATGATATGATACTATATATAGAAAACCTTAAAAGACTCCACATAAAAACTACTAAAACTGATAAGTGAATTCAGCAAGGTAGCAGGATACAGATTAACATACAAAAATCAGTTGCCTTTCTTTGTACAAACAATGAAATATCAGAAAGAGAACGCAAAGAAATAATACCTTTTACAATGGTTCTCCCAAAAATTATATAATGAGGAATAAATCTGACCAAGGAGGCAAAAGGCTTATATGCTGAGAACTATAAAACCTTAGTAAAAGAAAATGAAAATGACTCAAAGAAATGTAAAGCTATCCCATGCTCTTGGATGAGAAGAATTAATATTGTTAAAATGGCCATACTACCCAAAACAATCTACAGATTTAATGAAGTGAAAAGTGAAAGTCGCTCAGTCATGTCCAACTCTTTGTGACTCCACAGACTTTGTCCATGGAATTCTCCAGGCCACAATACTGGAGTGGGTACCCTTTCCCTTCTCCAAGGGATCTTCCCAACCCAGGAATCTAACTCAGGTCTTCCACATTGCAGGAAGATTCTTTACCAGCTGAGCCACAAGGGAAGCCCAAGAATACTGAAGTGGGTAGCCTATCCCTTCTGTAGCGGATCTTCCCAACCCAGGCATCAAACTGGGGTCCCCTGCTTCACAGGTGGATTCTTTACCAAATGAGCTATGAGGGAAGCACAGATTTAAAGAGATATTTATCAAATCATTTGATAGAGATGAAAAATGAAAACATTTTTCACAGAATGAAAATAATCTTAAAATTCATATGGAACCATAAAAGACTCAGAATTGTTAAAGAAATCCTGAAGAAAAAGGACAAAGCAGGAGGCATAACCCTCTTAAACTTCAGACAATAATAGAAAGCTACATTCAACAGCTTTTGCATTCCAATCCTCTAAGATGAAAAGGATATCTTAGAAGGTCTTGTAGGTCTTCATAGAACTGATCAACTTCCATCTTTTCAGCATCACTGGTTGGGGCATAGACTTGGATTATTGTGTTGAACAGTTTGCCTTGGAAACGAACTGAGATCATTCTTTTGTTTTTGAGATTGCACTGAAGTACTGCATTTTGGACTCTTTTGTTGCTTATGAGGGCTACTCCACTTCTATGGGATTCTTGATCACAGTAGTAGATACAATGGTCTTCTGAATTAAATTCTCCCATTCCTGTCAATTTTAGTTCATTGATTGCTAAGATGTCAGTGTTTACTCCTGCCATCATCCGCTTTGCCACATACAATTTAACTTGAACCTGGTCCTAACATTCCAGGTTCCTATGCAATATTGTTCTTTATAGAATTGGATTTTACTTTCACCACTTGACACATTCACAACTGAGCTAAAGAATATTGAAACTATTGGACAATTGCACTCATTTCCCATGCTAGTAAGGTTATGCTCAAAATCCTTCAAGCTAAGCTTCAGCAGTACTTGAATTAAGAACTTCCAGATTTAAAAGCTGGCTTTGGAAAGAGATCAAATTGCCAACATTTGTTGTATTATACAGAAAGCAAGAGAATTCCAGAAAAACATTTACTTCTGCTTCATTGACTATGCGAAAGCCTTTGACTGTGTGGACCACAACAAACTGTGGGAAATTAGAGAGATGGGAATATCAGACCACTCTACCTGTCTCCTGATAAACCTGTATGAAGGTCAAGAAGCAACAGTTAGAACCTTACATGGAACAGCTAACTGGTTCAAAATTGGAAAAGGAGGACAAAAAGGCTGTATATTGTCATACCATTCATTTAACTTATATGCAGAATACATCATGCAAAATGCCAGGCTGGATGAGTTACAAGCTAGAATAAAGATTACTGGGAGAAATATCAACAACCTCAGACATGCAGATGATACCACTCTAATGGCAGAAAGCAGAGAAGAACTAAAGAGACTCTAGATGAGGGAGAAAGGGGAATGAAAAAGGTGTCTTAAAACTCAACATTAAAGAAACTAAGATCATGGAAACCAATGCAACCATTTTATGGCAAATAGAAGAGGAAAAAGTGGAAGCAGTGACAGATTTTCTCTTCTTGGGCTCCAAAATCACTGCTGATTGCCACTGTAGCCATGAAACAAGAAGACACTTGCTTCTTGGAATGAAAGCTATTAGCGACCTAGAGAGCATATTAAAAAGGAAAGACATTGCTTTGCTGGCAAAGGTCTGTGTAGATAAAGCTATGGTCTTTCATGTATGGATGTAACAGTGGAACCATAAAGAAGGATGTACACAGAAAAATTGACGCTTTCGAATTGTGGTGCTGGAGAAGACACTTGAGAGTCCCTTGGACAGCAAGGAGATCAAATCAGTCAATCCTAAAGGAAATCAACCCTGAATATTCACTGGAAGGACGGATGCTGAAGCTGAAGCACCAATACTTTGGCCATCTGACACGAAGAGCCGACTCATTGGAAAAGACCCTGATGCTGGGAAAGATTGAACGCAAAAGGAGAAGAGGGAGGCAGAGGATGAGACACTTGGATAGCATCACTGACTCAATGGACATGAACTTGGGCAAATCCAGGAAATAGTGAGGGACACAGGGGCCTGGCATGCTGCAGTTTGTGGGGTGTCAGAGTCAGACACGACTTAGCAACTTAAAAACAACAAAATCACTTGTATGTGGAATCTAAAATATGACACAGATGAGCCTATCTATGTAACAGAAACAGTATCATGGACATAGAGAACAGGCTGGTGGTTGCCAAGGAGGATAGTGTAGGAGGAGTGACGCAGTGGGAGGTTGGGGCAAGCAGATTTAAGCTTTTATGTATATATACACGATGAATAGACAACAGGTCCTATTGTATACTACAAAGAACTATATTCAGTATTCCATGATAAACCATGATAAGAAAGAATATTTTTTAAAAAGAATGTATATAATGTAGATACTGAGTCACTTTTCTGTCTAGCAGAAATTAACACAGCATTGTAAATCAACTATAATTCAACTTTAAAAATGACTGTAAGTTGCTAGAGAGTCCCATGCAGATACTGAAGATTCTTTAAATGTCACACAATATATTAATCATCAAAATATATGCAATTAAAATACAGAACTTTATCAAGCTAAGCTTTTCTTGAAATTTCTGGTTTGAAAAGTCACTTTTTAATTCTATGAAAACTTCTTAAAATTTCCTCTTCTAAGCCATGCATTTTTTCTAACATATCCTAATCTTTTGCATTGCTCTTGTTTCAAGGTTCTATTTCTAATTCATCAATTAAGCAGATATTCTGCACTGATTTAAACTATGTACAGAGTATGACCTCTCCCTGTTGCTTTCTTAAAGTGGTCCACACAGTCCCCTAAGATCTTACTTATATTCTATGCTCTACGTCATGATAAACTGTTTTGTGTAAAGCACCCTAAGTCACTCAGACATATGATACACTGTAAGCAATGAAACAGAGAAAATATTAAAATAATCATTTCCCACTTAAGATTTGAATTCTTACCCACCCACATGATGAGCTTTTCTTTGGAGACATCTTCCTGGGAATAAACACAAAGCGACATATTACAGTAAGTCATTGTGCATAACTTTATTCACACATCATAGATTTTTAGTACTGTTACAGTTGCCTAGTTCTGGGTCAAATATCTTCATTGGCAGGCTCTCTAGTATGAATTCTAAGAATGGCTCACTTTTAACTCTTCCTTCATAGAGTGCTTTGAATTTCTCATTTATTCCCTTTCTTTTCATACTGTATCAGAAGCTTCTCTAAGAGAGTTAAACTTTGATTAAGGACTAAGTCAGATTGTATTCTGTTGCAGGCTTTGTGGTATCTTTCTATCATTCATTCAACAAATACATAATGAGCATCTATGGAGACAGTCCCTGTTCTAGGTGCTGGTATCACAACCAGAGAGAAAACAACACAAATTCCTATCCTCAGAAAGCTTGCTTTTTAGTGGATAAAAAGAAAACAACAAAAGACGGCAACAAATAAGATAATAAACATATATCTGAGAAGGTGATGAATGCTATGAGGAAAAATAAAGCAAGAGGATGAACAAGAAGTTCAGCATATGTAAACTTGTGACGACATGGCTAAGTTTGACTTCACAAAGATAGTGCTACCTGAGTGAACATTTGAAGGAAGTGAAGGAGAAAATCAAGTCAATGTCTGAGAAAAAAATGTTTTAGACACAGGCAAGTTCAGATCAGTTCAGTTGCTCAGTCATGTCCGACTCTGTGACCCCATGGACTGCAGCACACCAGGCTCCCCTGTCCATCACCAACTCCCAGAGCCTACACAAACTCGTGAACTTTGTGTCAGTGATGCCATCCAACCATCTCATCCATCCTCTGACGTCCCCTTCTACTTCGACCTTCAATCTTTCCCAACATCAGGAGCTTTTCAAATGAGTCAGTTCTTCGCATCAGGTAGCCAAAGTATTGGAGTTTCAGCTTCGACATCACTCCTTCCAATGAACACCCAGGACTTATCTCCTTTAGGATGGACTGGTTGGATCTCCTTGCTTTCCAAGGGACTCTCAAGAGTTTTCTCCAACACCACAGTTCAAAAGCATCAATTCTTCTGTGCTCATCTTTCTTTATAGTCCAACTCTCACATCCATACATGACTCCTGGAAAAAATGTAGCTTTGACTAGATGGACCTTTGTTGGCAAAGTAATGTCTCTGCTTTTTAATATGCTGTCTAAGTTGGTCATAGCTTTTCTTCCAAGGAGCAAGTGTCTTTTAATTTCATGGCTGCAGTCACCACCTGCAGTGATTTTGGAGCCTAAGCAAGTTTCTCTCTGTTTGCATAGTTGTCCCATCTATTTGCCATGAAGCGATGGGACCAGATGCCATGATCTTAGTTTTCTGAATGCTGCATTTTTTAAGTCAACTTTTTCACTCTTCTCTTTCACTTTCATCAAGAGGCTCTTTAGTTCTTCTTCACTCTCTGCCATAAAGGGGGTGTCATCTGCATATCTGAGGTTATTGATATTTCTCCCACCAATCTTGATTCCAGCTTGTGCTTCTTCCAGCCCAGCGTTTCTCATGATGTATTCTGCATATAAGTTAAATAAATACAGTGACAATATACAGCCTTGATGTACTCCTTTTCCTATTTGGAACCAGTCTGTTGTTCCACATCCACGTCTAACTGTTGCTTCCTGACCTCCATACAGGTTTCTCAAGAGGCAGGTCAGGTGGTCTGGTATTCCCATCTCTTTCAGAATTTTCCACAGTTTATTGTGATCCACACAGTCAAAGGTTTTGGAGTAGTCAATAAAGCAAAAGTAGATGCTTTTTTGGAACTCTTGCTTTTTCAATGATCCAGAGGATGTTGGCAATTTGATCTCTGGTTCCTCTGCCTTTTCTAAATCCAGCTTGAACAATTGGAAATTCACAGTTTATTTCATACTGTTAAAGCTTGGCTTGGAGAATTTTGACCATTACTTTGCTAGCATGGGAGATGAGTAAAACAGGGCAGTAGTTTGAGTGTTATTTGGCATTGCTTTTCTTTGGGATTGGAATGAAAACTGACCTTTTCCAGTCCTGTGGCCACTGCCGAGTTCTACATATTTGCTGGCATATTGAGTGCAGCACTTTCACAGCATCATCTTTCAGGATTTAAATAGCTCAACTGGAATTCCATCACCTCCACTAGCTTTGTTCCTAGTGATGCTTCCTAAGGCCCACTTGACTTCTTATTCCATGATGTCTTGCTCTAGGTAAGTGATCACAACATTGTGGTTATCTGGGTCATAAAGATCTTTTTTGTACAGTCCTTCTGTGTATTCTTGCCACCTCTTCTTAATATTTTCTCCTTCTTTTAGGTTCACACCATTTCTGTCCTTTATTGTGCTCAGCTTTGCATGAAATATTCCATTGGTATCTGTTTGTTTTTTTCTTTTTGAAGAGATCTCCACTCTTTCCCATTCCATCTTTTTCCCCTATTTTTTTTACACTGATCGCTGAGAAAAGCTTTCTTATCTCTCCTTGCTATTCTTTGGAACTCTGCATTCAAATAGATATATCTTTGCTTTTCCCCTTTGCCTTTAACTTCTCTTCTTTTCTCAGCTGTTTGTAAGGCCTCAGACAGTCATTTTGTCTTTTTGTGTTTCTCTTTCTTGGGCAAGGTCTTGATCCCTATCTCCTGTACAATGTTACAAATTCTGTCCATAGTTCTTCAGGCACTCTGTCCATCAGATCTAATCCCTTGAATCTATTTGTTACTTCCACCGTGTAATCGTAACGGATTAGATTTAGGTCATACCTGAATGGTCTAGTGGTTTTCCCTACTTTCTTCAATTTAAGCCTGAATTTGGCAATAAGGAGTTCATTATTTGAGCCACAGTCAGCTCCCAGTCTTGTTTGTGCTGACTATATAGAGCTTCTCCATCTTTGGCTGCAAAGAATATAATCAATCTGTTTTTGGTATTGATCATCTGGTGATGTTCATATGTAGAGTCTTCCCTTGTATTGTTGGAAGAGGGTGTTTGTGATGGCCAGCGAGTTCTCTTGACAAAACTCTATTAACATTTGACCTGCTTCGTTTTGTACTCCAAGGCCAAATTTACCTGTTACTCTAGGTGTTTCTTGACTTCCTACTTTTGCATTCCATTTCCCTATAATGAAGAGGACATCTTTTGGGGGTGTTAGTTCTAGAAAGTCTTGTAGATCTTCTTAGAACCATTCAACTTCAGCTTCTTCAGCATTACTGGTCGGGGCATAGACTTGGATTACCATGATATTGAATAGTTTGCCTTGGAAACAAACAGAGATCATTCTGTCATTTGAGATTGCATCCAAGTACTGCATTTTGGACTCTTGTTGACTATGATGGCTACTCCATTTCTTCTAAGGGATTCTTGCCCACAGTAGTAGATATAACGGTCATCTGAGTTAAATTCACCCATCCCAGTTCACTGGTTCCTAAAATGTCGATGTTCACTCTTCCCATCTCCTGTTTGACCACTTCCAATTTGCCTTGATTCATGGACCTAACATTCTAGGTTCCTATGCCATATTGCTTTTTACAGCATTGGACTTTACTTCCATCACTGGTCACATCCACAACTGGGTGTTATTTTTGGTTTGGCTCTGTCACTTCATTTTTTCTGGAGTTACTTCTCCACTGATCTCCTGTAGCATATTGGGCACCTACCGACCTGGGCAGTTATTCTTTCAGTGTCCTATCTTTTTGCCTTTTCATACTGTTCATGGGGTTCTCAAGGCAAGAATACTGAAGTGATTTGCTATTCCCTTTTCCAGTGTATCTCATTTTGTCAGAATTCTCCACCATGACCCATCCATCTTGGGTGGCCCTACAAGGCATGGGTCATATTTTCATTGAGCTAGATGAGGCTGTGGTCCATGTGATCAGTTTAGTTAGTTTTCTGTGATTGTGGTTTTCATTCTGTCTGCCCTCTGATGGATAAGGATAAGAGGTTTATGGAAGCTTCCTGATGGGAGAGACTGACTGAGGGGGAACCTGGGGCTTGTTCTGATGGGCGGGGCCATGTTCAGTAAATCTTTTTTTTTTTTTTTCTTTTCAGTAAATCTTTAATCCAGTTTTCTATTGATGGGCTGTGTTCTCTCCCTGTTGCTTGACCTAAGGCCAAACCATGGTAGAGGTAATGAAGATAATGGTGACCTCCTTCAAAAGGCCCCATGCCCACACTGCTGCACTCAATGCCTCTGACCCTGAAGCAGGCCACTGCCGATCCAAACCTCCACTGGAGAATCCTGGACACTCATGGGCAAGTCTGAGTCATTTTCTTGTGGGGTCACTGCTCCTTTCTCCTGCATCCTGGTGCTCACAAAGTTTTGTTTGTGCCCTCCAAGAGTCTGTTTCCTCAGTCTGGTGTAAGTTCTGGTGGTTCTATGGTGGGGTTGATGGTGACTTCCTCCAAGAGGACTTATGCCATACCCAAGTCTGCTGCACCCAGAGCCCCTGCAGCAGGCCACTGCTGACCTGTACCCTCACAGGAGACACTCAGACATGGTTCTGGCTCAGGTCTGTGGGTTGGGCATGTGTTTTGTGACCTTCCAAGGTCTGAGCAGTTGAGCAACCAGGTGCTTGGCAAGCACACTGTCCCAGGTGGACTGTGCATCTTAATCACATCCCCAGCCTGGCCTTTCAGTTTCCTGGGTGCGCCACAAGAGCACCATCTCAGGTGTGCTGTATGTCTCCTCTGGAGAGCTGATCTCAGGCTGCTACCCTCCTGAATGATATCAACCATCCAGGATCTCAGGAAGACTTGGTTAGCAGCTGGGAGCCTGCTCACAGTTTGGTGGAAGATGCCATCTCTGGAGCTGAGATTGTAGCAGCCCCTTGCCTTCTGGCTCTGGCTCTTCCTCTGGCCGGGGAGGGGCTGGTAGGCAGCCAGCTAGCTTATAAAAGACAAAAAGAGAGTCAAAAGAGTTGGGGACAGAGACCTGTCCTGGGGAGGGAGTCATGAAGGAGGAAAAAGTTTCCACACACATAGGAACCCCTCTCACAGGTGGGTCTGTGAGGAGTTTTGGAATCTCAGAAGGCCTAACGTAACAACCTAACACACAACCTGGCCCACTCACAGAAAAAAGACAGAGGCAAGGGCAAGCACAAAGGCCTTGAGTATTTACTCTGCTTGAAATGAGTGAAGAATAGTAATGAGGCTGGTATAGGTAGTGAGAAGTAAGCAACAGAGAGGGAAATGTCAAAGAGCATTGTGAAGCAGAGAGGAAATACTTTGTGTGGAGCCTTCTAGGTGATTAGCGGGGATATTAGTTTTTAGTCTCATGATGTGGTAAGCCATTGTTGTATTTAACTGATATGATCTTATATGATATTATCTAACCTACTTTTAAACAATATTACTGCTGTGGCTCTGTTAGAAATAGACCCAAAGGAGAAAGCAACAAGGCCAGTTGGAAGCTACTGCAATAAGATAGGTAGGAGAAGATGGAATAGTAGCTTCGAACAGCACTTTAGCAGCAGAAGTTGGGAGACATAGTGAGATATGGGATATATTTTGAGAATCAAGCAAAAGATTTTTACTGATAGAATATGGGATATGACAAACTTAGAAGAATAAAAGATGCCTCCAAAGGTTTTATTCAAAGCAAATGGAAGAGGAAGTTGCTCATTCTGGAGGGGTAGGATTTTGTAGGTGGTAGTAAAGGAGGAGTGATTATGATCTCAAGTTTTGAAATCTCAAGTTTGAGACATTCTTTAGATAGCCAGCAGAGTTATTTGGGAAATCAGTTGGATATATGAGTCTAGAGTTGAGAGAGGAGGTACTGTAGATATACATGTTGGATTAATTACCTTACAGATAGATATTAAAAGCCTCAAGACTGATGAAAGTGAAAGTGAAGTCGCTTAGTCGTGTCCGACTCCTCTCGACCCCATGGACTGCAGTCTACCAGGCTCCTTCGTCCATGGGATTTCCCAGGCAAGAGTACCAAAGTGGGCTGCCATTGCCTTCTCCCAAGATTGATGAGATTCCCCAAAATAGTGAATGTATAAAGAAAAGGAAGTACTATGTGTTGGGATGCTCCAACATTAAGAGGTCAGGAAGATGAGGAAAAATTTGATAAAGGAGATAGAAAACTAATGGTCAGAAGAAGAGAAACAGGGGAATGTGGTAGCCTCTAAGCCAATGTTTTTTTTAAAGAAATTATTTCAACAGAAAGGAGTGATCCGCAAATAGTTCAGTTAGGTAAGATGAAGTCTGAGAACTTGCTACTGGCTTTAACAACATAAGAGGTTGAGTTCAAATAAGAATAGGCAGTGTCAAAAGAATAGAAAACCAGATGTTGGAGCACCCTTTAAAAAATTTACAAATATTTTTTTCTCTTACTATGCAGACAGATAAATTGAGTTGTGGCTAGAATGAGAAGAAATTGATATAGTTTCAGAATGTTTTGGCTTTGTTTTTAAAATGAGACATAGAGCATTTTTATTTACTAATGGAAAAGTCATTCCGGAGGAGGAAAAAATGACAGCGCAAGACAGAGGAGGGGGAATTCCTGAAACAATGTCCTTGAGTTGATGGGCAAAAATGTGACACAGTATGGGAAGTTAGCATAAGAATGCCTTTATATGACCAGTAGAAAAGGTTAAGTAAGCATCCACTGGTGATGATGGGAACTGGTAAAAGTTCATTTCTAATTGCTTCAATTTCTTCTCTGAAATAGACAGTTGAATGTAAAGATGGAGGAAAGGTGCTGGGTGGGGGAGGAGTTGGTCCATATGATTAGACCATCTGAGTTTTCTAATGGGTGCTTAGCAATGTTAAGCTCCTACCCTCCTACAGAGAATGGAAGACAAGGGCCTATATTTCTTGATGATTACATTTCAAAAAGGATGGTGCCCAAATCATTGAGAAAGACATTCCTGGGTTTCAAAACTGGCAAGAAGCTAAGAGATTTACATCTCATAGGAACAGAGAAAGATTCTATAATTGAAAGTTTTCTAAGATAAGAAAGGTCAGGGACTTACTGTCAGGAAGAAACTTTTCTAAGGTTAGGTCAATCTGAGGGAAACATTATGGCTGTCTTGATCATACTAAAGGCCAACACGGGGTGAAAGTAAGATCCACCTGTCTATGTATTTTTCTCTTACCACATTTCTATGGAATGTCAGAGGTTGATTTACCTAGAACTTCTGAGTGAATATGATGAAGCAATAGATGGACAAAGAAGATAAGGAGATAAGCAAAGAAGTGATTAAAATGAAAGACCATGAAATTTAAGAACTTACAATTTAGGGGGAAAAGTGAAAGTGAAAGTCACTCAGTCATGTCCAACTCTTTGCCACCCCAGGGACTACATGGAATTCCATTCCCCAGGGACTACATGGGAATTTTCCAGGCCAGAACACTGGAGTAGGTAGCATTTCCCTTCTCCAGGGGATCTTCCCAACCCAGGGATTGAACCCAGGTCTCCCACATTGCAGGCAATTTCTTTACCACCTAAGCCATAAGGGAAGCCCAAGGGGAAAAGGAGAACATGAAAAGATAAAAGGAACAGTGAAAAAGTAGTAAGCTCATTGGTTTAAAGATCCTGATAGGGTTAAAGGATTATTTGGTTTGGATATGAGTGGAAAAAGATAGAAGGTGGTGGTCAGAGGTGTGGTGCTTGAAATGGACAAGATCTAGAGAGTAACCAGAGGACAGAGTGGTTGATGGAGAGCAGGACAAGATCAATGAAAGAAAGGAAGTTTGAACAGACAAAACATGAATCTTCAATCACTATGAGTAGCGACAGGAGTGGTACTGGAGTAAAGGAAAGTAAACAAGAAGTTAAAATCTTTAAGGAGTAAGAAACAGTGACCCAGGGGTAGATAATAAGTTATATTTAAATTAGGGGTTAATTATGTTTGTCTATTGCCTGGCTGCTCACCAAACAATGGAAAGACTGGCACTAGAATGCAAAATCTTCATTCCCTCAAATACATTCTTTGAACAAAAAATTTTAAGAAAATATATTTAAATGTTTACTTCTTTGGAGAAAAAGACTGAATAATTTGAATTTTCTTATTTGTTTCTTTCTCCTTTGTTCTCATTTGTACCACAAATGGGAATGGAATCCATTTTCAATCAAGAAATAAGTAATGTAAGAAGTACAATAATCAAAAACTTCTAATATGCTATTGTGTCTAAATTAAATTACCTTGTAATCACAAACAGTAAATTGTTCCCTTACCTAAAGTAGAACAAAATGTTCAATACCAGTTTCCTTTCATAAGTATTTCCATTCATTACTTCTCATGAGTTCAAGGGGGAAATTAAACAGCAAACTGAGAGCTGTGGCTAGCATGCTGTTGCTTTTCTGCAAGTCTTATTTAAAATACTTCTGTTTGAGCCAAACTGAAACAATTCCTCTCTGAGAGTCAATTGGCCAATATTTAAAAAAAAAAAAAAAACAAAAACAAAACTATGGGAACCATATGCTCTTTCAATTTCCAGGAAACTTTAATGACAACATGCTTAATTTCCACGAATTCATGTCACAGGACCCCAGCTTTTCTGCCTGACCTACATTTCTGGTTTTTGCAGTTAAACCTCAAGCCAATGGCTAAATGCTGTTTTTGAGAGAAATCCATAGTCTGGCATTCTAAAACCATTCTCCTGTAACATTTTATTTAGTTAGTTTCTTTAGGCAAATTACTTACAGTTTATCTTACAGTTCTGGCTCATAACTAAGAGTTCGAAAAATAAACAGCTGGAGGGCTTTTTAAATTTCTTTGACTCTGATAACATAATCTATAGTCATTCTTTTAAAAAGTGATGTAACAATGGTCATCTTCACCTCTCTTCCTTTAAAAATATCAGAGACTCCCAATCAAGTTAACTGTTTACATGAACACTGAGTGCCAAATTGTTTTTAGCATTTTAATTAAAGTGAGCATTACAAAACCCCAATGCATTAAACTTAAACCTAGCAGTATAATACTGACAAAGCTTTCATATGAAAGACTTCCAGGTTAGCAAGCAACTCAGCCTCGCTGGCACAAATTCCAAAATTAGTTAACTCTGACACTGCCTCCCCTCTCAGCAAAGTCATCTTTTTTAGGACATTTTATGTTTCCTCTCTTTGAATTTGATAGAGTTCTTAAAAAAATTTTGCAAGCAATCATCCAATATACTGGCAAAGTTTCTTTCAGGCCAAAGATGGAAGTGAGACTTGAGTATCAGAATTTTAGATCTGAAATACTCCTGATTTTATATCCCAACATTAAATCAATGGAATGTAAAAAGTCAGCAAGATATCTTCCTTACTTATGAATCCTGCTCAAAATTATGTTCTCTGACAGTAATTTCTTACCTGCTGATTGGTATTACTCTGCAAATGCTTGCTTCTCCTTAATATGCTCAGTCACATCTCACTCTTTGTGGCCCCCTGGACTGTACCCTGCCAGGTTCCTCTGTCCATGGGATTCTCCAGGCAAGAATACTGGAGTGGGTTGCCATTTCCTATTCCAGGGAATCTTCCCGACTGAGGGATCAAATCCCTAAGTCTCTTGCATCTCCTGCATTGGGAAGCAGATTCTTTACCACTAGCATCACCTGGAAAACCCACTTCTCCTTAATAACAACCTCTAAATTATTGAGACTCTGAAGTTAACCTAAAAATTCAAATTTTGTAACATAACTTTGCTAAAATTAACTAGACACCTCTGGATTATATACATTTTAAGGTTTTATAGTAGCATGATTTTAGACATTGCCAAGTTGGCATAATTTTCTTAGATTAATTGAAACTTGAAACAATACATTGTTAGTGGCCCCTAGAATAACTTGGGAGCATATTCCTCATTCATGATATTCAAATAAAGAATATAAAGTATAAAATAGCTATGTCAAAATAGTAATTAGCTTTAAATCCTATCTTAAGCCATAATTACATCTAGTAGAGAGACATCAGTTTTCTCTTTTCAGTAGGGAAGGATCAAGAGCATAGGTAAAATCATGCAATTCTAGAACTTTCAGCATCACTTTTCTCTTTGCAAGAGGTAAAGATCTGAATTGTCCTTTATTTGGGAAAAATGAAATCACTTTCATTTTTAATGAAAAAGCTGGTCAGAATGTAAGCAGACCTACAACAATCTGGACCATGTATCCTTAAAATATTACTGCATTGTTTTTCCTCCCTGGATCTGTACATTACTGCTTATTTTCAGGGAGCTATACATATATATCCTTGAACAAGAAGTTACTTAAAGGGGATCAGGAGCAGAGACACAAAAGACCACAGAAAAGGTCTGCTAGGCTGATCTCTGTTCCAGACTGTGTTGTTCTGCACTGGTGCTACTTCACATGGCTCTACTTAAGGCTGAGTAATTCAGACTTCAGAAGGTGTTCTGATATAAGATTACTGCATCAGAAGGATAAGACCAGACCACATACCTGTAGATGGGAGTGAGACTTTAACTAAGGAGAATGGATATTCTGACCACTAATCATTCAATGACAAAAATGAAAATGAAGATGTAAGCCTTGTGTTCGAAGTGCCAAAGAAACCAATTACTCTCTCAGTATCCTGGGAGCAGTTTTGAATACAAATGGTTAAAATACTCCTTCCGGGTAAACTTACTTTTTAAAAAAATTGAAATATAATTGATTTACAATATTGTATTAGTTTCAGGTGTAAAGCAAAGTGCTACATCTATGCATATATATATATGCATATTGTATATATGCATATATAATTTGCAGATTATTTTCTCTTAAACAAAAATATGATATCACTTATAAGTGGAATCTAAAAAATTATACAAATGAATCAATCTATTTACAGAACAGAAAAAGACTCAAGAGACATAAAAAGCAAACTCATAGTTACCAAAGGGAAAGGAAGGGGGACAGGATAAATTAGGTGTATGGGATTAAGAGATATGCATTACTATATATATATAATAGATAAGCAACAGGCATTTACTGTATAACACAGGGAACAATAGTCAATATCTAGTCATAAACTTCATTTAGTTAAGTGGCACCAGCCTAGCAACTGAGCCGAAGAATAACCTGGAAAGGCTTCTGAGACTGTGTTGTGTCTGGCGGTGTCTGCACGCCATCACATTCAGGAGCTATCACAGTTTATTTATGCCAGACCCCCCCTCCATTATTCCCAAACTTTCTATATTCTGCTTACAAGTTACAATCTTAACCTCCATCTTCCTCGTAACCTGAGTAAATGAGGGAAACTGTGTGCCAGTCCCTGAGGGAAAGATATTACTTGTGGGAGACAGAAGCAGCAAGTTAAGAGATATTCCACTCTGTGATGGCAGCAGGTACCCAGCAATGGAGGGTAAAGTGACCACTGGGCATTAGTCCATAATGTGACATCAGACTGATGCGGGCAGTGACTCCCAGGACTAACTGTGGGGCATCAAGAATTCCTGTACACTCTCTGTATTACTGGGGGAGGAAAACCTGCTGAAAGACTAGACATCCTGCATTCAAGTATATTCAAGAATAAGGACTTTAGCCATTTTTGCTTCCAACACAGGCTTCAGTATAACACACGCCATTAAATAATTCTATTGAGGTTTTCTTTCTTGGATTTCATTTTTTAATGGTTAAATAGTAGACCCAAGATGGCTATCCTCAGAAAGGCCCACTTTCAAAGTTGGCCCCTGGCTGTCATATGGGACCCCAGGGAGCATGGGACACAAAAGCACATATTTGATGTCCAAGTAGTAAAATGTGATACACAGTGTTGGAAGTGGCATGTTTCTCAATTCCGTATCTAACTCAGAGTATATGCATAAAATGAGAATGGTAGGGAATATGGCACCACCTTGACATTCTAGGCTTATCAATTCATTCATTTCTTCATTGAAGAAGTATGCATTAAGCCTCCCAAGTGTCAGGCACTGTTATAGGCACTAGGTGTAGTGTAGTAAATAAGACAAAGTCTTATTTAATAAAAGTCTGACAATAAAAAATACCTAAAGAAAAAAATATAATGTTTGGTATCAACAAGATCTATGAAAAAAACTAAAACAGGGACAGAGAACAGAGTGTGGAAGAGGCGGCTGGGCAGACACTATCTGGCAAGGAAGGGTGTCTGACTAGGGACATGCATTAACAGCAGCAGCTTCCTTCAGTTCTTTGTGGACAATGAACGTCTATGAGGGAATCAGAAGAGGAGAAAAGAACAGAACAGTCTTTGAGCACATGCACTGTGTCCAGGGAACCCCAGAAACTGGAAGGATTCTGGGAGAGTATCGGTGTCCTAGCTATGTACATACGAGTCACAGCCACTGAAATCTGAGTTTTAACCATTAATGTGAATTCATTTGCATCCAGAACCGGCTAAGACACAGGGATATTCAGATTATACAGTTAAGGGCACAACAGGCAAATAAAGTGATAATAAAGTGAAATAAAGAGAAAGACAAACAGAAACATGGAACTGGTACAAAGGTTGGAGGTCACATCTGAATAGATACATTTCAATCTCATAGAAACAGTGGTTAAAACAACAACAACAAAATAACACTGTATTAGGACAAGCAAGGGGCTTCCCAAGTGGCTCTAGAGGTAAAGAATCCGCCTACCAATGCAGGAGACACAAGAGATTCGGGTTAGATCCTTAGGTTGGCAAGATCCCCTGGAGGAGGGTATGGCAATCCACTCCAGTATTCTTGCCTGGAGAACCCCATGGACAAAGGAGCCTGGAAGGCTGAGTCCATGGGGAAAGAGTCAAGACACGATTGAAGTGACTTAGCACGCATGCAAGACAAGCAAGAGTCAAAGATAGAGTCTTGAGAAGTGTTCACATTTAGATTAAATCAGAAGAAACAGCAGAAAAAAGACATTACTTTGGGGGAAGCAAAATAGAGAAATAACAAGAATACATTAAAAAAAAAAAAAAAGAGCATTCAAAAACAGCTAAGGGTATTCCATGGTACCAAATTTTACAAACAGAATTTTTTTTTTCAGAAGAGAAATTTGTTTAGAGGATAGATAGAAATTACAAAAGGTAAGCATCATTAGTATGATAGAATATACAGTTAAATTTTATGGTGCTATAAGGAATTCAGATGAAACAATTTTGATCAGTTACCGCAAGCATTGAGCCAAGAAAGGAAAGAGAAGACTAGGGTGGTGCTAACAGATGTGCCAATCACAGAGCTGGCAATTAAACAGGCTCTTATTTTTAAATAAATGAATAAATGACATGATGAGAATGAATGATAGTTTACCTTTGCTTTTTTTTTTAATGAAGGAAAGCAGAGGGGAGGAGTCTATGTGAAGAGAATAATTGATTACTAGAGACAGAAGGGATAATGATGAGGGTAATATGGAGAGAGAAGAAATTAGACCTTGAATATAGAGAGGTATATGAACTTCCTTTAAAACAGTAAGATATACATATATATATATATACACACACACATATATATATCCATAACTCTTTTGATGTTTCAAGATGAGGTTAAATTATATATAGGAGTTAGCACTTGATTACTCTAATCTTCTCCGAGAGGCTGGGGACAAGGAAACCAGCAACACTTGTGGGGGCTATAGTGTAACGAATCTGGAAATAACTCAACTTTCTCAGACTTTGATCAAAAAATTTAGCCCTCCCAAGGCAGGGACATTCTATTTTCAGATCTATCCTACCTTTCCTTCTCAATCTCCCATCCAAACATCCTGTTAAAAGACTAGGGACCCAAATACAAATACAGGAGAGTTTACAGATTTACATGAAGCTGATGTTAGGCAGAAAATATGTCTGGATAGGGCTGTGCAGGTGTGGGTAAATTTTTGGTTACTGATGGTATCCAACTAGAGAGCTCTGATAGGTTCCTACCTTCAGATTATTACCACACAGAATTTTACCAAAATTGATAGGTGTTCAAGGCATTTGTCAGGCTTTGTTGGCCCTTTTAAACTCACACAAATTGTCCTGCATATTGTAGTAAGATGGTGAAAGCAACCCTTAAGTGCAACATTAAATTACCGATGTTCTAGGCAAAACATTCTGATGCTAAATTACAGCAATGTTTTCTTAGGTCAGTCTCCCAAGGCATTAGAAATAAAAGCAAAAACAAATGGGACCTAATCAAATTTATTAGCTTTTACACAGCAAAGGAAACTGTAAACAAAATGAAAAAACAAAAAACAGCCTACAGACTGGGAGAAAATGTTTGCAACCAATACAACCAACAAGGGGTTAATTTCTAAACTACACCAACGGCTCATATAATTCAACAACAACAAAATAAAACAACCCAATCAAAAAATAGACATTTCTCTAAATAAGACATACAAATGGCCAATAAGCATATGAAAAAATGTTCAATAAGTATTAGAGAGATGCAATGCAAAACTAATGGGTTGGCAAAAAGTTCTTTTGGGTTTTTCTTTAAGATGTTATGGAAAAACCCAAACAAAGTTTTTGGACAACCCAGTATAATTAGGCACCACCTTATAACAGTCAGAATGGCCATCAGTAAAAAGTCTGCTAATAACAAATGCTGGAGAGGGTGTGGAGCAAAGAGATTCTTCTTACAATGTTGATTGGAATGTAAATTGGTGCGGCCACTATGGAAAACTGTATGGAGGCTCCTTGGAAACTTCCGTGCATATATCTGAAGAAACTATGACTTGAATAGAAACATGCGCCTAATGTTCACAGCAGTGCTATTTACAACAGCCAGGATATGTCCACTGACACAGGAATGGATAAAGAAGATGAGGTATATATGCATCTGCAGCAACATGGATTCAACCAGAGACTGTCATACTGAGTGAAGTGAGGAAGAAAAAGACAAATACCAGATGATGTCACCTATATGTGAAATCTAAAATACAACACAAACAAAATTATTTATGAACCAGAAAACAGACTCACAGACATAAAAAGCAAACTATGGTTTTTTATCATGGTTTATTACAGGATATTGCATATAGTTCCCTGTGTTCAGTAAGACTTTCTTGTTTATCTATTTTATATGTAGTAGTTTATATTTGCTAATCCCTAACTACTAATTTATCTCTTTATCCCTTTTCCTTTCGGTAACTATAAGTTTGCTTTATGCCAGAAACTAATATAACATTGTAAATCAACTATACTTCAATAAAAATTAATTAAATTGCCTATGTTCCACTATCAATAAAAATTTAATGAGTATATTTTAAATTGAATACCTGATGATATTTACATGTGTTTTTCATTTATCTTAAATAACATATTTTACCTCAAATTACATTTATATCCATCACACCTTCACCATGGAAAAAGTCTAATAACCCGTATTTTTAAACACAAAAATGCAGAATTTACTTTGGCAATTACAGGAGGGAAAGGGCATATGAGAAACTGCCACCTGGGGTTCCCTTACCTCCAAACACAGGAAAGTTGAAAACGTAATTTTAAAGAAACTAAAACAACCAAGATCAGATTGTATTCAAGGTCAGATTTTTTACTGTTGCCATGACTAAAGTTGACATAACTATCTCTATATTGTCTTTCTTCATAAGCAATCTTATTTCTATTCTATAGCATTTTAAACAGGAGCTAGCTACAGAGAGAAACTAAATTTGAGGCAAATAATTGGAAGCCTCACTTCTATTTAAACATTTTAAGAACAAATAATAAAGAAACACAGAGACCATTAGTTTTGACTTGGCATCTTGCCCTGCATCAACAAAACTGATATCTAATTTCATCTCCTGCTGATTTGCTGTTATTATTAATGGAGTGCAGATATGAACCTAAGATAAAAAGTTGATCCTTGAACAACATGGGAGTTGGGGCACATAGTTGAAAATCCACCCATAATTTAGAGTAAGCCCTCCAAACTCACAGTTCCTCTCTATCTGCAAATTCACCCAACCATGGACTGTATTCTCAAGTTGTGTTTACTATTTTAAAAAAGTGAACATAACTGGACTCACGCAGTTCAAACTTGTATTGTTCAAAGGCCAATTTTCTTAACAAAGTTAGATAAAATAAAACCAAAAATTTCAAGCAATATATGACAGCTAAATGAGCCCAGCACTTTGGTAGGCAAAGGGCAGATGACTAAGCCTCTCTGTATGCATCTGTTTCTTGTTTGACATGAAACTAAAATTCACAATTAAATCATGTTTAACTGCATTTTAGGTATCACATATGAACTTTAATTTATCAATACTTTTAACATAACTTTTAACCAAACTACGCTAAAATAAACTTTTTTAAGAGAAAGTATTAAGAAATTACTTGGGAGAAGAAGTCGCTTTTTCAAAAATTACATTAGGATGGAACTAGTTTTAGGAAAGATAAAACCATTAGTTCTCAAGCCTATATATCACATTAGTGACTGTTAAAAGACACCTAGTATTCAAATTGTTTCTGAGTATTGTTATTTTTGTATTAAAGTAAAACAATTTCCCTTTATTGATGACTAGTCTTTTGAAAGTTGATCAATATTTTTGGTTGAAATTTTCATATCATAGTCAGGTAATGTTGCAATATAAGATGTTTCATAAACTACAGATAATTTTGTGAATGGAAGAAAACAGTCCACATTGTACACATTTTTTCAAATCTCACATAATTAATCATTACCAGCTCTTTTGCATTTTGAAATACATATTTTGGTTACTAACATAATCGTAATTCAAAACTTAAGAACTAAAGAAAATCTAGGGAAATAATGGGAGCTATGTCCTTTAAAAACTAATTAAAACTATAATTACAGATGAAAAGCAATAAAAGCAGGTCAAATAAACCTTGCCTGATCACTGTTGGTAGAATTTATAACAGTTGTTACCATCACTTTAGAACGTAGTTTTAATGTCCTGAAGGATTAATTAAATTTGTGAGATTGCCCATTTTATGTGATGTTCATTATACAAATCTCTTCAGTTGCAAAACTTGCATATCTATAACAATTAGCTGAATATATGTAAATATTTAATGTCCAAGCAAATATCCCTCTGTGGTTTACTGCTAGTAACTTATCCCATTTTATTAGGACCTTTGTCAGAATTCTCACATGAACAGTTGAGTATTCGAACATTAACACCAAAGCTGAAATAAAAAGGCAAAGTAATTCCAAAGTAAACAAGCAAAGCTTGTCAAAGACTACCTAAAAGTAGTGCTGGAGAATGAACTTGAATCATATAAAAACTCTTCATATAAGGACGATCTAACCAAGCTATACCGAAAAAGGAAATCAGCAAGAATGGTGAAAGAAGTGTTTTCAAATCATGATTTGAGTATCTAAGAATCGCTAGTGGTCTTTACGAGAATTATTAAAACTCAGATTTTTTTTTTGGCATAAATTGTATTCCCTAAGGTCACATAGCAAAATCAAAGGTGAAATACAGAAATTAGTAGTGTGTTGTCAACTTATCAGAAAAATTACATTCAAAGTTCATCATTAGAATTAGGGTGGGTGAAACTTTGGTTTGTACTTAATAGATATGTTTCCTTTATTTTTCAAAGTATAATCCAAGTTAAATATTCTTCATTAGTCACCATGAAATTTTCATTTCCATTTTTAATGGATTCTGTTGGTGACAGAATTATTCTTAGGTAACAAGGGTTTTCTTTATGTCATTCATTTTTACCAGATAAATCAAAACCCCTTTTGGGTTATTTTTCATTTTGTCTGAGGGCAAATAAAGCACAAACAATCAGAAGTTTAGTGTGCCTACATGTTTTCCCTTTAACACAGTTCAGTTTAAGTTTCTCTTAGTTAACCAGGACTTCTATTCATCAAAGCATTATGTAAGTTCATGGTGGCTACAGAACAGTAAGAACTAATATCAACATATATGTATGTATAATATTATATGTCATAACACATGTATCAACATATACATTATTTTAAATGCATATGTGCATTATGACTCAGACTATGCTTTAAATATATCATATTTTTGTGGGGGTCAAAAATGTGTGTGTGTATAAATAGTAACAAAATTTAGATGTGTAGCATGTTGACAGAGGTTTAAATAGGATAAAAGGAAAATATTAAGTAAGGAATTTTTATAGGACTCAGAAATCCATTTCTTTTTATCAGTTTAATTTTATTGCTGTTACTTGTCTGAGAGCAAAATGGTTACTTGATAAATCCCCCAAATTAAACAAACATGACCAGATAGATTATAATTTTCCAGACTATATATAACTGACCCAAGTGAAAAGTGAAAGTGGAAGTCACTCAGTCGTGTCCAACTCTTTGCAACTCCATGGACTATCCAGTCCATGGAATTCTCCAGGCCAGAATATTGGAGTGGGTAGCATTTCCCTTCTCCAGGGGATCTTCCCAACCCAGGGATCAAACCCAGGTCTCCCGTATTGCATGAGGATTCTTTACCATCTGAGCCAAAAGGGAAGCCCAAGAATACTGGAGTGGGTAGACTACCCCTTCTCCAGGAGATCTTCCCAACACAGGGATCGAACCCAGGTCTCCCATATTTCAGGCGGATTCTTTACCAGCTAAGCCACAAGGGAAGCCCATATTTGACATAAAAGTTTTTTTTAAATTTGTGGGACATTTATAGACTATATACATATACTTCATATATATATATGACATATACACCATAGACTATAAACATATACTTTTGTTCATTTATTAATCTGTTTTCTTGTAAGAACCAATAACCAAAGTTCTAGCATAACATGAAGCAATTCTGGCCAATCAGGGTGCTCTCACATAAAAGCTCAATTGCCTTAATCATCTAAAGAAAAGGGGTGCTCTCATCTCTGAGACAAGGTTATCTGTTTTCTGAAACAAATTTCTGAAAATCAGCATTTTATAGACATGCTTCATTTTTCTCTCATTTCAAAAGCAGGCAGTAGCAATTTAAGAAAACATAAGTAGACCCAGAATTTCTTATTTTCTTCCAACTTAGTGAATAAAGTTTCTTATTACTGATGGCACTAAATCTGACCTTTTTCTCTATAGGTCTCTGGCAAAACAGCTTTCTAATATCTAATAATTTTGTTGGAAATATGTCATCAGAGCTTGCTAACATGCAAGATAAACAAGGATATTGAGTTTAAAAGGCACTGGTTGAACCCAACTTAACTATCATATGCAAATCACAGAAGTTTATTTTAAGGAAACTGTACAGTAGTGTTTTTTAGCACCTGACTAAATAGACAAGTAAAGGATTAGGAGCCAGAGGGTACTGACTGAGAAACCTCACAAGTGCTTAAGTTTGGGGATTTATTTTACTTCCAAAATTGGCCTAGTTTTAAAATTATTTGAAGGAAAATATATATTAAAAAAAAAACTACGGTATTGCTACCTTGCTGAATTACATTGGCAGTTTACCAAATGTAGAAATTTTAAAGACCAAGAGGTTATGACAGATTAAAAAAAATAGAATTTCTCGTTCTCAGTGGCAAAGGAAATAGAGTTTCTGGAAGCAGAATCTTATACTCTACAACAATATTTCACTTGCAACAGAAATGAATTTATTAGTGACAAAGGTAAATTTTATGAAACAAGGCATCAGAACAGGTAAGTTAAAATAAATCTCCTGAATTTTATATAGTTTTTCAAATGCAATCATCTCCTCTGGAGCAAATGTAGCACAAGAACAGATTTTTGGAGAAAAGAGTTTCTATAGTAAATAACAACTATCTCTTGGTTTGATAAGAGACAAACTTTTTTCCACAAGTCATAATTGGAGTATTTATGGAAACAATTCCTTGAATGTCTACAATCACCCAGAAAAAAATTATTACAAAGGAGAATTTGACGCTCAAATTGTTCTATGTAAGTTGTGTTGTTTGACTTTTGGGACAAAGATTTCTGAGCGAATTTTTTCTTAGTAATTAAAAAATAAAGACCATAATTGTTACCATCAAATCTAAGATGGTGCTAGAAATCTGAACACATTATCTTCCTCATATCTGTCATGTGGAGAAAAGGTATTCCTTCTCTACCTTTTTTCACAAACTGCTGAATAACCTAAACAGGCTCCTGTGCTGTGCTTAGTCGCTCAGTCATGTCCGACTCTTTGTGACCCCAAGGACTGTAGCCCACCAGGCTCCTCTGTCCATGGGGATTCTCCAGGCAATAATACCAGAGTGGGTTGCCATGCCCTCCTCCAGGGGATCTTCCCAACCCAGGGATCGAACCCAGGTCTCCCCCATTGCAGGCAAATTCTTTACTGTCACATTCTCCATTATCAGGGTGACCACTAAAGTGTGTGTATAAGAAGCACCCCCTGAATATCCCATTGGCAGACTCCTGTCATTTCTTTCCTTACCATTCCGCATGTGAGATTAAAATTGAGACCCTTTAAAAAAAAAAAAAAAAAAAAGGAGACTCAAGGATGGAAGACAAAGCAAGAACAGTGGGTAGGGAAAGAAAAACCACTGGGGAGAGAAATTGTTTTCTTCCACTAAAAAAACAGTTGCTAAGATTTTTCTTTTCCTTTCTTTTCTTTTTTCTTTTTTTTGATGCCACAGCTCCTACTGCTTGTCTATGAGAAGAGAGAATCTGTATCAACAGGAAATCAACAAAATCAAATACAGACTATTCCCAAACAGGAGTCCCTTCTCTGAGGTTGGACCAGATGGCAATGGAACATTTTCCTGAGTCTGTAGGTTAATTTGTGTTTGTCTGTCTTTTCACAAGATTCAGTGAACAGAAATCTACTACTCCTGGGAACTTCCCCATAGGGGAATGGAAGGGTGCCCAGTTTGCTATGGGACATTGAGGCTTTTCACCTGTGAATTTTCCCATTGTTCAGTTTCCCTACTACCCCTCTCCTGCTCACTCCCTCCTTTTCTTCTCCCCTTCCTTCCCTTTCCTCCTTTTGTTAAGGTAAAATGAGCTAGCATTCAAAGCCTTACTAAACAAAGATCAAATTTCCCTTGTTTAATAAAGAGGAAGGCACAGTTGGTTCCCTACTCCTCCTCCTTAGAGTGTACTCTAGAAAAGGTAAGAGACACAATCTTTTGATTTTCACCGCAAGATCAAGACCTCATGACTACTGTAACTGGACTCACATCTGAGACTAACCATGAAGTCTCATAAAATGAACAGGAGACAATCACAAATCAAATCTTCTTGTCCCTCAAGGAGATAAGAGAAGCCTTAAGTTTTCTGTATTACTGTATAAATTAGTAAGAAACTCTGTCCAGATGTTATAATTAACTTCATGCAAACTTAGATGCTTCTAAATCTGAGAATGCTTACTCAATATTAAATTGTGTTCTCTCATCTATATTGCTATAGAGTTTATTTCCCCAATCCTTCCTCCTCTCCTTTCTACCATTTTTTTTCTTTCCACAAATATTTACTAAGCACAGATAACAATAAATAATAGTATGATATATAATAAGTACAAAAAGACCTAGACCAAAACTAAAAGGTTAAAAACAAGACAGTCCCATTTGCTTCAGTATCTTTGACTTTAGCTTCAAGATTTCAGAACACAAGTTTTGTTTTTCTTGGTAAATTAGGTATCATTTTAGTTAACTTCCAATGGCGTCTTTTTTTTTTTTTTTTTACTGCAGCTACCCATTAATTGTTTATTCAGAAAATATTCTTTTGCTGCCTGAACTATTTTGATAGTTGCAAGAATTCTCACAAAGTGTCTGTAATTCTGTTGTTTTCACATGACTCATGGTGCATTGTCTAATATTAATGAAATATTAATGATGCATGAGGCTTGTAAATACCTGTGCTTGAAAGGGGAAGGATTCAATTCTGTCTAAGAAATTGAACATTTCGTTGCCATTAATCAACTAAGTCTATGCATTTCCCTTGAATACAAGCTTTCTTGTTCTTGAAACTTTTTCTTTTTAAATTATAATCAAAGATAACTTTTTTAAAAGCAGGATAACAGAAACATATTTAAGTCTTTATAGCTTATTACAAAAATTAGAGTGCTTACTGTATCCTAGTCATGTTTGAGGGGCTTCCCTGGTGGCTCAGGGGTAAAGAACCCACCAGCCAATGGAGACGATGTGGGTTCGATCCCCAAATTGGGAAGATCCCCTTGAGAAAGAAATGGCTACCTACTCCTGTATTCTTACCTGGGAAATCCCATGGACAGAGGACCCTGGTGAGATATGGTCCATGGGGTCCAAAGAAGTCAGACACAACTTCTCGACCAACAACACATATATATGTATTTATACATATTTTATATATATTTACACACACACAGGGGCTTCCCTGGCAGCTCAGCTGGTAAAGAATCCACATGCAAAGCAAGAGATCCCAGTTCAATTCCCGAATTGAGAAGATCCCCTGGAGCAGGGATAGGCTACCCATTCCAGTATTCTTGGGTTTCCCTGGTAGCTTAGATGGTAAAGAATCTGCCTGCAATGCGGGAGACCTGGGTTCAATCCTTGGATTTGGAAGGTCCCCTGGAAGAGGGCATGGCAACCCACTCCAGTATTCTTGCCTAGAGAACACCCATGGACAGAGGATCCTGGAAGGCTGCAGTCCAGGGGGTTGCAAAGAGCTGGACACAACTGAACAGCCAGGACAGCACAGCACATACACACACCCGCACTCACATACACGCTAACTAACGTCACACATAGAGCAACTGCAGAGCCTCTGCAGCTTTGGGATTGAGTTGCCCAGGAGTCTTCTCTGTCCCCCATGAGCAAAAAGAAGCTGCTCCTATCTGGAAATGGGCAGAGAATCAAAAACCAAAAACAAACAGAGACAATCACTGCTAGCTGATTCTCTTTCACTTTTCACCACAGCAAAAGCCGCAGGAACAAATATGCTTCTGTCTCAGTCTCCATCTCCTCCAGGGGCCCCTGACTTCCCCAGACCCTCACAGGCTGACTTGATAGTGAAGCTGCCTGCAGACTCAGTCCTTTCCTAGTTCACAGGCAGAGTCTTGCTCATTTATATTTAGATCAGGATTTTCAGTCCCCCCAGATTAACTGATATTATTGCCAACAGGCCCAGTATCCATTGTTCTAAGAATAAGCACTGAGGGCATCTGTGCTCTTTGGACTTTAATACTTCCTATTTCCCTCATTACAAGTTGGAATATTTTGGAGAAATTTAATGTCTGTCTTGGTTTCCTTCCTAGTATTCTTATTCCCTGCTTAGACTAGAGCTGTGCATAGAACTCTAAACCTTGCAACTACATTACTGGGGACCCGTTGTGAACAGACCTCTTATCTGGATTATAACAGTATGTGACAAAGGACTGTCTTTGAGTTTCTCTTGTATCTGCTTCTCTTCTGTCAGTCTGTCACTCCCACCTTACACTCCATAAACTTGCTTCATTAGAATTCACAATGACTTTCTGATATAGTTAATTGAACAAAACCAATAAAATGTCCTTCTGAAGTTAGATTATTTTCATGGCCACTTTTCTGCCCTACACATCTCTCAATCCTGTTGCTTATAATACAGTTTGCTTGAAGTATAACACAAAAATATAAAGAATACAAACAGGTACTGATGAAAATACATGCATTTTTGTAAGTCTACTATTTTGTGGGTGTTACATATACATTGTTTAATATAATAACAGCCATCCAACTCAGGTACCATTATTCTAATTTTACATGTTAGTAATCTGAGTTTGAGCTTCATAAGAAAATCAGTTGGCTAAGAGATCACAGTCAGTAAATGCAGGAGCTGACATTCAGATACAAGGCTAGATTGGGCTTCCTTCTTAAGCTCTTTCTGTTATGTCTAGAGACTCAGATGTTCATTGCTAAGAATTAGCAGTCTTGTCAGAAGGAAAATATCCAACCCCCAAAGTGGCAGATACAATAAAAAAGGCAAAGCACTAGGAACCAGAATACCTGGCAAATTAGTTGCATGACCTTGAAGAAATCATCCAGCTACTTGGAACAGCAATTTCCTCATCAATTGAATAGAGAATTAGGAAAGTTGGTGATCTTACAAATCCTTTATAAATTAAAAACTACATGGTCCTTTCTCAATGCTAATTGCAATCTAAGATATTTCTTGTAAATATGCATCTAAAAAGGAGGGCTTACTGCCATTTCCTCTGGCAACGCCCCATATCATTTAAGAAAATTTAGGAAACTTGAGAAAAGAACATCTTTCCATGTGACCTTAAAAAAAATATTTCAAAGTCCTCAAGCCTTTCTCCATTCATCCATGTAGTAGAGAGAAAAATAAAAATGTTATTCACCTCAAATTTGGTGTCAGAATGGCTATCTCTCTTTTTCTCTTTGAGTGCCTTGGCATGAATTTGAGAAGTAGCTTTTCTTGCTCTCCAGCCAAACTGCTGTACTGGAGGGAGAAAAAGCCATAAATCCCAATATTTAGCTCACAATTTACCTTCTACCTGCCCACCTAATAGTTTTCAAATTGAAAAACATTTTGTGTCCACATTCCCCTGGGCTATGAGAAGCCATTAAAAATGACAGGGATTGCTAGAAATGGAGGAAATATATAGGATCAGTGTAAGTCTGGCAGACAAAGCAAAACTACTTTCGCTTACATGTGTTAGAAAATCTGCTTGCAAAACTGATCTGCTGTGGAGAGCAGAAGGTGAAAGGAAGTCAGCCGATGCTGGTAGGCTACCATGCTCACTCAGATATGCTGATGATAGCCTCAGAACAATTCTGCTGTCCAACTCCAATCCAACTAACACTTACTGAATGCCAGGGAAGCACACAAGAATTCTGTAGATGCCAGTAGGACTTAACACAAATTTCATCTTTATTATGATACACTAGCATTGTTGTTCAGTCGCCCAATCATATCCAACTCTTTGCAACCCCGTGGACTGCAGCACAGCAGGCCTCCCTGTCCCTCACCACCTCTTGAAGTTTGCCCAAGTTTATGTCCATTGCATCAGTCCACTAGCATTACCCAAATAAACTTGCATAATTCTTTGCCTCCATTACAAAATCAAGAGAGACACATTCTTTAACTTTGCTAATCACTGACTTTATCTCTACCTATAAACTTAAATATTAAGTGGTTAATAATAATCCTACAACCTTCTACAAATTAGTCAAAAGCATCCTAAAGGAGAAAGAATTCTCTAAATATTACATGCAGTTTTTCTTCTATTTCAAATATATATGTATTTATGTAAGCAACAGAGAGAGACAGAATGTGAAATAAAGAGAACATATGTGTACAAGCCAATTAAAATATAAGTCTGCAGTAAAGTGGTTTGAATGTTGTGTGAAAATGTACTCTTACTCTGATTCAAAAGAGTTGGGACGGCAATCACAAACCTGAAATTCACTAGACAAACTTATTTGGTCTTTGGTAAGAAGTAGATAATTTTTAAGGAAAATATCTTTTCAATTGTAGGACTCAAGAGTGAGTCTTATTATCAACAGTCTTTCAATTATGACTTTTAGCTCAACTTCTACCAATCTAAAGCTTATTCTATTAACATAATCTTTAGAATGGCCTTAAACTCTAGGTTTATAATTTCAGTTGAATAACACGTGTTCTGTTCTGACACAGTTTTTACAAAAGATATGTTATAGCTGCAACTTAAAAAAAAAATGATTGCAACCCAATCAAGGCAAATAATATAATTAAAAAAAAAAACTATTCCAATCCTTAAGCTTAAATGTGCAGTCATATTAAAAAATCTATATTAAAAATTATATTCAATCATATAAAAAAGAGATGCCAAAACATTCTCAAAGAACTAATGCAATAGGAGTTTAAAATGATAATCTTTCTACCTTGCCTTTGGTGAAGGCCTCCAAGGCTGAGAACTATAGAATATATCCCAAGTACTCACATATCCTAGAGTGAGATGTAATTCACCAATGCCAGAACATGAGAAACATCTGAGGTTCTACAAGTTTAGCCACCTCACCTAATTTTTTTTTTTAATTTAAAGCTTAATCTTCACAGAGAGAATTGCCTTGGAAAGTCCATGCCAGTGAGCTAGTATTACCCCATGGCGATGGGGAGAGAAGGCTTCCTTCTACATTAAATCAAAGGAAGAGGCTTCTCAAGGACACTCTACATCTCTTCCATAATTCAGTTGATGCAGAAGACTGGTATATGAAGCACACCTCAGAAATTTAAAACTAAGAAGCTATGCCTATCTGGCTGAACAAGAGTTTGGGAAAGTCAAGGAAGATCATAGTTTGGTAGCAGAATTTCAAATATATTAGTAATTGCAGTAAATGTAGTCAGTATTCCAATAAAAACACAAAGATTTTCAAACTGTATAAAAATGCATTTGGTATATTAACAGCACAAAATCAGAGAAAAACTGAAACTGAAGAAATGAAATCAGGTATATCATGTAAATATTAATCAAAATTATTAATTTCAAACAAAGGGACTTTAAGAGGATAAAATGAAGTAAAAAGACTCAGCTCACATAGTGATACAATAATTTAAAAATCTTCCCACAAAATAACATGGTCTCAAAACATACAAAGAAAAATTGAAGAACAAAAAAAAGCTACAGAAAACAAATACAAAAACTGCAAAGAGAGATTGATCTATTTCATTCAATAATTGATAGAACAAGCTGATAAGATGGATTGTGAATTCCTGAGAACAAAGGCTGATGTTGGAACAGATTATCACTCTGAATGAGAATTTTTAAATGATTATATGATCCTAAAACATTAAACAGACACCAGGGGCAGGATCCATTTCTTCAACAACTTTCCAATGGCTCATATACACTGTTACACACCAAAATAAATCTAAGATTCTAAATCTGTTCAGTATTTTTTTAAAGGATATTCATCTAGGTAAAAGACATAAATTAAGGTAATCTTATTTTGCTAGCCAGAAAAATAATCTTTTTCCAGTATTCCTCCATTCATGACAGAAGTAGGAGTAGTCTTATAAGGAAAAAAGTTGCTTCCCTCTTTGTCTTTTTTATCAGAAACTCTCAAAGAAACAATAATATTTCTCCTTGGTCAGAAACATTTACAGAAGTTACACAGGGTGTGGAGAAAGAGATTCACTATTTGACCTAGTTTTATAGTTCCCTAGTATCAGAAGGCAGTGGCACCCCACTCCAGTAATCTTGCCTGGAAAATCCCATGGACGGAGGAGCCTGGTAGGTTGCAGTCCATGGGGTCGCTGCGAGTCAGACAGACTGAATGACTTCACTTTCACTTTCCCTTTCATGCATTGGAGAAGGAAATGGCAACCCACTCCAGTGTTCTTGCCTGGAGAATCCCAGGGACGCGGGAGCCTGGTGGGCTGCCGTCTATGGGGTCGCACAGAGTTGGACACGACTGAAGCGACTTAGCAGCAGCAGCAGCAGTATGTGAGTGTGTGGGGAAACAGGCACTCTCAAATGCTGTTAGGAATACAAGTGGCTTGGAAGTTGGAAGATACTTGACTATTTCAAACCCCTTTTAGTAGATGGATTGCCATTCACTAATATTGAGCTTTTCTTTCCTGTGGGAAAATTATCCTTCCCTACCCTCTGGAAGCCAGTAATAGTCATATGACTTACTATGGGCATGATATATGAACAGAAAGGATGTGGGTCACTTCTAGTCTTTAAGAACAAATGCAAGCTATAGTCAATAGTTTATAGTAGTTCTGTTCTATAAAATCTCTATGGGGAACATATGTACACCCATGGTTGATTCATGTCAGTGTATGGCAAAAACCACTACAATATTGTAAAGTAATTAGCCTCCAATTAAAATAAGTAAATAAAATTTTAAAAATCTCTATGAATAGTGAAGTAACAAATCCTACATCACAGGTCCTAGGAGAAATATATGGTTAGGTTCCTTTCTATCAACTGATCAATACAACTAATAATACATGTTTTATATATGTTTCTGCCTAAAGATATTATGGAATATATATTTCTTACAAAATTTAAATGCAATTTTTCTTTATAGTAAAATAGTAGTAGCTAAAATGAGTGTTTTCACTGCTGGATAACATGACTGTAAATTATCTTATTTTTCAGCCTTGCAACAATACTATCCACTATTCTTCTTTTTTTTTTTAATTGACTGTCTTCTCATGAGTCCACAAATTTAACTATTTTTCATCTTTCCTTTAGCTTCAGATGTTACTATATAGCCTGAATTTTAATACTGTAGGTGGTACTTTAGCCCTTTCTGGAGCAGGCTCACATACAGATATGTAAACATCTTCTTTCTTTTCCTGGATGTACTGTACTGTTGATTCAGTAACACTGCACTCACAGCCAACAGCACTATAACTCAGGCTTGAATAAAATTTATCAAACATTATTTTCTCGATAAAGCACATCACAGCCTTCTCATGCTTAAGAACATTAGACCGCACTTCAGCACTAGGCTTGTGGCCATCTTAAAAATCTAAATCACTAACAAGGCAAAAAACAAAAAATGGCACTAAATAGACATCATTAAAAGTCAGTTGTTTACAGTATAAGACTTGAACAAGAGGGCACTGCATCACCTTGTTTGATCTCAGCTGGAAAACATGTATGTTGGGCAACTTGATTTTTTCACCATTCTGTGCATGTCTGAATGGCCACAACAGTCCCATGGGTATTGTCTTGGTGGTTGGTTACAGATAAATCTGAGCAAGTAGGGAAATTTGCAAGAGAGTTCCAGAAAAACATCTACTTCTGCTTTATTGACTATGCCAAAGCCTTTGAATATGTGGGTCACAACAAATTGGAAAGTTTTTAAAGAGATGGGAATACCAGACCACCTTACATGCCTCCTGAGAAATCTGTCAAGGTTAAGAAGCAACAGTTAGAACTGGACATGGAGCAATGGACTGGTTCCAAATTGGGAAAGGAGTACATCAAGGCTATGTATTGTTACCTGTGTGTTTAACTTATATTCAGAGTACATCATGCGAAATGACAGGCTGGATGAAGCACAAGCTGGAATCAAGACTGCCAGGAGAAATATCAGTGAAAAGCTGACTTAAAACTCAATATTCAAAAATCGAACATCATGGCATCTTGTCCCATCACTTCATGGCAAATAAATCGGGAAACAATGGAAACAGTGACAGACTTTATTTTCTTGGGCTCCAAAAGCACTGCAGATGGTGATTACAGCCATGAAATTAAAAGACACTTGCTCCTTCGAAGAGAAGCTACAGCCAGCCTAGACCGCATATTAAAAAACAGAGACATTATCTTGCTGACAAAGTTCCGTCTAGTCAAAGCTATGGTTTCTCCAGTAGTCATGTATGGATGTGAGAGGTGGACCATAAAGAAGGCTGAGTGCCAAAGAATTGATGCTTTTGAACTGTGGTGCTGGAAAAGACTCTTAAGAGTCCCTTGGGCTGCAAGGAGATCAAACCAGTCAATCCTAAAGGAAATCAGTCCTGAATATTCATTGGAAGGACTGATGCTGAAGCTGAAGCTCCAATACTTTGGCCACCTGATGCAAAGAACTGACTCATTGGAAAAGACCCTGATGCTGGGAAAGCACAGAATGAGATGGTTGGATGGCATCACTGACTCGATGGACATGAGTTTGAACAAGCTCCAGGAGTTGGTGATGGACAGGGAAGCCTGGCATGCTGCAGTCCATGGGTTCGCAAAGAGTCAGACATGACTGAGCAACTGAAGTAAACTGACTGAGGCAAATTTGCAGACCACAGACTAGAAACAGAAACCAACTCCACAGCTGAATGTTCCCGACACTGGCTGCTTCATCACTCCAGGCTGCACAGAGACCTCAACTGACTGTAAATGAACATGTAACACAAATCAAAATTAAACTTTGGTGTTTTATGTCTCTTACACTTTGAGATTACTGGTTACTGTATTGTAACTTAGCCTACCCTGACTTAAACACCCTTGACCTAGAAATCCACTGCAAAATCATGTAACAAATATATTCACATATCTGAACTAAGATGCGTGAAGAAGGATGTAGAATATTTATAGAAGGACACACAAGAAGCCAATAACTCTGATCATTGCTGATAATCAAGATTAAAAAATTGAAGTGACACTGTTTTCACTGGGTATCTTCAATTGTTTTAAATTGCATATATTTTTAATAAAAAGAAAAAATAAATAATAATTAAAATAATAAAATTGAAATAATGTATGCATTTTTTTCCCTAGAGAAGGAAGTCCATGGGGTCATAAAGAATTGGACACGATTGAGCAACTAACACACATACATTCATTTTTTTTTTTAATTAGCCTTCAAATTTTCTCTTAAAAATAGGGAGAAATTGTTAGTCACTCAGTCATGTCTGACTCTTTGCAATCCCATGGACTTCAGCCTGCCGGGTTCCTCTTTCCATGGAACTCTCCAGGCATTAATACTAGAGTGGATAGCCTTGCCCTTCTTCAGGGGATCTTCCCAACCCAGGGATTGAACCTCGGTCTCCTTCATTCTAGGTAGATTCTTTACCATCTGAACCATAAGGGAAGCCCTCAAAATGGGGAAACACATTATATTAGACTGGAAATTTCTAGGAGGCTTAGAAATTATCTTTGTCAATGGATTCTTTTATTGTTGGAACCAATTATTTCATTACTTACGGGAAAGGTGGAGTTGAGCTATTTTCATTCATTTTTCATCACCCAAATTGTTATTTATACCTGGGGACAAGCAGTTTTATTCTCTTTTTTTGGACCCGAAGTGTCATTGTGGAATATGGCAGCAGAATAGTCAAGCACCCACCACAGCCCTGCTTCCTGGAGGAGTCAGTACCTTCATCGTGAACCTAGTTTGCTCTCAGGGGACACCTCCTCTAGAGGATCACTGGGACATGACTAAAAAGTATGAGGGGAGGAAATGATTTTCTTCTAAAAACAATGACCCATAATCTTTTGATAAACATGAGAATGCTATCTCTTTGTAAAAATATTCTTCAGAATAAAAATGTATCTCATTTGCAAATTTTTCCTCACAAGTTTTACAGTAGCTATTCATTAAACTGATTAAAAATTTAAGGTGACAACAGTATTCTAGAAATCATTTTGAAAATAAAAACTCCCATGACTTCTCTAACCTCATACCCATTTGAAGTTTTCTATTAAAAAAACATTATTATTATAATCTTTCTGTCGTATCTACAAGTATGCATAGAATTACTGAGTACATCTTGAGGTCACATATCTTTTTTTCTACATTATACTTTAGTCTAACTTGATTCTAAAAGAAAAAATTGTCAAAAAGTTTATTGCACAATTTTCCTCACAGTTTACTTTGATAATATTCCTGTATTAGTGAGTCAGTGCCACACTGTTCAAATGCGTTCTCTCAAAATCAAATTTATATATATTTATAAAAGAAGAATCGGAGAAGGCAATGACACCCCACTCCAGTACTCTTGCCTGGAAAATCCCATGGACAGAGGAGCCTGGTGGGCTGCAGTTCATGGGGTCTCGAAGAGTCGGACATGGCTGAGCGACTTCACTTTCACTTTTCACTTTTATGCATTGGAGAAGGAAGTGGCAACCCAGTCCAGTGTTCTTGCCTGGAGAATCCCAGGGATGGGGTCGCACAGAGTCAGATACGACTGAAGTGACTTAGCAGTAGCATAAAAGAAGAATAGTTGTATGAAAATAATTTATTTAGACTTGTATAAGGAGACTAGAAAATAGCATACTTTCAGGTAAATATATTTTATAGAGAAATATTATATACCATGTATATATTTTATATGTGTAAAGAGATTATATAATTAGACATGTATAGGTTCATGTGTGTATATACATACACATATATACATACACATATAGTTAACATATATGGTGACAATAGTCAATGAATATATACAAAATTATTTCTTTTTACATGTTGAAGAAAACAATCTACTCAGCACCAGCTTATAAAGTCTGAAGAAATAACTTCTATGTTTACAGATATAAATTGAGTTGAAATCTCAAGTTGAATTTGGTTGTTTGGCACATTGTAAAATCACTTTTGAACTGCTATCAACAATTATGCCCTCCAACCTGGGCTATTTTGGCACACAAACTGAATTTGATGACATTGTTATAACTTAGTCAACAAATAAAACTGTCCTTATACTTTTGCTATGCATAAAATCATCATTATTTAAATCATCACTATGCACATAGAAAATGCTACCTGATACCTTATTCTAACCATAAAATTATCTATTATTTTCTGTTTCCCATATATCCTGTTCAATTATGAAGGTTCATTTCTATACAAGAGGAAGAGGGAAAAGACTAATAAATATGAGATCTTGTTTCAATCTGTTTAAATATACACAGTGTTCAAAAACCATTCTCATAAGACATTAGAGGAAGCAGGAAATTTAATCCCTATTTGACTTTGTATTAGGTAAACTCCCTTCAGTTGAAAGTTATTAGGAAAAAAAGTATTTAGTGCTTCAGGTAACTGAAAAATTAAAGATGTAATGACCCAATAATACTAATAAGCTCTTGATTTCATTCTGAACCTCCATTCTTGTCCACAATATAAATTTTATCTAAACATGAACATCATTGTACTTTTAGGTTAGATAGCAGCTTTGACAAGAGTTACATGTCTCTTATAGGAAGGCAGAAATATGTTCTCTTCCTGCAAACACCACACAAAATTTTGAACTTCCTTGAGCCAATCACTTCCCTTGTCAATCTCTGATTATGAGGATCAGAGGAAAGTGATCCTCTGTTTGGTAAGGTGAGAGTGTGGATTAAATCCCACCCATATCACATGACTGGAAAATTTATGGATTTTCTAGAAAAAGAGAAGAGGGAGAAGGAGGAGACAAGATCATGGGGCAGAAGGACCTAAGCTCATCTCTTCTCATAAAAACACCAAAATCACAACTAACTGCTGAAAAACCAGTCAAAAAAGGACAGGAACCTACTGCAAAAGGTAGTTAACTTCCAAAGACGCTGTAGTGGATCCCGTAGAGAAAACAATGGAACTTAAATCTATAAATACTTCATTTATAAATATGGTTTCAGTAGATGAGAGACATATATAAACCACATCCTCAAGACCCAGAAAAAACTATTTGACTCAAGAAGCCATAATTACTGTGAAAGAAGTCAGTCTTGGCAGTTACTTCAAGGTAACCCTCAAGGGCTGATAGCAAGTACGCTATCATCAAATGCTAACAAAGAAACAGAAGGTATTAAGATGAGGTGGCAAGAATACACAGAAGATCTATACAAAAAAGATCTTCATGACCCAGATAGTCAAGACGGTGTGATCACTCACTGAGAGCCAGACATCCTGGAATGAGAAGTCAAGTGGGAAGCATCACTATGAACAAAGTGAATGGAAGTGATGGAATTCCAGTTGAGTCATTTCAAATCCTAAAAGATGATGGTGTGAAAGTGCTGCACTCAACATGCCAGCAAATTTGGAAGACTCAGCAGTGGCCACAGGACTGGAAAAGGTCAGTTTTCATTCCAATCCCAAAGAAAGGCAATGTCAAAGAATGTTCAAACTATCACACAATTACACTCATTTCACACACTAGTAAAGTAATGCTCAAAATTCTCCAAGCCAGGCTTCAATTGTCCATGAACCATGAACTTCGAGATGTTCAAGTTGGTTTCAAAAAAGGCAGAGGAACCAGAGATCAAATTGCCAAAACCTGTTGGATCATCAAAAAAGCAAGAGAGTTCCAGAAAAATATCTACTTCTGCTTTATTGACTATGCCAAAGCCTTTGTCCATGTGGATCACAACAAACTCTGGAAAATTCTGAAAGAGATGGGAATACCAGACCACCTGACCTGCCTCTTGAGAAACCTGTATGCAGGTCAGGAAGCAATTGTCAGAACTGGACATGGAACAGACTGGTTCCAAATAGGAAAAGGAGTACATCAAGGCTGCATATTGTCACCCTGCTTATTTAACTTATATACAGAGTACATATGCCCAGTACTTATATGCCCAGTACATAACGCTGGGCTGGAAGAAGCACAAGTTGGAATCAAGATTGCCAGGAGATATATCAATAACCTCAGATATGCAGATGACACCACCCTTATAGCAGAAAGTGAAGAGGAACTACAAAGCCTCTTGATGAAAGTGAAGGAGGAGAGTGAAAAAGTTGGCTTACAACTCAACGTTCAGAAAACTAAGATCATGGCATTTGGTTCCATCACTTCATGGCCAATATATGGGGAAACAATGGATACAGTAAGAGACTTTATTTTTTGGGGCTCCAAAATCACTGCAGATGGTGACTGCAGCCATGAAATTAAAAGACACTTGCTCCTTGGAATAAAAGCTATGACCAACCTAGACAGCATATTAAAAAGCAGAGACATTACTTTGCCAACAAAGGTCCATCTAGTCAAAGCTATGGTTTTTCCAGTAGTCATGTATAGATGTGAGAGTTGGGCTATAAAGAAAGCTGAGCAGCAAAGAATTGATGCTTTTGAACTATGGTGTTGGCGAAGACTCTTGAGAGTCCCTTGGACTGCAAGGAGATTCAACCAGTCCATCCTAAAGGAAATCAGTCCTGAATTTTCATTGGAAGGACTGATGCTGAAGCTGAAACTCCAATACTTTGGCTACCTGATTCAAAGAACTGACTCATTTGAAAGACCCCGATGCTGGGAAAGATTGAAGGCAGGAGAAGGGGATGACAGAGGATGAGATGGTTGGATGGCATCACCGATTCAATGAACATGAGTTTGAGTAAACTCTGGGAGTTGGTGATAAACTGAGAGGCCTGGCGTGCTTCAGTCCATGGGGTCGCAAAGAGCCGGACATGACTGAGCAACTGAACTGAACTGAATAAAGGCCGAGAATCAATGGAGTGTGTAATACATAAATTAAATGCTGAAATTGAGGAACTGACAGCTTTGGCAAGAGGAAACATACAGACACCAATGGCAGCAGAAGCATTTGTGAAGAAATGATAATGGAATTTGATACAGGGCACCCAGTTCCCCAAGTCTCTACAAGCTGGCAGCATATTTATTTGTTATTTAATAAATACAACTCTATTTTAGGTAGCATTCATTTTAATAAACTAAAGAAAAGTTATGTGACTTGATCAAGCCAAAGAGATGCAGGGTTTCTAAATAAAAGGGGTCAGCTGAAATTCGTATTGTCAGAAATGACTGATTTTGAGTATTCCAGTATATATGCAAAATTTTAACAGTTTTTGAAAAGTATGCTTAGAACTTGGTATTGGCTGATGAAACCTCCTCAAGGTAAGAATTTTAAAGCTTTTCATTCACTGGAATTCTATCTGGCTTTGGACCAACCCCAGAACCAAACAGAGCCCCCTCGGTATATGCACAACTGCCCTGCTGCAGTAATCTTGGAGAGCTTACATGAGGGAACTCACTTTTAAAGGAGAAACTGTATCATTTTTAAAAGACATTAACTGCATAAAATAATTTGCTCTGCTATAAGTTCAGTTCAGTTCAGTTCAGTCGCTCAGTCGTGTCCGACTCTTTGCACTGCTATAAACCACCATTAAAAATCACAGTGTTTTCATTTCATACTCAGATAACATTATTTTTGAGTAAAAATTATCACAAAAGTAGCAAATGACTCCAACAAATGTACATTATATTGTGTTCAAGAGTACTGTACTGATTTGCTAAAGTTTTGTAACTTAGTAAAGGTATTACCTTACTTGGATTTGTACTTTATGATTTAGTATGCTGTATCGTGGGTTGGTTATGTTAACTGAAAAAAATAAAGGAAAAAAAAAAAAAAAGGACATATAGATGGCCAAAAAGCACAAGGTGTTCAACACTACCAACAGTGCTAATTATCACAGAAATGCAAATTAAAACTTCAATGAGGTATTTCCTCACACTAGTCAAAATGACCAGCATGAAAAAGTCTACAAACGATAAATGCTGGAGAGGGTGTGGAACAAAGGGAACCCTTCTACACTGTTGGTGGGAATGTAAATTGGTACAACCACTATGGAAAATATACATATGGAGAAATAACAACAGAACTACCATGTAATCCATCAATCCCACTCCTGGGTATATACCTGGAGAAAATTATACTTTGCAAAGACACATGCACCCAATATTCATTGCTGTACTATTTGAAATAGCTGACATGGAAGCAACCTAAATGTCATTCAACAAAGGAATGAATAAAGATGTGATACCCGTATACAATGGAATATTACTCAGCCACAAAAAATAATAAAATAATGCCATTTCCATCAATACAGGCGGATCTAGAGATTATCATACTAAAGGAAGTCAGAGAAAAACAAATATCATATAATATCACTTATATGTAGAATCTTAAAAAATGAAACAAATGAATTTATTTAGAAAACAGAAACAGACTCACAGACCTATAAAATAAACTTATAGTTACCAAACAGAAAATGTAGGGGTGGGGGAAATATTAGGAGCTTGAGATTAATATTAATGCACAAAAAATACATATAAAATAGATAATTAACAATACCCTACTGTATAGCACAGGAACCTCTACTCAATACTCTGTAATAACCTACATGAAAAAGGAATCTGAAGAATAAAATATATATATATATGTGTCTGTGTATATATATATATATGTGTGTGTGTGTGTATATATATATATATATAATATATATGTAAAATATATTATATATATAATATATATGTAAAATATATGTGTGTGGCACGCGCGCACACACACACACACACACACACACACACACACACACACACACACGTATAACCTGGTAGCTCAGACAGTAAAGACCCAGGTTTGATCCCTGGGTCTGGAAGCTTCCATGGAGAAGGGAATAGCTACCTACTCCAGTCTTGCCTGGAGAATTCCACGGACAGAGGAGCCTGGTGGGCTACAGTCCATGCGTTCGCAAACAGTTGGGACACAAATAAGTTCTTTGTATGCAGATAACTGTATCACTTTGCTGTATATCTGAAACCAATACAACACTGTAAATCAGCCATATTCTAATATAAAATAATTTTTTTAAAAAAGAAGGTATTTGAGGCAGAAAGTTAGTTATGCAGGAAGTGGGATATGAAGGGGAATGTCAAGGTAGCCCAGATCAATAACTACAGGAAGCCACTCCCACCCCAGGGCTGAGACACAAAATAAGAGGGGAGGTGGATCCTCATCAACATTGGGGCTTAGGATGGGCTCCCCCCAAAAATGCCAAAGCGGCATATTATGTCAAGTTAAAGCTACATAATAATGGCCTATGAGAGAATGACACCCTGACTCTCCTCTCTGTCTCTGTAAAAGCTAGAAATGAATTCCCCATGTGAAAGGTGCCCTCCCTGCATCTGGGGTAGAAGGACACCCTTACTGCCAGAGCTGGGAATTCAGTCAAAGAGGTCTATATAAACAAACCATGTTACTTCTTTATTTACTGCCTCAAGCCCAAACTGTTCAGATTCTTCACTAAATATGCACCAAAAGCCCAAGTCTCTTGATCCTGCCAATTCCTCAGAAAGTTGTGGTTTCTTTGTCTAAAAAGTATAAAAGTGCTTTTTGCCACTTCTTAGGTCCCATTTTTATAAGAATTCATGTGTAAATTAAAACATTTTTTTCTGCTTAAAATAAAATTTTCCAATACCTATTTAATAGACAAATTTTTGTGCTTAAATGAAGCATCTGTTATACTGTGTGCTTAAGATGCAATGATGAATAAGATTATATTCATACTGCAGGACTCACATTACTTGCATTTATTCCTCCTTCTACATTTCTATTGCTGCTAAACCAGTCTTAACTAGCTCATTGACTCTATTCTCTTTCATATCCAACTTACCTTCACAGTGCTGCCAGATTAATTTCACTAAGAAAAAAAAACACTGCATATATTACAATCTTTTTAAAAACTTGTGATCATTCTACAGTTTCTAGAGAACTATATTATATGTCTTTAACAGGTATTCAAGGCAGTCAGCAATATGTTCTCCATCCTAGTTTGAAGCTCTCTGTCCACTCCCCCAAACCCTCTGTTCCTTCCAAACTAGTCTACACACTACTCCTACACAAGCCATATATATCCCTACTATCAAGCTTTAGTTCACACCATTTTCCTTGCCTGGGATGTATACTTCCTGCACTAACAGTATCTAAGCAGAAAAATACAATTTCAAGTACACAAAATATTTTCACAACTTTAGAGATACCTTTTAAAAAGAACATCAGTTACTTATTGAGAAAAACTATGAATATGTAATTTTTAAGAATATATTCTATTTTGCCTTATAGGTGGTACTTACCGGAGCTTCCTTTTTTGAGGGATGTACAACCTAACTGGAGAAATAGAATATATTTACTTAAAAATTAAGTACATATATATATATATATACAACTCTCTGCCTCTGTACACAACATCCGGTGGTAGAACTTAAAACACTTACAACAGAACTTTAAAATTCACACAATACATTATTTTATCATAAACAAGTTTTCCTATATTTTAAACCTTATTTTTCTTTGTATAATTGAAGGTTTTTTGAACTTGGCTTAGAGTTTTAATTATGTAACATTAACTTATTATTCTGAATTAGTATCCTTACCATAGTTCCATCATTACTCTCAGACTTGTAGAATTTTGAACTGTAAGAGGCTTGATAAATACTCAAGATTGTTTCTGAAGGCATGTAGTTATGAAATGAAAGTATCTCATCTGGATCTCATTTCTTAGCTGTCCAGGGTTTTTGCTAGAATCTAAGTTGCCAACTACTCCAACATATATACATTGTAGGAAATGAAATTAAGAAATATTAATCACTAACTTTCTTCATAACTAGGCCAAGATATATGTAACAACATGCCACCAATTTAAATGATAATGCATATTTTTCTAAAATTATGAATAATGATGAGAATTTTAGTGGTGATTTGTTTGGACAGTGAGAAGCCTCTGCTCTATTACAACCTCACCTCTTTTTTTCTTTTAACCTTGATATGTTAGAACAGTTTATAAGTTAACCCTAAAGTAAGTTTTTTTTTTCAAGCAAGTTTTGAATTGCCAAGAATGAGTTCCTAAATTTGGTCAACCAATAGCTTTACATATAGCAAATTTTTCTAAAAACTTCAAATGAATTGATTTATTAAAAATCATATAGAATCCACCTATAAGGTGGATTCTGTTATTAAATCCATTTTACAGATGAGAAATATGAAGCTTCAAGGTTACTAAACTTGTTCAAGGGAACAAAATATCTTCTAACTCAAACTGCTGCCTCAAAGGACTGTTTTTATTCACTATACCATCTCTCAGAACTGCAGTCTTACTTCTGTGGGAGCATCTGGTTTGTATTTCTAAAAATGGAGAACAGAGTAGACAGTTTATCATTCTTTAGTCCTCAAATATTCTATAAAAAAGTTGCAAATCTCTGGAACTAATTGTCTTTAAAAATATTTTATAATAAAGAGATAATAGCAGATTTGTAAAATCCATCAGTTCCCTTTTTGAACTAGTTCAGATTTAGTAACATAAAATATGCTAGTAATTTTTCCTGAATATTTATTTAAATAATGTCATCTTTTCATTTGTCTTTTTTGTTAGCTGTTCATTTATCATGAGACAAATTGTAATTTCTCAGGTTTCACTTCTCTGCTATGCCATGATTTATCATGTTTTTTCCTAAAGATAGACATTCAATCCACCAAACATTATTTTCTTTGCAGTACTTCATCTGATAAATGGAAATGATGCCAACACAATGGAAAAATACCCCCAACACTGAAAATGTTTATGTCTCATATCAAAGGTTTTGATAGAAGTGATACAGTGTACAATTAATTGTATGATTGACTAACCAACAGCTTTTTATTAAAAGAGAAAAGATGTAATAAATAGAACTGATAAATGTAAGTCAGTGTAGAGTCACATTTTGACAGTCTCCAAGGCAGCCTTCATTTTTTAAAACTTCTTCATGATTTATGTTTTGAAAATGTGGGAATTTCATTAAAAATAATTGAGTTCCATGGTGTTTCTGCAGATACAGAAACTTGATGATAGTTATCAAGCTTTTATGTGGGGTCTATAAGTATGCTAGACAAAGGATTTCCCTAAGAATACACGGAATTACATTTGTCTATCAGCTGCTTATTGTCTTTACATTGCATAATATTCAACCTTCTTTACAACTCTGTCTACCTAAGGAGGTGCCTAGTAAAAGGTCAAAGAAAATATAGCAGTAGATTGAGACATTTTTTTCTCTTTGATAATAACAATAACCAGCCTTTTTGAATACATAATACATGGAAGAAACTGGCTAAACATTTTTCATTTAATCATCAGTCTAACCTCAAATAGCCCTTATAAGACATGTGTTATTTTTAATTCCATTTGTGTAGAGAAAACAGACACAAGGATGTTAATTTACCCAACTAGGAAATATTAAGAGTCAAGTTCTAACCAATATGTATGAGTCTGTTCATGATTTATGAGCCCAGGGAAAGCCTCTATCTCTCCTCACCCTGGCCTATAGCCAAAGAAAGTGAACAAAACCCATCTGTGGTCCCTATTAAATGAACCACCATATTATATCCATCTATATATTAAATGTTGAAAGAGAAAAAGTAAATATGCAAAAGAGTGGGAAAACATGCACCCAAGGCCACTTGGAAACAGAATTCTATGGTGTGGGAAAAATAGAGACCAGACTGGCAGTAGAGATTCTCTCCTAAAATTCCAGAGAGATGGGCCCAGACTTTCAGTCCTCCTCTTTGGCCATCTCATGCTGATATATAAATGAAGAAGCTTGATGACCTGGATTTCTGACTCTCAATTTCATTGCAGAAGCCATAGAATGCTTAACTCCTCAGTCCTCTCCTAAGAGCTACAAGAAGACATCTCCACGAGTATACTTCCATGACTTCACGGAGGCACTGTCAATAAAGAAAAAAATTCCTCCCATTTGTAAAGGTTAAAATCTTAATTTATCAACAAATCTACCCAAAAGTAAGATGCAGCACTCCAATGGGAAACTCATCCCAAACCACTCTCCAGCTTGACTCTATCCTGCCTATCACCAAATGCATGAGTCACCTCCTTGGGCCATTTTATCCTTTTATCAATAACTAGGATAATCCATCACTATGAACAAAGCTAGTGGATGTCATGGAATTCCAGTTGAGCTATTTCAAATCCTGAAAGATGCTGCTGTGAAAGTGCTGCACTCAATATGCCAGCAAATTTGGAAAACAAAGCTAGTGGATGTGATGGAATTCCAGTTGAGCTATTTCAAATCCTGAAAGATGATGCTGTGAAAGTGCTGCACTCAATATGCCAGCAAATTTGGAAAACCTGGCCACAGGACTGGAAAAGGTCCGTTTTCATTCCAATCCCTAAGAAAGGCAATCCCAAAGAATGCTCAAACTACCGCACAATTGCACTCATCTCACACGCTAGTAAGGTAATGCTCAAAACTCTCCAAGCCAGGCTTTAGCAATACATGAACCGAGAACTTCCAGATGTTCAAGCTGGTTTTAGAAAAGGCAGAGGAACCAGAGATCAAATTGCCAATATCTGCTGGACCTCGAAAAAGCAAGAGAGTTCCAGAAAAACATCTATTTCTGCTTTATTGACTATGCCAAAGCCTTCGACTATGTGGATCACAATAAACTGGAAAATTCTGAAGGAAATGGGATACCAGACCACCTGACCTGCCTCTTGAGAAACCTGTATGCAGCTCAGGAAGCAATTGTCAGAACTGGACATGGAACAACAGACTGGTTCCAAATAGGAAAAGGAGTATGTCAAGGCTGTATATTGTCACCCTGCTTATTTAACTTCTATGCAGAGTACATTATGAGAAACGCTGGGCTGGAAGAAGCACAAGTTGGAATCAAGATTGCCAGGAGATATATCAATAACCTCAGATATGCAGATGACACCACCCTTATGGCAGAAAGTGAAGAGGAACTACAAAGCCTCTTGATGAAAGTGAAGGAGGAGAGTGAAAAAGTTGGCTTAAAGCTCAACATTCAGAAAACAAAGATCATGGCATCTTGTCCCACCACCTCATGGGAAATAGATGGGGAGACAGTGGAAACATGGTCAGACTTTATTTTTGGGGGCTCCAAAATCACTGCAGATAGTGACTGCAGCCATGAAATTAAAAGACGCTTACTCCTTGGAAGGAAAGTTGTGACCAACCTAGATAGCATATTAAAAAGCAGAGACATTACTTTGCCAACAAAGGTCCATCTGGTCAAGGCTATGGTTTTTCCAGTGGTCATGTATGGAGGTGAGAGTTGGACTGTGAAGAAAGCTGAGCACCGAAAAATTTATGCTTTTGAACTGTGGTGTTGGAGAAGACTCTTGAGAGTCCCTTGGACTGCAAGGAGATCCAACCAATACATCCTAAAGGAGATCAGTCCTGGGTGTTCACTGGAAGGATTGATGCTGAAGCTGAAACTCCAATACTTTGGCCACCTCATGCGAAGAGGTGACTTGTTGGAAAAGACCCTGATGCTGGGAGGGATTGGGGCAGGAGGAGAAGGGGATGACAGAGAATGAGATGGCTGGATGGCATCACCGACTCGATGGGCATGAGCTTGAGCAAACTCCGGGAGTTTGTGATGGACAGGAGGGCTGGCGTGCTGCGATTCATGGGGTCGCAAAGTGTCAGACAATACTGAGCGACTGAAATGAACTGAACTGAACTGAACTGAGGATAATCCAGGACTGAAATGACTTAGCAGCAGCAGCAGCAGGATAATTTATTACATGTTCTTAGACTAATCATCAAGAAACTGATTAAGATTTAAAATATTACTTGCATAAATTGATTGTGTTAAAGCTGCATCTTAAGAAGTCTGTGTTAGTTGCTCAATCATGTCTGAGTCTTTGTGTAGCCCACCAGGCTCCTCTGTCCAAGGAATTCCCAGGCAAGACTACTGGAGCAGATTGCCATTTCCTTCCAGTGTACATCTAAATAGGATTTAAATTGCTATCAGAGCTACCATAACTGTGCAATCTCCCTCCTGGGCACATACCCAGAAAAAAACATGATCCAAAAGGATACAGGCACCCCAATGTTCACTGCAGCACTATTTATAACAGCCAAAACATGACATGGAAGCAATGTAAATGTTCATCAGGAGAGGAATGAATAAAGAAGATGTGGTACATATATATAGTGGAATATTACTCAACCATTAAAAGGAATGAAATAATGCCATTTGCAGCAACATGGGAAGACCTAGAGATTGTCGTGCTGAGTGAAATAAGTCAGAGAAGGAGATACATCATATGACATTCCTTATATGTGAAATCTAAAAAGAAATGATACAGATGAATTTATTTACAAAACAGAGACAGATACAGCTTAGGGATGAATTGATGATTGTCAGGGGGAAGAAATGGAGGAAAAAGATAGTTAGGGTTCTGAGGACATGTACACACTGTTATTGACTATGCCAAAGCCTTTGACTGTGTGGATCACAATAAACTGTGGAAAATGCTGAAAGAGATGGGAATACCAGACTACCTGACCTGCCTCTTGAGAAACCTGTATGCAGGTCAGGAAGCAACAGTTAGAACTGGACATGGAATAACCGACTGGTTCCAAATAGGAAAAGGAGTACGTCAAGGCTGTATATTGTCACCCTGCTTATTTAACTTCTATGCAGAGTACATCATGAGAAACGCTGGGCTGGATGAAGTACAAGCTGGAATCAAGATTGCCAGGAGACATATCAAAAACCTCAGATATGCAGATGACACCACCCTTATAGCAGAAAGTGAAGAGGAACTACAAAGCCTCTTGATGAAAGTGAAAGAGGAGAGTGAAAAAGTTGGCTTAAAGCTCAACATTCAGAAAACGAAGATCATGGCATCTTGTCCCATCATTTCATGGCAAATAGATGGGGAAACAGTGGAAACATGGTCAGACTTTATTTTGGGGGGCTCCAAAATCACTGCAGATGGTGACTGCAGCCATGAAATTAAAAGACGCTTACTCCTTGGAAGGAAAGTTATGACCAACTTATATAGCATATTAAAAAGCAGAGACATTACTTTGCCATCAAAGGTCCATCTAGTCAAGGCTATGGTTTTTCCAGTGGTCATGTATGGATGTGAGAGTTGGACTGTAAAGAAAGCTGAGCGCCGAAAAATTGATGCTTTTGAACTGTGGTGTTAAGAGAAGACTCTTGAGAGTCCCTTGGACTGCAACGAGATCCAACCAGTCCATCCTAAAGGAGATCAGTCCTGGGTGTTCATTGGAAGGATTGATGCTAAAGCTGAAACTCCAGTACTTTGGCCACCTCATGCAAAGAGTAGACTCATTGGAAAAGACTCCGATGCTGGGAGGGATTAGGGGCAGGAGGAGAAGGGGATGACAGAAAATGAGATGGCTGGATGGCATCACCGACTCGGTGGACATGAGTTTCAGTAAACTCCAGGAGTTGGTGATAGACAGGGAGGCCTGGCGTGCTGTGATTCATGGGGCCGCAAAGAGTCGGACATGACTGAGCGACTGAACTGAACTGAACACACTGTTATATTTAAATGGATAACCAACAAGGTCCTAATAACACAGGGGGAGAATGGATACATGTATATGTATGGTTGGGTCCCTTTGCTGTCCACCTGAAACTATCACAACATTGTTAATTGACTATACTCCAGTGTAAAATAAAAAGTAAAAATGAAATTGCTATCATGTTAGCCAAACACAAACAAGCAACAAAAATTGTTGGTGGTGGGGTTTTTCTGTGACTACAGAAGTACATTATTAAAGAAATACCAAATGGCTTATTATCTATTTTACAAAAACAAGTATAAATGAACCCAGAGGGCTGACATTTGATGGTAGTGCTAAAATGGGAAACAAATATGAGAGCTCAAGTGAAGAATTTTGAACCAAAGATTACGTTTGATTTCTTTCTTGTGTGGGGCATATTTTCAGCTTTTTATTATGTAAAACTATTGGTTCGGTTTGATAATGCAGAAAAGCTACCTGGCACAATTCACAAATTAAATTCACTGTTTGTATCAAACATTAATTATATTGTAAAATACACTTAAACCCATACAAACTGTGATTGGTTGTCCGAAATGGGCTGATGTCCTAATGACCATACAGCCACTGCCTCTAATGCCCCATCTGCCACCGTTGTTTATTCTCACTGTGGTCTGTTTTCCATAGTTCCCAACCGGAGCAGTCTATATGGAATCTGTCACTCTGTACTATAGCACAGTTGGACTGTCTGCTGGGCTTTGGTTTCAGCTTCCTCCGGCATGCCTCCAGGCAGCCTTGCTTCATATATTGCCTCTAGGAGGCAAGTCCCTTCCTACCCACAAAGTTCCCTGGTCTGCATTCCCAAGTCTGATGCACTCACTTTTCCAAAAGAGTGGAGGAAAATTGACAGTGATGAGCAAATGTTGGTGCAAAAAATTTTTGCCATTTCCCAACTTCCTTCAGCATTTTAGAGGAAATAAAAGAAATAATAATTCAACTGAAGACTCAGAAGGATAATCTTTATATCAAAATATTTGAAACATAAAATCTCTGACCAAGACATAAACTGTAGACTAGAGCTATTCACAAATTTAAATCATATAATTGACATGTTTGAAATATTCTTAAGAAAAAAATTAAGTACCAGGTGCATTTAACTTTGGGCTTCCCAGGTGGCGCTAGTGGTAAAAGAACCGGTCTGCCAATGCAAGAGACATTAGAGACATGGTTCAGTCCCTGGGTAAAGAAGACCTCCTGGAGGAGGGCATGGCAATCCACTCCAGTATTCTTGCCTGGAGAATCCCATAGACAGAAGAGCCTGATGGGCTACAGTCTGTAGGGTCGCAAAGAGGCATGACTGAAGTAACTTAGCAGACACGCACATTCACAGTATTGTATATACTGACACTAATGTATTGCAATAGCTTTCTTAGTGGTATTTGGCATGAAGTCGTTTTATCACAAACTTCCTCACGACTCTACACACACAAAACAAGCTACAAAATGGAAAGCACTTTAGAGAAAAGCTGTCCAATAGAAATATAATATGAGCCACATAGGTAATTTTAAATTTTCTAGTATATATAAAAAAATAAAAATTCAGAGGTGAAATTAATTTGAAGAAAAAATTATTTGACTAAATATATTAAAAATATTTCTGCAAATAAATATATAAAAATATATAGATATAATTATATAAATGTAATAAAATTATTGAGGTAATATAAAATTACTGATATAATTTACATTGCTTTTTAAACAAATTCTTTGAAATCTTAAACTTTACAGCACATCTAATTTTGGACTAGCCCATTTCAGCTGTTCAATACATGTGGCTAGTGGCTAACATGTTGAAAGCATAGCCTTAGAGGAATGAATATTTGCAATCAATTTCCTATAAAAAGAATTATTTCTGTAATGGGAATATATTCTTGAAAGAAAAAAGACAAAGTTTCTGCTTATTAATATCTCAAAATAATTTAAAACACTTTAATTCTTACCAAAAACAAGTTTATGTACTCAGTTATCCGGTATAAACATGCAGTCACAAGCTATAGTTTTGAATTCCTATTGCTGTCAGATAAAAATTTGAGACTTCTCATTCAAGGCATTTAGCTGGCTTCATATTCTACTTAAAGATGTCCCAATCCTCTCTATGGAAATAAGGCTCCGAGACAAGAGAAGACAAGCTAATGGAATAGTACATGCAATGAAAAGAATATACAGCAACAGGGCATATGAATTAGTGTTATTTTCAACCCTATTTGCAATTTCAAGGATGACATACCATTTCCATAAATTTGTATTTCCTTAATTAACTTTTTATGCTCTCTTCTCTCCTTATCTCTTGAGAGACTCTACAAACTTAATGAGAATTGATCTCATCATACAAATTTAAATAGAAAAACTCAACCTTTTAAAAGGTAGTTTCAGAAAAACCTTTAAATCTGTAGGAAAAAATCTTGCATTTTTATTTTAAAAAGCCAAAAACCAACACCCAAAATGACCTCCTGTAATTTATTTATCAATACCACAGGTATGCATTCATTCAACCAGCATCTTTTGCATAGACACTACATGCCATATGTTGTGTACAGAGAACAGAAATAACAACAAAGAAGATCCTAGCTCCTGCCTAGTAGTTCACACTCCATTGAAGAGACAGACTGTGCACTCTTGGTACTCATATCAGAAATGTGCAAGAAGCTCTGAGAGAAGTATATACAGGCCATTTGTATACGCAGAAGTATACACAGGCCATCGAGAAGGCATCTAACCTCATTTAAGTGCCAGATAGCTCTGAAGGAGGAAATAAACAAGCTCAGCCCTGAAGGGTATTAAGGCCAAAGTAAGAGAAAGCAGGAATAAAACCAGCAGTATTATGTGAAAGAAGTAAGGCTCAAATGAGGCGGTCTTTGATAGAGCTTCAAGAAAGTTTGTCTAGTGAGTCTGTAAATATGAGGAAAAGGTGGCAAGAAATGAGGCTGGGGAATTAAGTAAAGAGAAGTTATATTTTGAAGAGCCTAGTACACCCATTCCAAGGATGAGGAGCCACTGAAGGAACTTACGTAGAAAAGTGACTTATCACAGTATGCATGATCAAAGTCATTCTGGCTGCCTGTGGATATGACATGGCTGGGGAGTAATAGTGGACTGAGGAAACCTCACTGAGAGAATAGTACACCTTAAAAAACCACATCAGTGATTAGAAGGAGTAAAAAGAGAATGTGGTAATGATTTCCTAGTTTCTTGCTCTGGTAATAAATAGCTGGTTATGCCATTTGTTAAGGCAGAAGATCATAATAAATGCTAAATCAAGCATTTGCTCTGTATCAGGTATTGTACTTATTTTTTGTATTAAGCAATTTAACCTTTATAACAACTGTATGAAGCAAGTGCTATAACTATCCAACTTAACTACTGCAGTAACAAAGACATGGAAAGTTAAATATTTAAGATCACACAACTATATATGTATTGGAGCCTAGATTTCAATACAAGCATCTGTCTCCAGATATACTAATCTTGGCCAGTATATTAAAAACATATTGGAAACACAGGAATTATGTAAGCCTACTTTCCAATATTTTGTTTTGGTACATGATGGTTTCAGAGAATGTTAAATTAGAGCCATAATTTCAATACCATTCTTGAGGAGAGATGTACACCCAAAGGTATTTGTTTCAAGAAACTTTATTGCATTCATTTAGAAATCTCCTAGCCGCATTGGAATCATTGCTCAACCAGCCAATATGATTCTCTTAGAGCTTTCAGTGCAAAATTCATAAAACATGCCCATCCTTAAAGGACTTTATCATTAAAAACATGCATTTATGGAAGGAATTTCCATTTGGAATTCAGCATCATATTACGGGGATTCTCCAGGCAATAATACTGGAGTGGGTTGCCATGCCCTCCTCCCTGGGATCTTCCCAACCCAGGGATCAAACCCGCATCTCTTATGTCTCCTACATTGGCAGGCAGGTTCTTTACCACTAGCGCCACCTGGGAAGCCCAATTATTAAGGTGACTACAGCCCCAGTTTGCCAAATACAGCAGTAGTTTATGCTAATTATCAGCATTTAACTATTAATAATAGTCCCTTTAATATCTGTTTAACTCAGATATTTTGGCTTAGAAGATAAATTGGTCATTTGATTTGGGCATGCACAAAGAAGAGAAATTCCAATAACCTTGATACTGTGCATATATGTGAATGTGTATGTGTGAGAGAGAGTGAGAGTGTGTGTGTGTGTGTGTGTTATTGATCATGGGATTCCTTCCAATCCATACCTCACCTGCTTCACCATTCCACCCTTCTCACTCTGTATAAATGCAAATGACTATAAAACCAAAAATGAAGACTACAAAGCCTCTATTTCAAAGCTTAAAAACTATCAAACCAAGTATGGAACTAAAAGGTTCAGAATGACATAAAAGGTTTCCCTCTTCCTGATTTTGGAGACCAGATTTTTAAAATATCCCAAGAAAAGGTGAAATAGAGGAAGGAGAAACCACGTATATAAGAAACAGAGAGAAAGAATCCAATAGCACCAACCATACCGATGGCAGGAATTCAAGCAGAATCCATACTGTGTTACTTTACACAAAACTTTCTGGTATGAGCAACTGCCAACAGCAATGCATGGTTCATCGGTTGACTAGTTTGGGACTCTACTCAGCCCTCCCACATGCTCCATCAGACCCATCCCAGTGTGCTATCCAGAGAGCCAAGACACTTGAACCACTTAGACTCCTGGAGGAAAGATGATTATGCATAGGAAAAATCTTTCCCTTGACTAAAGTGTCGTTAAAATGCTATGAAATATCTTACTTTGAGTTTCATTGAGAGTGTTATTTTATTTCATTTCCAGGTATTTTTCAATAAAAGATAAATTTACCTAGCACTTTGACTCCCTACCTCTGAGTGGGGCAAACCTTCATGACAATAGAAAGGAGAATAAGATATTTAAGCAACAAATTTCCTGGGTTGCTATAAAACCAAACCAACCTACTCAGGACACTAGGGAGTTCAGCTGAGTTCAGTTGCTCAGTCATCTCTGACTCCTTGCGACCCCATGGCCTGAAGCACGCCAGGCCTCCCTGTCCATCACCAACTCCCAGAGTTTACTCAAGCTCATGTCCACTGAGTCAGTGATGCCATCCAACCATCTCATCCTCTATCATCCCCTTCTCCTCCTGCCTTCAATCTTTCCCAGCATTAGGGTCTTTTCCAATGAGTCAGTTCTTTGCATCAGGTGGCTAAAGTATTGGAGTTTCAGCTTCAGCCTCAGTCCTTCCAATGAATATTCAGGACTGATTTCCTTTAGGATGGACTGGTTGGAACTCCTTGCAGTACAAGGGACTCTCAAGAGTCTTCTCCAACACCACAGTTCAAAAGCATCAATTCTTTGGCACTCAGCTTTCTTTACAGTCCAACTCTCATCCATACATGACTACTGGTAAAACCATAGCTTTGACTAGAAGGACCTTTGTTGACAAAGTAATGTCTCTACTTTTTAATATTATGTCTGTCTAGCTTGGTCATAACTTTTCTTGGAGTGAGTCTGTATTTCCAAACCATGGGCCTACCAGAAATAATGACACCATCATCTCTCCTCAGTTTCAGCTAGGCACAATGAATTAATGATCCATTCATTTTGCAAATATTTATTGAGTGCCTCCTCTGTACCAAGCATTGACATAAACATTTAGGATGCATTAGTGAACAAAACTATGGCAGACTGTATTCTCCAAATATTGTTACACCTACATATTTCATCCCACATGTTTTCTTGCTGATGTTATAGGGCTCAAGAGTCTAGGGCCTCTGATATCAAAAGGTCTGTAGTGTGTCTTTTGGGATTAGGCAATAAATGACATCTTCTGATTTTCTCTGTCTTGGAATATACACCAAAGGAATCCTGAAAGTCTGGCTAACCGCAAAGGCAGCCATACCAGACAATTCATGGGGAGTGACCACTCAAAGATACCTGAAAAGTATCACCCATTTCAGCCCTAAGTCCAACTACATTCTTTACCAAGACAAACTTCTTCCTCCTAAGGAGGAACACCACTTTTAACAATTAGAAATTGGGATTGAAGAGTCCAGAAAACATTAAATATTTAGCTATAAATATAACAAAATGTATGTAATATATTATGTAATGTGTAAGATGTAATATGTAATATGTAAGAACTGCACATTAAAAACTTGAGAACACATGAAAGAAATTTTAAAAATCTAAACAAACACAGTACAAATAAATTATGATCATGGATTACATGACTTAATATTATTAAAATGTCAATTCTCTAGACATTATAGATTTAGTAATTCCAATTAAAGTATCAGCAGCATTTTCTGGTAGAAATTGACAAGGTGATTCCAAAAATCTGAAGAAGCAAAAGAAGTGGAATAGACAAAATAGTTTTGAAGAAGACCAACAAAGAAGGTAAAATGGCACTGGATTTCAAAACTTAGCATAAAGCTACAAATATCAAAATAGTTTTGTATTAGAGAAAAAAATGGACATACACATCAACAGAATAGAAGATAGACTCCATAAATAGATCTCTACATATATCATCAACTGACTCTGTATAGATGTGCAGTTTAACGGAAAGAGGGTATTCCTTTCAACAAATGATGCTAGACAACTATCAATACAAGCAAAACTGAGTTTAATCATTATCTTGCACCATCACCAAAAATTAGCTCACAATGTAGATGGACCACAGTGTTAATTACAAAACCCAAAACTATAAATATGGATAAAATATTTGGAGAAAATATTTTTGGCATTGGGTTACATAAAGTGATTTTAAGCTAAGATGCCAAAAATACAATTCATAAAACTAAAAAGAGACAATGTTGCTATAAATTATTATACATATTAATTTATTAATATTGTAGGTATCAATAATTGAATGTTATACAAAGAACGTTATCTATGTTGTATTTGTAGTATGGGAAAGTAGAATGTCAGACGTTAGACCTTTAATATTAATTGCTCTTTGTCTGTCTCTAGCTGAACCGTCCTGTTAAACTGTTATATAATTATTTTTCAAAGAGGCTTACCCTTGTTTTTCTACATTAAAAACATTAATATCCTCAAAAAATCTACAAAATAAAATCCATATTTGTTTAAATATGTCATTCAAGGTATTTCCCTTCTTCTCCAGTCTTATGCTCCAGTATTCCTCACATCTTGTACTGTACATACCAGCAATACCTGGCATTCTTGGATTATCTCTTGTGCTCTGTCTTTGGATACCCTTCTTTCTACCAAAAATAACAAAATAGAGTCATTTTTTGTTATGTATCTAATGATAACAGTATGCCTGGGCTAACCACTATAATATACTAGGGGAAGTTATCTTTGAAAAGGGTTAATTAACTCCATTAAATGAGAAATTCCACTTCTTGGTACTTAACCAAGAGACATGGAATGAACATGAAAGTTAACAAAACACTCTAAAAAATGTTTTCAGAATCTTTAATCATAATACCCCCAAACTGGAAAAAGCCAGATATTCATCAACAGAAGAATGGATGAAAAAGTTGGACTATATCCATAGAACAGAGTAATATTCAGTAATAAAAGGAACTCCCAACATACCATAACACAGAATAATCTCAAAAATAGGCCAAAGAAAAGAAGCCTTTTATAAAGGGCTATATGTTTTATGTTCCACTTATATGAAGTTCTAAAATCGGTAAATTAACCTATTTTACCTGAAGAAAAAATTTGAGAAGAAAGCTATTTCTGTGGATTTGGAGGATTATCAGGTGATTTTTTAGACTGATGATAGCATTCTATACAGAAGCCATACAGAATGTACTGGATAGAGGTTTGGGTTACACAGGTGTGTGCATTTCTCAAAACCCATCAAATGTTATATTTAGATTTTGCATTTCATTTAATGTAAATTTTACCTGAAAACAGGATCAGTAAGTGAATATCTAAGTGTAGTTAATGATATGTGTGCTGAAATGTTGACGAGTTAAGCATATAGATGTTTACAATTTACAATGATACATATTAACAGAAGTTCGATATCCAAAACATAAAACCTCCTGCAAATCAACAAATACTTCCACAAACCTGTAAGAAAAAGAGAAGCAATTCTAAGAGAAATGGGCAAAGTTAAAAACATATGCTTTCTAACAGAGGGAGAACACTCTGGCATACATCACAGCAAGGTCCTCTAACCTATCTCCTACAATAATGGAAATAAAAACAAAAATAAACAAATGGAACATAATTAAAAGTTTCTGCATAGCAAAGGGAACTATAAAGGTAAAAGCACTCAGAATAGGAGAAAAATAATAGCAAATGAGACAACTGACAAAGGATTAATCTCCAAAAATATACAAGCAGCTCATGCAGCTTAATATCAGAAAAACAAGTAACCCAATCAAAAAATGGGCAGAAGACCTAGACAGACATTTCTCCAAAGAAGACACACAGACAGCTAACACACACATGAAAAGATGCTCAACACTGCTTATTATTAGAGAAGCTCAAACCAAAACTACAATGTGGTATCACCTCACACAGGTCAGAATGGCCACCATCAAAAAAATCCACAAACATTGGAGAAAATGGAAACCTCTTGCACTGTTTGTAGGAATATAAATTGATACTGCCTCTATGGAGAATAGTATGGTGATTCCTTAAAAAAACTAGGAATAAAACTGCCATATAACAGCAATCTCACTACAGGGCATATACCCTGAGAAAACCATAATTGAAAAAGACACATGTACCCCAATGTTCATTGTAGCACTATTTACAGTAGCTCGGACATGGAAGCAACCTAGATATCCATCAACAGATGAATGGATAAAGAAGATGTGGTACATATATACAAAGGTATATTGCTCAGCCATAAAAAAGGAACACATTTGAGTCAGTTCTAATCAGGTGGATGAATCTAGAGCCTGTTATACAGAGTAAAATGAATCACAAAGAGAAAGATAAGTGTCATATATTAAAGCACATATATGGAATCTAGAAAGGTGGTACTGATGAACCTATATCAGGGCAGCAATAGAGATGCAGACTTAAAGAACAGACATGTGGACACAGTAGGGGAAGGAGAGAGTGGGACAAATTGAGAGAGTAGCATGGAAACCTATACATCACCATAGGTAAAACAGACAGCCAGTGGGAATTTGCTGTATGATGAAGGGAGCTCAAACCTAGTGCTCTGTGACAAGCTACACCGGTGGGATGGGGTGGGAGAGAGGTTCAAGAGGAATGGGACATGTGCATACCTATAGGTGATTCATGTTGATGAATGGCAGAAACTAACACAATACTGTAAAGCAATTATCCTCCAATTAAAAATACGTACATTTTTAAAAATGCACTTCTTATTTTCTCCCAAACTGAGGGCTGTCTTTTCACCTTGCTTATAGTTTCCTTTGTTGTGCAAAAGCTTTTAAGTTTCATTAGGTCCCATTTGTTTAGTTTTGCTTTTATTTCCAATATTCTGGGAGACAGGTCATAGAGGATCCTGCTGTGATTCATGTCGGAGAGTGTTTTGCCTATGTTCTCCTCTAGAAGTTTTATAATTTCTGGTCTTACATTTAGATCTTTAATCCATTTTGAGTTTATTTTTGTGTATGGTGTTAGAAAGTGTTCTAGTTTCATTCTTTTACAAGTGGTTCACCAGTTTTCCCAGCACCACTTGTTAAAGAGGTTGTCTTTTTTCCATTGTATATCCTTGCCTCCTTTGTCAAAGATAAGGTGTCCATAGGTTTGTGGATTTTTCTCTGGGCTTTCTATTCTGTTCCATTGATCTATATTTCTGTCTTTGTGCCAGTACCATACTGTCTTGATGACTGTGGCTTTGTAGTAGAGTCTGAAGTCAGGCAGGTTGATTCCTCCAGTTCCATTCTTCTTTCTCAAGATTACTTTGGCTATTCGAGGTTTTTTTTATTTCCATACAAATTGTGAAATTATTTGTTCTAGTTCTGTGAAAAATACCATTGGTAGCTTGATAGGGATTGCATTGAATCTATAGATTGCTTTGGGTAGAATAGCCATTTTGACAATATTGATTCTTCCAATCCATGAACACGGTATGTTTCTCCATCTGTTTGTGTCCTCTGATTTCTTTCATCAGTGTTTTAGAGTTTTCTATGTATAGGTCTTTTGTTTCTTTAGGTAGATATACTCCTAAGTATTTTATTCTTTTTGTTGCAATGGTGAATGGTATTGTTTCCTTAATTTCTCTTTCTGTTTTTTCATTGTTAGTGTATAGGAATGCAAGGGATTTCTGTGTGTTAATTTTATACCCTGCAACTTTACTATATTCATTGATTAGCTCTAGTAATTTTCTGGTAGAGTTTTTAGGGTTTTCTATGTAGAGGATCATGTCATCTGCAAACAGTGAGAGTTTCAGCAACAGACAAAGGATTAATCTCAAATATATACAAGCAACTCCTGCAGCTCAATTCCAGAAAAATAAATGACCCAATCAAAAAATGGGCCAAAGAACTACAGACATTTCTCCAAAGAAGACATACAGATGGCTAATAAACACATGAAAAGATGCTCCACATCACTCATTATCAGAGAAATCCAAATCAAAACCACAATGAGGTACCATTACACACCAGTCAGGATGGCTGCTATCCAAAAGTCTATAAGCAATAAATGCTGGAGAGGGTGTGGAGAAAAGGGAACCCTCTTACACTGTTGGTGGGAATGCAAACTAGTACAGCCACTATGGAAAACAGTGTGGAGATTCCTTAAAAACCTGGAAATAGAACTGCCATATGACCCAGCAATCCCACTTCTGGGCATACACACCGAGGAAACCAGATCTGAAAGAGACATGTGCACCCCAATGTTCATCGCAGCACTGTTTATAATAGCCAGGACATGGAAACAACCTAGATGCCCATCAGCAGATGAATGGATAAGGAAGCTGTGGTACATATACACCATGGAATATTACTCAGCCGTCAAAAAGAATTCATTTGAACCAGTCCTAATGAGATGGATGAAACTGGAGCCCCTTATACAGAGTGAAGTAAGCCAGAAAGATAAAGAACATTACAGCATAATAACACATATATATGGAATTTAGAAAGATGGTAATGATAACCCTATATGCAAAACAGAAAAAGAGATACAGATGTACAGAACAGACTTTTGGACTCTCTGGAAGAAGGCGAGGGTGGAATGTTTCGAGAGAACAGCATCAAAACATATATATTATCTATGGTGAAATAGATCACTAGCCCAGGTTGGATGCATGAGACAAGTGCTCAGGACTGGTGCAGTGCGAAGACCCAGAGGAATCGGGTGGAGAGGGAGGTGGGAGGGGGGATCGGGATGGGGAATAAGTGTAAATCTATGGCTGATTCATATCAATGTATGACAAAACCCACTGCAATGCTGCGAAGTAATTAGCCTCCAACTAAAAAAAACAATTGAAAAAAATAAAAATAAAAATGCACTTCTTGAATAGGAAACTTGAATTGCAATAAACATATATAAAAGATGGACAGCCTCATCATTAAATAAGATAATGCAATTAAAGCTACAATGGGATACAATATCAAACATATTAGAGTAGCAAGTAATAAGAACTATAATCAAATTTAGTAAGTAATAAGAACTATGCCCAAATTTGGAAAAATTCTTGGTGAATGGCTTTTAAATTATGCCACTATGGAGAGTAACAACAAATTAGAAATAAAAAATTAGAGTATGTGAATGCGCTAGATTTTCAGATATATAATATGGAGAAACTCCTGGGTTATGTTCATCAGAGGGCATATATAAGGATGTATATTAAAACACACATTAGTAGGAAAAAATGGACAAATAAACTGTAAGGCTTTTTTTTTTCCATTTATTTTTATTAGTTCAAGGTCAATTACTTTACAATGTTGTAGTGGCTTTCGCCATACATTGACATGAATTAGCCATGGATTTACATGTATTCCCCATCCCGATCCCCCCTCCCATCTCCCTCTCCACCCGATCCCTCTGGGTCTTCGCACTGCACCAGTCCTGAGCACTTGTCTCATGCATCCAACCTGGGCTAGTGATCTATTTCACCATAGATAATATATATGTTTTGATGCTGTTCTCTCGAAACATTCCACCCTCGCCTTCTTCCAGAGAGTCCAAAAGTCTGTTCTGTACATCTGTATCTCTTTTTCTGTTTTGCATATAGGGTTATCATTACCATCTTTCTAAATTCCATATATATGTGTTATTATGCTGTAATGTTCTTTATCTTTCTGGCTTACTTCACTCTGTATAATGGGCTCCAGTTTCATCCATCTCATTAGGACTGATTCAAATGAATTCTTTTTAACGGCTGAGTAATATTCCATGGTGTATATGTACCACAGCTTCCTTATCCATTCATCTGCTGATGGGCATCTAGGTTGCTTCCATGTCCTGGCTATTATAAACAGTGCTGCGATGAACATTGGGGTGCATGTGTCTCTTTCAGATCTGGTTTCCTCAGTGTGTATGCCCAGAAGTGGTATTGCTGGGTCATATGGCAGTTCTATTTCCAGTTTTTTAAGGAATCTCCACACTGTTTTCCATAGTGGCTGTACCAGTTTGCATTCCCACCAACAGTGTAAGAGGGTTCCCTTTTCTCCACACCCTCGCCAGCATTTATTGCTTGTAGACTTTTGGATAGCAGCCATCCTGACTGGCGTGTAATGGTACCTCATTGTGGTTTTGATTTGCATTTCTCTAATAATGAGTGATGTTGAGCATCTTTTCATGTGTTTGTTAGCCATCTGTATGTCTTCTTTGGAGAAATGTCTGTTTAGTTCTTGGCCCATTTTTTGATTGGGTCATTTATTTTTCTGGAATTGAGCTTCAGGAGTTGCTTGTATATTTTTGAGAGTAATCCTTTGTCTGTTTCTTCATTTGCTATTATTTTCTCCCAATCTGAGGGCTGTCTTTTCACCTTACTTATAGTTTCCTTTGTAGTGCAAAAGCTTTTAAGTTTCATTAGGTCCCATTTGCTTAGTTTTGCTTTTATTTCCAATATTCTGGGAGGTGGGTCATAGAGGATCTTGCTGTGATTTATGTCAGAGAGTGTTTTGCCTATGTTCTCCTCTAGGAGTTTTATAGTTTCTGGTCTTACATTTAGATCTTTAATCCATTTTGAGTTTATTTTTGTGTATGGTGTTAGAAAGTGTTCTAGTTTCATTCTTTTACAAGTGGTTCACCAGTTTTCCCAGCACCACTTGTTAAAGAGGTTGTCTTTTTTCCATTGTATATTCCTGCCTCTTTTGTCAAAGATAAGGTGTCCATAGGTTTGTGGATTTATCTCTGGGCTTTCTATTCTGTTCCATTGATCTATATTTCTGTCTTTGTGCCAGTACCATACTATATTGATGACTGTGGCTTTGCAGTAGAGCCTGAAGTCAGGCAGGTTGATTCCTCCAATTCCATTCTTCTCTCTCAATATTGCTTTGGCTATTCGAGGTTTTTTGTATTTCCATACAAATTGTGAAATTATTTGTTCTAGTTCTGTGAAAAATACCGTTGGTAGCTTGATAGGGATTGCATTGAATCTATAGATTGCTTTGGGTAGAATAGCCATTTTGACAATATTGATTCTTCCAATCCATGAACACGGGATGTTTCTCCATCTGTTTGTGTCCTCTTTGATTTCTTTCATCAGTGTTTTATAATTTTCTATGTATAGGTCTTTTGTTTCTTTAGGTAGATATACTCCTAAGTATTTTATTCTTTTTGTTGCAATGGTGAATGGTATTGTTTCCTTAATTTCTCTTTCTGTTTTTTCATTGTTAGTATATAGGAATGCAAGGGATTTCTGTGTGTTAATTTTATACCCTGCAACTTTACTATATTCATTGATTAGCTCTAGTAATATTCTGGTAGAGTCTTTAGGGTTTTCTATGTAGAGGATCATGTCATCTGCAAACAGAGAGTGTTTCACTTCTTCTTTTCCTATCTGAATTCCTTTACTTCTTTTTCTGCTGATTGCTGTGGCCGAAACTTCCAAAACTATGTTGAATAGTAGTGGTGAGAGTGGGCACCCTTGTCTTGTTCCTGATTTTAGGGGAAATGCTCTCAATTTTTCACCATTGAGGGTAATGTTTGCTGTGGGTTTGTCATATATAGCTTTTATTATGTTGAGGTATGTTCCTTCTATTCCTGCTTTCTGGAGAGTTTTTATCATAAATGGGTGTTGAATTTTGTCAAAGGCTTTTTCTGCATCTATTGAGATAATCATATGGTTTTTATCTTTCAATTTGTTAATGTGTTGTATTACATTGATTGATTTGCAGATATTAAAGAATCCTTGCATTCCTGGGATAAAGCCCACTTGGTCGTGGTGTATGATTTTTTTAATATGTTGTTGGATTCTGTTTGCTAGAATTTTTTAAGGATTTTTGCATCTATGTTCATCAGTGATATTGGCCTGTAGTTTTCTTTTTTTGTGGCATCTTTGTCAGGTTTTGGAATTAGGGTGATGGTGGCCTCATAGAATGAGTTTGGAAGTTTACCTTCTGCAATTTTCTGGAAGAGTTTGAGTAAGATAGGTGTTAGCTCTTCTCTAAATTTTTGGTAGAATTCAGCTGTGAAGCCATCTGGTCCTGGGCTTTTGTTTGCTGGAAGATTTTTGATTACGGTTTCGATTTCCTTGCCTGTGATGGGTCTGTTAAGATCTTCTATTTCTTCCTGGTTCAGTTTTGGAAAGTTATACTTTTCTAAGAATTTGTCCATTTCATCCAAGTTGTCCATTTTATTGGCATAGAGCTGCTGGTAGTAGTCTCTTATGATCCTTTGTATTTCAGTGTTGTCTGTTGTGATCTCTCCATTTTCATTTCTAATTTTGTTAATTTGGTTCTTCTCTCTTTGTTTCTTAATGAGTCTTGCTAATGGTTTGTCAATTTTGTTTATTTTTTCAAAAAAACAGCTTTTAGCTTTGTTGATTTTTGCTATGGTCTCTTTTGTTTCTTTTGCATTTATTTCTGCCCTAATTTTTAAGATTTCTTTCCTTCTACTAACCTGGGTTTCTTCATTTCTTCCTTCTCTAGTTGCTTTAGGTGTAGAGTTAGTTTATTTATTTGACTTTTTTCTTGTTTCTTGAGGTAAGCCTGTAATGCTATGAACCTTTCCCCTTAGGCGCATTTTACAGTGTCCTAGGTTTTGGGTTGTTGTGTTTTCCATTTTTATTATTTTATACATATTTTGCTTTCTTTTTGATTTCTTCTATGATTTGTTGGTTATTCAGAATGTGTTATTTGCCTCCATTGGTTTGAATTTTTAACAATTTTTTTCTGTAATTTGAGATCTAATCTTACTGACTGTGGTTCAGAAAGATGACTGGAAATGATTTCAATTTTTTTGAAATTTTCCAAAGACCAGATTTATGGCCCAGGGATGTATCTATTCTGGAAGAAGGTTCCGTGATGCACTTGAGAAAAAGGTGAAGTTATGTTTTTGGGGTGAAATGTCCTATAGATATCAATTAGGTCTAGCTGGTCCATTGTGTCATTTAAAGTTTGTGTTTCCTTGTTAATTTTCTGTTAGTTGATCTATCCATAGTTGTGAGTGGGGTATTAAAGTCTCCCACTATTATTGTGTTACTATTAATTTCCTCTTTCATACTCGTTAGCGTTTGCCTTACATATTGCGGTGCTCCTCAGTTGGGTGCATATATATTTATAATTTTTATATCTTCTTGGATTGATCCTTTGATCATTATGTAGTGTCCTTGTCTCTTTTCACAGCCTTTATTTGAAAGTCTATTTTATCTGATATGGGGTTGCGACTCCTTGCTTTCTTTGTCTCCGTTTGCATGAATATTTTTTTCCCAGGCCCTTCACTTCAGTCTGTAATGGTTTTCCTTGTTTTGAGGTGGGTCTCTGTAAGACAGATAATATAAGGTGGTCCGTTGTTTTTGTATCCATTCAGCCATCTTTTGGGTCTTTGGTTGGGCATTCAACCCATTTACCATTCAAGGTAATTATTGATAGGTGTGGTCCCGTTGCATTTCTTTGTTGTTTTTGGGTCACAGTTTATAACAACTTTCTGCATTTTCCTGTCCTAGAGAAGATTCTTTAGCATTTGTTGAAGAGCTGGTTTGGTAGTGCTGAATTCTCTCAGCTTTTGCTTATCTGTAAAGCTTTTGAGTTCTCCTTCATATCTGAATGAGATCCTTGCTGGATACAGTAATCTAGGTTGTAGGTTATTCTCTTTCAGTACTTTCAGGACGTCCTGCCATTCCCTTCTGGCCTGGAGGGTTTCTATTGATAGGTCAGCTGTTATCCTTATGGGAATCCCTTTGTGTGTTATTTGTTGTTTTTCCCTTGCTGCTTTTAATATTTGTTCTTTGTGTTTGATCTTTGTTAGTTTGATTAATATGTGTCTTGGGGTGTTTCGCCTTGGGTTTATCCTGTTTGGAACTCTCTGGTTTTCTTGGACTTGGCTGGCTATTTCCTTCCCCATTTTAGGGAAGTTTTCAGCTATTATCCTCCTCGAGTATTCTTTCTCATGCCTTCTCTTTTTTGTCTTCTTCTTCTGGAACTTTTCCTATGATTCCGAATGTTGGGGCGTTTCACATTGTCCCCGAGGTTCCTGAGTTGTCTCATTTCCTTTTTTCTTCTTTTCTTTTTTCCTCTCTGCTTCATTTATTTCCACCATTTTATCTTCTACCTCACTTATCCTATCCTCTGTCTCCGTTATTCTACTGTTGGTTCCCTCCAAGTGTTTTTGATCTCATTTATTGCATTATTCATTTTTAATTGACTCTTTTTTATTTCTTCTAGGTCTTTATTAAACAATTCTTGTATCTTTTCAATCTTTGTTTCCAAGCTATTTATCTGTAACTCCATTTTGTTTTCAAGATTTTGGATCATTTTTATTATCATTATTATAAATTCTTTTTCAGGTAGATTCCCCATCTCCTCCTCTTTTGTTTGACTTGGTGGGCATTTTTCTTGTTCCTTTACCTGTTGGGTATTTCTTTGCCTTTTCATCTTGTTTAGATTGCTGTGTCTGGAGTGGACTTTCTGTATTCTGGAGGTCTGTGGTTCCTTTTTATTGTGGAGGATTTACCCACTGGGTGGGGTTGGACGTTTGGCTTGTCAAGGTTTCCTGGTTAGGGAAGCTTGCGTCAGTGTACTGGTGCGTGGAACTTGATTTCTTCTCTTTGGAGAGCAATGGAGTGCCCAGTAATGAGTTTTGAGTTGGGTCTATGTGTTAGGTGTGACCTTGGGTAGCCTGTATGTTGACATTCAGGGCTATGTTCCTGTGTTGCTGGAGAATTTGCGTGGTATGTCTTGCTCTAAAACTTATTGGCTCTTGGGTGGTGGTTGGTTTCAGTGTAGGTATGGAGGCTTTTGGACGGTCATTTATCACTTAAAGTTCCATGTAGTCAGGAGTTTTCTGGTGTTCTCAGGTTTTGGGCTTAAGTTTCCTGCCTCTGGATTTCAGTTTTATTCTTCCTGTAGTCTCAGGACTTCTCCAACTATACAGCAGTGATAATTAAACTTCTAGGTTAATGGCGAAAAGATTCTCCCCCGTTAGGGACACCCAGAGAGGTTCACAGAGTTACATGAACAGGAGAAAAGGGAGGAGGGAGATAGAGATGAGTAGGAGGAGAAAAGGGGGGACTCAAGAGGAGAGAGACAGATCTACACAGCTGTCTGTTCCCAGAGTGTTCTCGTATCTCAGACACCTACAAGGATTCACAGAATTGGATGGGGAAGAGAAGGGGAAAAGAGGAAATAGAGGTGTTCTGAGGTAGAAAACAGAGAGTCAAGATTGGGAGGGAATAATCTTCGGTTTTAAGATAGGGCTTCTCTTTTTTTTTTGTAAGGTTATAGTGTAGTGAAGATGAAAATGAAGAGTAGTAGAGGAGTACTAGAGGACTTTAAAAGAAATAAGAGAAAAAGAAAAATAGAAAATAGAAGAGAAAAAGGAAAGAAAAAAAAAAGAAGAAAAAGGAGAAGAAAAAAAAAGAAAAAGAAAAAAAAGAAAAAAAAAATTTTTTTTTTCCCCTAATTAAAAAAATCGTAAAAATCTATGAAAATGAAAGTTAAGGAGTAATGGGGGAGTAATAGGGGATTTTAAAGGAAAATAAAAGAGAAAAAATAAAAAAGAAAAATATAAAAAGAAAAAAAATTTTTTTTTTTTTTCCTTACTTAGAAAAAACAGAAAAATAAAAAAAAAAGTAAAAATATGTCTAGGAATTTCTCTGGAGCTGTTGCGGTCAGTGTGGGTTCGGCTCAGTTTCAGATAGCTCCTCCTTCCAGCTTGCACTTCTCGATATCTACAGGGCCCTTCCGGTGAAGTCGGTGTTTTCTTCAGGGATTTTAATCTGTTGCACCAGTCCCTTCTGAAGCGGTTCCCTTTGTTTATTTGGCTTCTGTTTGCCGGTCTCTTCAGAGGCTCATTTCCGCCCTGACACAGGCGGCCGGAGGCGGACTCTTATTCAGGTAGCTAGTTCCGTTGCGCTGCTGGGAGGGGCTGACGCTGCGGGGCGGGGCTGACGCTGCGGGGAGGGGCTGGCCCTGCGGGGGCGGGGCTGACGCTGCGGGGAGGGGCTGGCCCTGCGGGGGCGGGCTGGCGCTGCCGGAAGGGGCTGACGCTGCTTTCTCCGTCTGCGCTGCTCAGGCTCCCGGCTGTTCTATATGGAGCGCGCCCCGCGCTGCGCGAGGTTCCAGCCCTCGGGTGTTACACAAAAGCGCGGAAGGAAAAGCTGCGCCTGCTCTCTGTGCCTTCCCCGTCAGAGCGGTCCAGGCAGCGAGGGGCTTGATGGGCGCGCTATCCCCAGGTGTGGCGCACTCACTCCCTTCCGCGGACCCAGTCTCAGTTTCCGCTGGCGCCAGTCGGGTGCGCGCGCCTTCCGCCCTCTGCGTCCCCAGCCCCAGTCCCCGCCCCGCGCCGGTCGGGTGCCTGCGCCCTGTGTCTCGCCGCGACCTTCCCCTCCCCCCTGCCTCCTGCCTCCGGCGGGGCTGGGCCGGTCCGCAGCCTGCGAGCTCTTCTCGGGACTTTCCCCGTCCCTTTGTTCTGCGAACGGCCGGCAGTGTGTTCCGGCCGGTCAATTTTCTCTCTCTCCTTTGGTCTCCCACAGTTCAAGTTGGCACCTCACAGAAGCTCCCCCCGATTGTCCTCAGGGCACTCAGGCCCGGACCCTAGCCCAAGCAAGGCCGCCTAAGACTCCCTTCCCGGGACGGGTCTCCGTCCTTAGCTCTTTTGTCTCACTTTTTATCTTTTATATTTTGTCCTACCTCCTTTCGAAGACAATGGTCTGCTTTTCTGGGCGCCTGATGACCTCAGCTAGCGATCAGAAGTTGTTTTGTGAAGTTTGCTCTGCATTCGGTTATTCTTTTGATGAATTTGTAGGAGAGAAAGTGGTCTCCCGGTCCTACTCCTCCGCCATCTTGGCTCCTCCCCTGATAATATGTTTTAAATTTCAAATTTTGCTTGTTCATTGCTGCTTTGTAGAAAAGTAAGTGACTTTTGTATATTAACCTTATATCTTGCAAACTTGCTATACTTGCTTACTATTTCCAGTGTTTGAGGGTTTTCTGTTTCGTTTTGTTTTGGATTTTCTGCATAGACAATCATGTCATCTGTCAACAAAGACAGTTTTGTTTCTTTCTTTCCAATCAATATGCCTTTTATTTCCCTTTCTTGTCTCATTGTATTAACCAGGTGTCCTTTTTCATACCCTTCTCTTATTTTCTGTATCATTCAGTTTCCTGTTTGTTGCTCACTTTTCATTCTGAATAACATCTCCTTGTTAAATCAGACAAATGAGAGTAGAAAGGGATATGTTTCACAAAACACCATTTTTAATTAATTGCATGTAAAGGAATTGAGTACCTAAATGTTTATAGACTTTCAGATGAAATTAATTTTGACTTAGCCTTTTGAAAATTTGAATTGGATAGAAGATGGGAGAGGAGAAAGTTTATAGTTACAAAATCTGGCAAATGGTAAGAAAATATTTATATAGAGCTGTTGTAATTATATGAGCTTTATTGGAGTGAAAGGTCATTATGGAAAGAATGGAACTAGTGAAAGTAAGGATCATGAGAAGAGAATGAGACAAGTGCTGTATTCATAGCACTTCAGGTTTTGTGGAACTTTAAACTTTATAAAACCATTTTCATGTAACCTTCTGAGAAATATGGGTGTATTCTTGTTTTATGGATGAAAGAATTAATACTTGGGTTAAGAAATGTACCAATTCCATATAATAGTATATGACCCAGTTGGGACTAAAACTCATTATCTTGTATTTCCAAGGGCCCAGTTCTTCACGGATACTGTTACGTTTCTGTTGCCTCAGCAGAGTGTCCTGTACTCCTCATTCTTACAGTCTGTTGTGTCTTCATGTGCATTATCTAATTTGATCCTCAAAAACCTTGTGAGGTACATATAGTTCAGGTATTATTAACATTGGGCTTCCCAGGTTGTGCTAGTGGTAAAGAAACCTGCATGCCTTTGCCAGGAGACTTATGAGATGTGGGTTCAATCTCTGGGTCAGGAAGACCTCCTGGAGAAGAGCATGGCAACCCACTCAGTATTCTTGAGAATCCCATGGACAGAGGAGCCTGGTGGGCTACAGTCCATAGGGTCTCAAAGAGTCGGACACGATTGAAGTGGCTTTAGCACACGTTCATGCATTATTAATATTATGATGTCACTTTGATAAGGGAATTGAAGGTAAGGTAAAGTTGATGATGTGAAGTAGCCAGGACCACTTTCTTAATCCTATTGCTTATTTTCTATGTCTACTCACCTTTCCTATTGTTCATTTTTTTCTTTTTAGTCTAGATAATTAACTAGTTTTTTTTCTATTAAATGAAGGCTTAAAAAAGAAGTTAAATAAGTTTAAGAGGTCAGTACTATAGTAAGTAAAAAGAACAGATCCAGATCTAAATATATGCCTTCTGGTTGCTGTTTTCTTAAAATATTCTGTTCTGGAATAAAGTACCTACTGGAAAACACTGTACCCTGATTGAGAATTATTCTCTTAGATGTATATAGGATTATTTGGAGAGGTCAGAAGTGGAGGTTGGTGATATCAGTTATAGTGTCATGTTAACAAAAATTTTTAGCATATGTAAAATTCAGATGAAACAAATGTGAAATGATGACATTCTTAGTGAAGATCAAAGTTTCAATATTTGAATATTTTCACTTTAAAATGCCCTAGGAATGAAGTGTTAGATTCTCCCCTGCCTACCAACATTCATATTATTTACTAATGTTCAGAATTTTGTAATTTATTTGATAACACTTTTAAAATAGGAACTGATCTTCTGCTTTTTAAAAAAATATTATTATCCCTGAAACTTGTGTATGAAGAGTGAATGAGATAGGAAAGAAACGGTTCTTATTGTGTAGATGCCTTATGTTCCTTTCATCTATTCTAAGCGGCTGCTATGAGCCATTCTGAAGTATTGGTGTCTTAATTTCTTATGGCTGCTATAACAAATTACCACAAACTCAGTTGCTTAAAATAACAGAACTTGATTCTCTTACAGTCGCAGAGGCCAAAAGTCTGAAATTAGTAACGCTGGCCTGAAATAAGGTGTTGGCAGGGCTGCGCGCCCTCTGGAGGTTCCAGGGGAGAATGCGTGCCTCACCTCTTCCAGCCTCTGGTGGCTGCCAGTGTTAATTGGTTTGTGACTGCATCTCTCCAATCTCTGCCTCTGTGGTCAGATTACCTTCTTTTCTTCTGTCTGTGTCAGATCTCCTTTAGCCTTCTTATAAAGTACATGTGACTGTACGTGGATAATCCAGGATAATGTCACCCTCTCAAAATCCTCAAAATCCTCAATCATGTCTACACAGCCTTTT